>NC_133706.1:600000-1152500 GCF_048934315.1 Petromyzon marinus
CAAAATTCTACTCACCTGGTATCAACAATCAAGGGTATTTCCCTGTCCCCAGACGACCTGCTTGTCAGTTTTGATGTAGTTTCCTTATTCACCAAGGTTCCTGTACCTGACACCATTGCAATCATTGAAGACTTGGTTCATCAAGGACTAAACACTGAGGTACCCCCCCTGGTGAGACACTGTTTAACCAATACATACTTCACTTGGAATGGAACTTTCTACAAACAAACTGAGGGCACCCCAATGGGCTCCCCCCTTTCTCCAGTTATAGCTAACATTTTCATGGAGAAATTTGAGACTGACGCCATCCAGACTGCCACTCTGCGCCCAACCTTATGGAAGAGGTACGTGGATGACACTTTTGTCATCTGGCCACATGGCCGGCCTGCTCTAGACAAATTCTTCGACCACATCAATTCCATACACCCAGCCATCAGATTTACCATGGAAGTCGAAATAGATGGCAAGATACCTTTTTTGGATGTCCTAATTAAAAAGAGACCTGATGGTTCAATGAGCCACTCTGTCTACAGGAAAGCTACCCATACGGATGCTTATCTGAAACCGGATTCCCACCACCATCCATCACAGAAGAATTCTCTCATCAAGACTCTGTATCATAGAGCCCAATGCATATCCGACCAGGAACACATAAGCAGTGAACTCAAGCACGTACACCAAGCTCTTAGGGCTAATGGTTACTCCGACTATACAATCCGCAAAGCTATCACTCAAACCATGAAGAAGAACCCTCTTGAGGAGCCTTTCAAAACCATCACTTTACCCTACATTGCTGGGATCACAAAAAAGATCTCCAAAATCTTGAATAAACACAAGATCCAGGTCCGTTTCAACACATTACATAAAATCCGTGATCTGGTTCCGTCTGTAAAAGATGTGATTCCGGACATACAATACCCTGGTGTCTACAAACTAAGTTGCCTCTGTGGTAGTAGTTACATTGGAGAAACCAAACGCCATATCTCGGACCGCATTCGTGAACATAAAGCAGACCTTAAACACGGTAGGACCAACACCTCGGCCGTAGCAGATCATTGTTCTAATTCAGTAGGCTCACATGCCATTGACTTTTCCAAGACGGAGGTTCTTTGTAAGCCATCTGGCTTCCATGAGAGATTCGTTCATGAGGCTATCCACATATACAAACACAGAGACAATTTCAACCGAGAAGATGGATTCTATCTTAGCAATCATTGGAAAGATTTGATAAATCATTTCAGTTCTTGATTGATTGTTCACGCTTACAGTGCCTTTCAGACAGCATACATAAAAACAAATTTCGTCTCCCCCCTCCTCTTTTCAAAAAATAGATGGACTAGTCCTGGCAAACTGCCATCGTTGCGCGTGACGCAAACGTTATTTCTATATATATAAATAAATATGCCGTTTTCAAAATAAATTTATGCAAACCGACACACCTGATGATGACCGTTTGAGTTATGGTCGAAACGTCGTGAGAATTTTTTTATTGTTTTATATATATTTTGTTATTTTGTTGTTTCTCTTCAACGTGACTTTACCGAAAAAACTAAGAATATGAATTACTGCAGTCACGAAAGCTTTAAATCAAAATTTAATCGCCTCTACGGGGAGGGTTTTCACATAACTTTAAGATCTTTCAACAAACTCCGGGATAAGAAAGCTCAGCTGATCGAGTCTCTCACCTTCCTGAAGAGATGCCGCGACTCTGGGGTAATACCAATCGCATTTACACTCACCTCTGCTACTGTAACTTCTTCTAATGCGAAACGAATTCTTTTCAAAACTAGCTTAGCTCTTATCTCAGAAAAAATCAGACTTATACGCACAGAACTAGATCAGTTAGACAAGACACTCTACAAATCACACTTATCATTGACGGCAATAATGTCCACATCGGATTGGGAACATGTAGACAATATGACTGCCTCTTCAGCTGCTGCTATGTCGACCAAATGTAAGGAAAACCTGATTTCCAAATTTAACCTCCTCTTAAACAAAAGACCGGACCCACACACCAAAAAGTTAGACGTTAATAAAGTCGTAATTAATCGCAGTAACAGTTCTATTTCCGATGGTCTGAAATCCGTTTTAGCTAAAGGTCTAAACTTTGCAGTCACACCTAAACACATACCAGTTAATGATATAATTGCCCAAGTAGACGTTGCTCTCAGGGGCCTGGGTCACATCGCTGCAGACGTAGCAAGATCTGAAATCGCTGCAACCCTCAAAAACGCTAAGATGCCAGCTAGCAACCTCAGCAAAGATGAGCGTTTTGAATTATATAAATTAAAAAAGAGGAATGATATTGTAGTTCTCTCAGCTGACAAAGGCAATGCTACTGTTATCATGGATAAAATAGAATACAACAACAAAATTAAAGAATTACTCGACGATGGTAGTTATACAAAAATAAAAAGAGATCCCACCAACAGCCTCGTCACACAAACCAACAAAATAATTTCTGATTCAACCGCATTAATTGATCAATCTAAACAGTTTTCGTTGAAACCTTCTGCTGCCAGGCCACCAAGATTATACGGCTTACCAAAAATACATAAAGTTGATACACCTCTTCGTCCCATAGTCTCTACTATCAGCTCCCCCACCTACAAACTAGCTCGTTTTTTGTCTGAAATCCTGCGTCCTTTCACTGGAAAGACCACCTCTGCGGTACAAAATTCTACTCACCTGGTATCAACAATCAAGGGTATTTCCCTGTCCCCAGACGACCTGCTTGTCAGTTTTGATGTAGTTTCCTTATTCACCAAGGTTCCTGTACCTGACACCATTGCAATCATTGAAGACTTGGTTCATCAAGGACTAAACACTGAGGTACCCCCCCTGGTGAGACACTGTTTAACCAATACATACTTCACTTGGAATGGAACTTTCTACAAACAAACTGAGGGCACCCCAATGGGCTCCCCCCTTTCTCCAGTTATAGCTAACATTTTCATGGAGAAATTTGAGACTGACGCCATCCAGACTGCCACTCTGCGCCCAACCTTATGGAAGAGGTACGTGGATGACACTTTTGTCATCTGGCCACATGGCCGGCCTGCTCTAGACAAATTCTTCGACCACATCAATTCCATACACCCAGCCATCAGATTTACCATGGAAGTCGAAATAGATGGCAAGATACCTTTTTTGGATGTCCTAATTAAAAAGAGACCTGATGGTTCAATGAGCCACTCTGTCTACAGGAAAGCTACCCATACGGATGCTTATCTGAAACCGGATTCCCACCACCATCCATCACAGAAGAATTCTCTCATCAAGACTCTGTATCATAGAGCCCAATGCATATCCGACCAGGAACACATAAGCAGTGAACTCAAGCACGTACACCAAGCTCTTAGGGCTAATGGTTACTCCGACTATACAATCCGCAAAGCTATCACTCAAACCATGAAGAAGAACCCTCTTGAGGAGCCTTTCAAAACCATCACTTTACCCTACATTGCTGGGATCACAAAAAAGATCTCCAAAATCTTGAATAAACACAAGATCCAGGTCCGTTTCAACACATCACATAAAATCCGTGATCTGGTTCCGTCTGTAAAAGATGTGATTCCGGACATACAATACCCTGGTGTCTACAAACTAAGTTGCCTCTGTGGTAGTAGTTACATTGGAGAAACCAAACGCCATATCTCGGACCGCATTCGTGAACATAAAGCAGACCTTAAACACGGTAGGACCAACACCTCGGCCGTAGCAGATCATTGTTCTAATTCAGTAGGCTCACATGCCATTGACTTTTCCAAGACGGAGGTTCTTTGTAAGCCATCTGGCTTCCATGAGAGATTCGTTCATGAGGCTATCCACATATACAAACACAGAGACAATTTCAACCGAGAAGATGGATTCTATCTTAGCAATCATTGGAAAGATTTGATAAATCATTTCAGTTCTTGATTGATTGTTCACGCTTACAGTGCCTTTCAGACAGCATACATAAAAACAAATTTCGTCTCCCCCCTCCTCTTTTCAAAAAATAGATGGACTAGTCCTGGCAAACTGCCATCGTTGCGCGTGACGCAAACGTTATTTCTATATATATAAATAAATATGCCGTTTTCAAAATAAATTTATGCAAACCGACACACCTGATGATGACCGTTTGAGTTATGGTCGAAACGTCGTGAGAATTTTTTTATTGTTTTATATATATTTTGTTATTTTGTTGTTTCTCTTCAACGTGACTTTACCGAAAAAACTAAGAATATGCACCAATTATTGTTTTAGCTTCCCGGTATGTTGAATAATCCTCACAACTAAACTTAGCAGATACTATAATCTTTGTTCTTTCGGTAAAGTCACGTAGAAGCGAAACAATAAAATAATAAAAATATAAAACAATACAATTCTCACGACGTTTCGACTGCAACACAAGCAATCATCATCAGGTGTGAAACCCACAGCAAGAAAATTTGAAAAAAGTGGCAGGTTTTTTTTAACGTTAGCACCACGGAAAGCGATTTGGCAGTTATTCAGATGGACGAGTCCATCTATGTTCGGAAAAGAGGAGGGGGGAGACGAAAATAATGGATGCGGTCTGAAAGCCACCGTAAGCGTGAACAATCAATTAAGACCCGAAATTGTTTATCAAATCCTTCCAATGAATGCTAATACAGAATCCCTCTTCTCAAAATTTAGCAGATACTTTTGATTTGTACAGCTGTGGGGTCAGGAACCTGCGGCTCTGCAGCCGCACACGTCTCTTTGAGGACTGTTCCATGACGTTATTTATCGAGGACCGTCTCATAATCACGTGCATTGCAGCTCTTGAAATATTGGGTTTTACCGAATTCGAAAAAAAATTCACTTTGTTATTTTGGTTACCAACCCCTGGTATTGTTTGTACGTAATGAGTTTAAACGACCACAAGGCCACCAGGCTTCACTCTATTTACATCTACACAACAGCATGTAAATTTCCTTGAACACTTGCTGTTTTATATTTATTTAACACCTCTAGGTTCACTTCTTAAGCACCTTGGACTGATATATCATTGCTACGCAGATGATACAGATATATCTCCATCTCTGCCTCCAATTCACTACAGCTAACTCACAACTCATCACTTCAATATAATTAATAAAGTCACTGCTGAATCAGAACTAGCTACAACTCAAAACATCCAAAACAAATATTTTAATAATCGGATCTCTGAAACAGCTGCTTTTCTGAGTGACTTAATAAACTGGAAATTGATCATGTACCCATTCGTTCTGTGAAACCTTGCCGTTTCTTTCGACCATTCACACTCCTTCAATAGGCATGTTTCTATGGTGGTCCAGACATCTTTCGTTCACCTAAGAAACATTGCCCGCTTACGTTACATTTTCACCTACTAACCTGGAATGACTAGTGCACATCCTCTTGTCTTCTTTCACATGGATTATTGCAATGCTTTGTTACTACTCAGCAAGGCCATAATCATCATATGCTTAAAATGTCCCCCCCAATATATTGCTATAAAATACATTTCTACTTATATGATTGTGGTTATGGTTGTACTTTATAAATCCCTAATCTCTGCCATTACATACAATGAAACAAGAGAAGGTAAAAAAGAAAAAGCAGAGCAATGTAATCCAATAGACTATTAGACACTATTGTAAAAAATAAATAAAAAGTCAATCCAATGTGTTAGTGAATTATTTTAATATTTTAGGCAGGAAATTATTTTACAAATTTAGATTTTTTTTTCTGGGGGGGGGACCCCCACACCCCCTGGAAGATTTGGTCTCACCCAATGTTGACTCTATGGCTACGGCCTTGCTACTCAGGGTTGCTACGAAGGTCTTGGCTTGACTACAGCTGGTCCAGAACGCTATTGCCAGGATGCTCACATGAAACTCATCCCGTGAGCACATTACCCCGATCATAAAATCTCTGCATTGGCTTCAAATTAAGTGTCGGATACAACTTAAAAGTATTGCTGCTAACATACCAGACCTTAAACGGCCTTGCACCATTTTACATTCAACAATTGATACACCTGCACGCACCGTCACGACCTCTCCGATCCACTGATTTACATCTGCTTCACGTCCCGAGAACTCGCCTCTATACCTGGGGTGACCGAGCCTGTGCATGCACTGCTCCAAGACTATAGAACACCCTCCCACCAGTGGTTAGAGAGGCGAGCTCACTCACCCCGTTTAGGTCTTCTCGAAAGACTCGCTCTTTTTTATGGCTGTCTTATACTTTTCATGTATGAACCAGTGGACTCTGGACGTTGTAGTATTTATAATTCCTAACTTCATGCATGGCGTACTAAGATCCTTAGATGAATTGCGCCTTATAAATGTAAATTATTATTACCTATCCTAGACTGTGCTAGATTATGCTGACATGATATACAAATCAATCGACACAAATCTCAAAAACAATTTGGATTTGCCTTACACGTTATCTTACAAACTATTCCACTCACCACCGTCACCTCTACTCCAAAGTGTTTATTCAGAACCCAACAACCTCGAAAATCTTGAAAACATCCACAAAACTAAAATGCATTGTACCAAGGAGAAAGCAAATACAGTACAAGGTTCTCCCTCATTATCTGTTATCGCCCCAAACTCCTGGATTTCCATCACTTCAAAAATGTCCTTGGTTACTCACTCTTCCATCCAAATTACAATTTTAAGTGAAGATGTCTAGTCTTTATTAAATATATAAGTAATCCAGCAGTGGAACTTAAAATATTTATATTATTTTATATTATTTATATTATATATAATTTTTTCCACCTGAGGACGATCGCTTATGTTGCGATCGAAACGTGATCTTTTTTTTATTTTTCTATGTACCTGAGGTTACCGAAAAACCCAAGAGTATGGATTCCTGCAGTCACGTAAGCTTCAAATCAAGATATTCTTTACAGCTTCAATTTCATTTGATATCATATATCCTTGTCTGTTTACATGCTAGTAAAATAATTACCCTATATCTGTTTCATGTACCTGTAACTTAATTTGTAATTGTACTACCATCGGTCTAAAAATCATCTGCTGGAGCACACCTGCGCTGCTGGGAATGTATTATTTTACATTGATTTATGTTTGTGCGATATTATTGCATTTTCTATTTATTTCATTGATTTACATTTGTTCAATTCCTGCATATTATTTTATTTGTTTTGCTCTTGTCATTTTGAGGACCCAAGTCACTCTCGCAAATCAGACTTATCCTGGTCTCTTGAGTTCTACTTGTAGAAAAACCACAGTGAACGTGAAACTCCATTCACTACAGGATAGGAAAGATGGAGTAAAACGTGACGTCCCAATCCCATCGCAAGGGCATCAGGTTGTTAAGCCTCAATAAACTACAGAAACCTTCCGACTACAGTCCTCTCGGAGGTCGTTTGTGTAATTTACACTGATAAACAGAGAGCACACACACACACAAAGAAATCCCTACGGATACACAGTGGCACACTTGCACCTAACTATAGTAAACCAAGGCAGGGGCTGGTCAAAACAACTGTTACAGAAGCTGCACACACACTTCGGGCCACTTCCTATTATTGCTCATGTAATTGAGTTTTTTTTGGGGATAACCACACTTGCACAGAAAATAATTTCAACGCCTTCATCGCTAACAAATGATGTACACGTAATGACGAGTGACACACTTCTCTTGAGATGGCACTTTATTGAAGACACGTTCACTTGACATCAGGCAGAGATCCCACTACAACAGCAGTCTCCCACGCATCTGCCTTATAATCAACACGAGACCACGCCCCGTTCTCGAGCATTCTCGCTGGCTCTGGATGGTTGCTCTACTGGCACTCAACCGTCCTCTTCCATCACCTGACCACGCTCCCTTCTTGAACATTCCCGTAGCCACCAGTCCCTTCGCACTCACAACAGATACCCGTGATTACCTCCCGTTGCCACTAGTGCATTCGTACTCTCGGTTGACCTCTCCATCATTACCTCCCGTGGCCACTCGTCCCCTCACACCGCATGCAGGCTCTACTGTCATGACATACGTATGTAGAACTTCTTTCACAGACGTACGTAGCCAACCGTGCTAATTAGAGGTGCGGAGGGGGCCTTTTGCTGTTCTTTCAAAAATATTGAGGTGTTTGTACGTAACTTTACTCGTACAGTACACAAATACTATCAAGCCTTAAACTAGACTGTGGCGTATTATTATAGCGTCTTGATCTCAAAACGTTTTTAACAGCACTTGCACGTCACAACCCATGCGCAATTTATACTGAATGAGTTTAAAAGTTTCTGTTCAAAAAGGTGAATGTTTGGCCAATTCCTTCTTTTAAAAAGTATTTGGCATTTGTGAGAGGAAGCCAGAGTACCTGGAGAAAACCCTCCCATACGGGGAGATAACATTGACAGATAAATGAGTGCCCACACCAGATGTGTTCACAAAACTACTTGCTGTCCTGCCATCACCTCGCAGCACAGCAGGTTTGGGAGTTTCACAAAATCTGTGATTATACCAACCCATGCCTCCAAAGTATACCGGGTTACAGGCATGCATATAAACACCATGCCCTGGCTCTTTGCATTCCTGTACAGATGCACTGGGACCAGGGGTTACAGATAGAGTCAGGGATTAAGCACAATACACAGTGTATGCGCATGTGTACCTGCATATAAACACAATACACGGCTGTGCTCTCTAAAATTACAAGGGCGCTCACCATATTCCAGAGGTTTATGTAATGAATGACCCGTAGTGGTCAGGCACTGAGCCATCATTGCCGGTCATCTGGTGACGGCTGCATTATTGTATTCTGGAGGGTGAAAAAAAAGACAGCCAAATTACAACATTAAGTAGAAACAAAATATAAAATGGTATTCTATTGAAAGCAGGCCTACTATACAATATGCTTTGTGTACAAAATACTATGTTTGCAATATTTAGGTTCATCCATACTGTGTTATCCGGGCCAGTGGCTCAGCGGTAGAGCAGGAGAGGCTCGAAATCGGAAGGCTTGCGAGTTAAAATGCTGGTGGAGGGTTTATACAGCCCATCATCCTTATGCATTGATACAATGAGTACCGGTTTGTTGGGGAGTCAACAGTCGTTGTCCTATGCATAGACTGGTCCCCGCCATAGGAGCAAGGAATTTCCACTGTTGCCTCAGGGCTGTAAACAAGAGAGGAGCTCTTTCGCTAAATTCTCCTGTTTGATTTGCACTAGGTGCCTCGGTGAATGTATATGCTCTGACTTTAACATAGCTATTTCTGTGACCAGTTACAAGCTAATCACTCAGCTATTTCAATGCAAATTCTATGCTAATTCCTGTGTCAAGGGGTGCCTCTGCGGATGTGTATACTTTAACTTAGTTATTTCAATGCTAAATTCTATGCTAATTCCTTTGTCAAGGGGTGCCTTTGCGGATGTGTATGCTTTAACTTTAACATAGCCATTTCTGTGACCAGTCACAAGCTAATCACTCAGCCATTTCAATGCTAAATTATATGCTAATTCCTTTGTCAAGGCGCTTTGTTTCTTCTCACACAGCTTAAAGGTCGTGATCTGAGTGTGACTTTTTTCACTCCAGCGCTGTCCTCCAGACAGTCTCGTCCCTTCACCTGATGAAGGCCGCTTGTGTTGTGGCCGAAACGTCGTGATTTTTGTTATTTTATTTTTAACCTACGTGACTTTACCCAATAGAACCAAAGAGTAAGAGAGGAGAACTACCTCGATGCTCATCTCACCAGAAAATCTCTTTGATTATATATATATTTTTAAAGCTAATGCAATGTAAGAAATAAGTGCAACTAAAATAGCAAAGCTGCTTTTAAAATATTACACTACAGTAGCGATGAGTGGCTCAGGTTGGTTTCTTGGCCTGGGGTCTCTGACAAATCTCTGCCACAATACGCTGGCATCAACTCATGGGACCCTTCAGATTAAAATAGGACTCCATCAAGGCTAGAAGATGCTATTCCTTTCGCCTTCTCTTGTGATACCAGCCGCTGGCCCAGTGGGCGGCAGATGCCAAATGAATAAGAGATTAAACAGTACTTTTGATCAGGGACAGTGAAACATGAACGTGCACCCCCACACCCCCCTAATTATGCTGCATTACACCCACAATGCACAGTTTGGGTTTCCTTATTTTTGTTTGGACACAATCACTCTTTTTATTGAAAGCCACCCGCCATATAAACTTGACCTCTGTACGAACTCTGGCTACACTGTAGGATGCCATCTCGTGTTTATAAGTTAAGAGCCAAAGCCTTTATAGAATGCAATGCAAGAATGCACACGAAGACAAATGACTTAACATCTTGTGCTGCCACTATGATTAGTCTATCAGGAAAACCCTGCTGAAGCAATGCACTAACATATCTACAGGGCGTGGGAAAATCTGGTGACATTGTAGTTAAAAAAATATTTTGTTAACAATTAGGCATATTAATAGACAACATGTCCATTGACACTCTAGACACCCTTGTAAACGAGATGTTCAATGTGGAGGGATTATTCCAGTTAAAGCACTTGAATACATAAAAAAATCGTTCATATGTATTATTGTGATACAATTCTTCCCAAAGTCTGCTGAACCAAACACCAATAAAAACCTACTTAAATATTGTGGACGCAACACATTTCATTAAAAGCATGCTGTGTTAGCAGATGGGTCACCTTTACACTGAGCCCATAATCAGGCTTCATCCTATCTTGAGAACAATTTCCTCCGGTTGTCAATGCCTACTTTCTCCGAAAACCCACCAATCATCTTTGACGTACCATAAACGGGGGTTAGCATGTGATCGTGTGATTGGTCGATTTAGTTTCTGACAGGCAGGCGGGCGGTGTGGGGTTATTGGTGTGAATCGGTCTAATGATTGAACAATGAGCCAGATATGACAGCAATCGCAAATCGATTGTAATAGAATTTCAGAAAATCAAGGCCCTTGTAGTGCACACACTACCAACCTCTAATGGTCTTAAATACCACGGTCACTCACGCTGATTTTATGGCGATGTCAGAAAGTGTTTCTGGATCAAGTCTTAATTTAGATTTAACAGTGGCTGTCTGAATCCAGGTTTACGAGGATGAAGTGTTTTGTTTACAAAAGCCTGGGCAGGTAATCTTCAGTGTGAGATGCACTGAAAATGACCTTAAGGGTGGCCCAAAATGTAGGACATTTATTTTAGCAAACGTTCAAACTGACTACCATTAACATTCATGCATGCATGAATTATCTTTTGCAATAAATGAAGGAAATAAGAATAAGATTTTAAGTGTAATATTTGAACATGATTCAATAGTTTTGTCTCAATTCATTCAGGGTCCTTGATCGAGTTTTGTAAACGACAGATTTGAGGTGACCCCACAGAAAGACGAAAAATATATTAACAATGATAATAGATCAAATATTCACTTAAACCACAAACAATTAAAATTGTATAATGGCAGTGTTAAAATGCATCAATTAACTCTATGCACCCTGACTTTTGGGCCACCCTGTATATACAGTAAATGTATACTTATATCAAACTGCAAACGGCGATCCAGCCCTGTCAACACAAGCCCAGATTAACTCCGTACCGAACGAGCATGACGCGTTATACTCTCAGCTGCCGCTGCTGCACTCTGGATACTGAAAACCACCGTCTTCCTCAAAAGGTCCAGATACAAAGTGCAAGGTGATCTGCTTTTGCTCCCAGTGCGCGCACACACACAGAAGCTGTATTTAAAAAGTTGCACTCTTAACACTATTTAAACAAAGAGCAATAAAATGGTTTGAACCGTTATGGAAAACAACTAAATATCAGACTGCGCTGGCAGTGGTGTACCATTATAAATAAACAATCGTTTTGGCCAGCGGTCGTCCTTCCATACGACAACAGACATAAATTAGGCAAACGTTTTGGACCATGGCCCTCCTCCACGGAGGCAGAGTTCGTGGCGAGAGTGGAGCCTTTTGTGTCACCGTTAAAACGGTGCTGCCCCTTGGTGAGCTTTGAGGATGCACCACTGACTGTATCCTGAGAGATACCCTCATGCTCAACACTTACCCTCCTCCCCTCGGACAGACTGGTGCCTTCTTCCGAGTAAAGGCACTCTCAGGGGAGAAGCCGCTTAACCCTTACCGTGAAACAAAGGCCACGGAATTGCACGGCTGCCTTTTCATATTGAGAAAGAGGGGAGAGCTTCTACAAAAGAGGAAATTAAGTTCAGAATGAAACCATTTTTAAATACTGCTTGCACAGTAAACATTAAATGCACCATCAGTACACACGACAAAGTTTATTAGTTTCATGTTCATATTTCAATTTAACACAGCTATAAACTCATCTTGCAAGCCAAAAATAATTAATTTAAATTCTCAATGAAAAGTACCATTATTGTTTTCTGCACAGCCACCAGGCATGCATTACATCATGAGTGACACGCCACAGCTGAACAACTGTTGTTAGATGCCCTGCAGGTTGGCTGAGTATATACTGATTCAATACATTTCCGTCAACTTTTTAGTTGAGAAAATATTTCCATCCACAAATGGGCACGAACCCCACCGACTTTCTTTTGACATAACATTGAAGAAAATATATATTTTCAAAGATTGTACTGCATATAGTTATTCAATTGCTCTAAACATCATGGAGTGTAAAGCTTGCTACCAGACATAACAATTTCTGAGCGGAGAATGTCTGCTATTCGCATGAAACAGGAGGAGAAAGTGCTCTCTTCATTATTCCCGTGTTGAAATAAAGAGTCCGTTTCACATTCCAAACACGTGAACACTGCTTGTGTGTTTAAAGCACGCATACAAAGGACAATTATGAGCTGTGTCAGTGGTGAAGGGGACCAACCGCTGTTGTTTAACAAGCGTTGCGAACACCACGCAACACGGTCAACAGACTCTGCACACAATTGTGTTTACCGTTCCTTCAGTAAGATCCTCTCTTACATGTGCAACCATGACATATTATAATGTCATTTAAAAATAATTACACGCTTATGTGTGTGTGTTGTGACGCAAGTGTACACGCGCCCGTGTGCTCCAAATGCCCGTCTCCATGTGGGCACACGCCACTCTTACACGAAGACAAAGATCACGCAAGTAGCCTTGAACAGACTGTTGGGGCAAGTGCTGCTAGCGAGCACCTATCATTATCATGGCGCGCGTAAGGACCCTCATTTTAACGGACGAGTGCCAGACCTGTAGGAGTTCGTGTGCGATTGCGTGTAAATGCGTGTGCAAGCCGTGTACACGTGTGTACCTCTGAGCTCATTAGGGAATTAATCTGACTGCCTCGCCAAAGCTGTTAACTCACTCGCTGCCCGTGAATGCACTTCCACCTTATTCACGTGTGAAAACGTCGCTCTTTTGTACACAAGCTATTCGGATACAAACATGAATGCTGTGTTTTTTATTATGACCAAGACCGTTGACTCTCGATTATCCGAGGGGAAGATTATCACGATTGCAGATTAACCACTCATCCAGACCTTTCACGTGCACAGCGCTGATTATGCGCTGATTATATTTTTTGCTGTTCTCCCTCGCCGAGGGGCAGTGACTCAATGCCCAAGTGACCACAAAAATGTCAGCGAGTAAACCGATTACTTAAAGAAAAACAATAAAACAGACATTATTATTCGTCTTCATGCCCAAACTACATTCATAAAGCAATACGTGTGTTTTAGAGCATAATTTTCTTCATTTTTTGCACTATTTGTGTTTTTGTTTTATACAGGCCACCCATCCAACCTATTATCTCGGTTAATCCAGAGTTGACCGTACACGGTACGTTAAGTACAATGCATGGTAATTGTAAACAAATATTCCAATGCATTATTCATATGCACCAATATAAACATGTGAGAAACCGGCCAAATTAACGGTCTTATGCCGCGAATGTTCATCCAGCCAATGAAGTAATGGCACAATAATAGTCCAATCTAGCCGTCTCCTCTCCTGTCCACTCACAAATTCCATTACACTCATTATTGCTGAAATCGATAATCTTGGAAATTAGTGCTAGCCGTCACGCTGGAGAGCTAATTAAATTAAATCCGATATGCATGTCACAGCTTCTAATATTGTACTACCCCACGATCGGTGCCATACGCTGCAAGGTGCTTTTCGTTAACGCCGAAATGAGCAGCAGAAAAGGTTCCGGATCATCATGATGTGATACATCGATACGACCCATCAGAACATTGATAGTATGGTTAGCATTGATGTATCCGTACTGTCCCGGCACACATGTGCACTCCCACAATACATAAATAATGCGCGCAGTAATGCACACTGACAAGGTGAAAGATGTTGCTTCACATTTCAGTACTAGACAGTTCCACAAATTAGTCAACCTTACAGTCGAACGTTTAGAAATCACCCTCATGATAATCATAATTAGGTGTTATTTTGTTGGTAATTATCTACAGTTTTACAAACTGTGGCCTATGTATGGAATATGTCCGTGAGTTGACACGTAATAAATTGATTTCCCCATTGCCCATCCCCGCGTCCATGAAAAAGACAGTTCGTCTAGAGTACGTCCGATAATGTGTTCTTTATGGCCCTTACTGACTTATCAAGACAGGTCGGCAAATTATTTACATCTCAAATTCCTGAATGGTTGATACACTATGCCCAAGTAAAGCACCACTCATGATTACAAAAATTATTTCCCACATCTTAAAAATATCTGAAGCGTACATCCAGAAATCGTCGAACCACCCTCCTACAATACAGTAAAGATGCAGGGCAGGGCAGAGCGAGCTACACAATTAAATAGCGCATATTTGAATAGTGAATGATTGAAGACCTAAACACCAAATCCAATATTAACAATGTCTAGGGATTTAGTTTCTCAATTAATACATGGATCCCAGTAAATCTCTTCATTAGCTCCACACACAATCACCAGCCAAGACCCCAATTACCATCTGCAAATTATTTTGTTGGAAAGCCTCTGAAGGTGACCACTAAACAACCGTACATTCTCCACAAAAACCCAGGAGGACCTTCTTCGGCTCTGGTGCAGTGTGGTCTGCTTTTTCATTTTTTCTTCCAGCTATCCAATTGGAGCACCATCAACGACGCTCATAGCCTGCGACTGTGGAAGACGTGACCGTCCCAAAAAAGTCTCCCTCGTCTCTAAATTATTCATAGCTGGGCTGTTTTTCATGGGAGGTTGGGCGCTGGCTCAAGTGATGTTCAGACACGAGACCCACCAACAGCCAGACACAAGTCCCATTGCATCCCTGGATGCGAATGCATTCCCTGTAATTTCACACGCACACACCACACGACTCATGCACATCCCTCACAACTGTAATACGTGGTCTAATTTTTACCATTTTAAACAGCCACTTTTTTCCCTTTACACCTGGCTGTGCTTGACTTTCAGAATATTTTTTATTTATTTATAATCGAGAGATCTGATGAGCTAGAGCTTTGTTTCACAGATGTCCAGTAGGGGAGGGTAAGAACGTTACAACAATACAACGTGCTAGTAGTGCAAAGTACAAAGGTCAACAAATCACCCAAAAACATACAAATACAACTAAACAATCCCCATCCTACTTTTAAAAGCCAATGAATTCATCGTATTTCTAAATTACCAAATGTTTCACTTTTACAATGTTTTTTTTTCTGATTAGATGGATTATCTGCTCCTGATGTTAACTGTTGACAACATAATGCACATCAGACAACTACTGTTTTAAGGTACTATCACAATTTTTTTTTTACTTTCAAGCATTACATACAATCAAAAAAAGTGCATGTAATTTAACAATATGAATAGTTGGTGTCTTGTTTGCTCACAGTAAATGCGCTTGCACGTCGATTCACAGCCTAGCCAATTGAAACACAATGTCGCTCCTTTGCACGGAGTTGGTGAGGTAGGGATAAATACTGGACATATAATGTTGCAACCCCTCATCGTGTGATTTTTGACGAGCTGTCATAATTTAGTGCAAAGATTAGATTTAATAACCAAATCTATTTTCGTATTTTTTTCGGAGTCTCGTCGGTTATTGCCCGTCACCTTTGCACCGTCTAATTCACACTGTCCGTACTGTGTTCAAGTGTTTCATATAATATATACCATCTTCAATGCCACTGCACGCAATCTCCCGTTTGTATTGTAGGTGCTTGAGCTTACACAAGGATGAACATAGGCAATTGTGAACATGGGCAATTACGTTATGGGGGGAGGGGTGGCAGTATGTTTCTGCCACCAGCAACAACTCCTCTTGCAAGCGCGCCTATGCCAATGCACTGCGAAACACATCATCATTTCGAAGCGCCGTCAGCTAATGTAAGCGGGTGCAAAAATATCCAATGACGGGAAGCCTCGGCTAGCATCGTCACGTCAAATAATGCGAGATGAGACGAGCAATTAAAACACTCCTCCTGTCTCCAGGAGCACATGTGCTATAAGCTTGGGGGGGGGGGGGATCTCCATACACGGGAGTAATACAATGTACCTGATCACTGACGATGGTGCTTTGTTAGTGAAAGTATAGATGGTGGTGTAGCGTGGTCGACGTGGGGCCCAGCAAGGTACTACATGGGCCCCCCCCCCCCTCTTTGTAGCCGATGCCTAGGACACTCCAGAATTGGCCCACGCCGCCCATAAACCGGATAGCTACACCACTGAGTTATGTAACAATGTTTTTTTGGCTCTAGATTACATCCTTTCGGAAGTGGTGCGTATAATTTATTACCCGTAGCATACTTACAAAAAAGTACAGTTGATTTGTTTTTTTACAATAATACAGAGTACTTAATACGGACTAAAATGCAATCTGGCAAAGTCTCTCAGACACAAAGGCAAAGCGTGCCACAGGATTGCTTCTTCACGGGTAGATTGGCCGACAGCGTCTTTCTCAATACGAATCAAAACATTTTCTCCTTTCTTTAGATTCAGCTGAGATTAATAATGAGATACAAAAGCTCTATTAAAATAAAGAGCACCCCCCATACGTTATCAGGTTGGTTGAGATAGTGCCGTGTGAATCCTGTGACCGGGAGGATCGAGAACTAGGCCGACCTCAATGACACACGTAACCGCCACTGCAAGGAGATCATCTTGTGATTTATAACTGAACTGCCAGTAAGCGGCTCACAGACTTCGTGAACTGCCGGTGCAGCTAATGATTAGGGTTATCAGATCTATACAACATTGTGTAATGTGATTGTACTGGGGTAATCTTTCTAAGCAAGGTGTTGCCTTTGAGATACATTGCTTTTCTCCTTCGCCCCTATTATTAAAAAGAACGGCGTGTGTTGTTCTTCGGTGCACAATATGCGAGTGGATTTTGCTGAAGCTTTCACGCAGCTTTGTGCCCAGCAAAAACCTCAGTAAGAGCCCCTTGAAAGCAATGGGTGTTCAAGATATACAGCCCCCTGTGCATGAAGACTGTATTTCTGAAGGCTGCGTCAGCCATGGGAATTTTTTTAGCATACTTCACCACGCTGGTCAGTGTGGATTGGTGAAATACATGGCTGAGGACCGGTTCAGATATCAATCATCAATCATGTTGGTTGTGACCAAAAATCACTGTCATAATTCTGGAATTATTGTGCAGTTTGCAAATCACGTACACACTTATTGTTATAAATGCCAGACGTAATCAGCCACATGCAACGCTGTTAACATCAATGGTCGGGCTACGTTTGTGGCACTCAAAACACTGGTGCCCTCCACACGATTACAAAATCTGCGCTGCTCACGATATCTGCAAATATGTTCATTTCTTGCCCTTCACCCGCACCTCTGATGAACACCGTTGTCTATGTACGGTACAAAAGAGGTTCAACATATGTACATATTGGCAACACTGAGCTGCATTGACGCCATGGCCTTATCTGTTTTCCCCTTAGTCTTGTTTTCACCGTAATGGGCCACTGATGCAATTTGGTACTGAATTAGATGCATTCATTACGATGTTTGTGCAACACTGCTGTGAAGCATTAGATAGCGAGAAAACAAATTAATAAAGGGCGCAGGGACACATCGGGCAGCTGCGGTAACGACGCACCGGCGTGCGCGAGCACTACGGGCGTCGCCGCACGCATGCGACTACAGAACCGTTAAAATCGACAGAGTGACACGGTCGCAATCGAACTCAAAAGACTATTTGTACACCGCCTAGGGCTCCCGTCACGTGAGGCATGGCACATCGAGCGTGGTGCGCTTCGGTGCGCTTCGCTGCGCCGCGCAGCCCGCAGCACCGGTTCGTGTCGGGAGCACGATCTCTGCCGCGGGAAATCAGTGCCAAAGGCGGCAGTCATGGCGAGCGTCCGCCCCGCGTCGAATGGACAGAGACTCTGCCCCCACTCCTCTCACGGCCGTGCCGCACCAGGTCGCCCCGCGTGGCCCAAACTGGGGCTGTGGTGCGGGAATTGTGCCGTGTCGCTGGGCAGATGCGCAGCTTAACGTTCACCATGTTAACGTGGCGCTGTGAACTGGTGTATGGACTCCCTGGAGCATAAAGAGCCCCTTTGAAACGATTTATATTTGCCCTCTGAGGATGGATCTGCAGTGGCATGCCCCTAAGGAGTAATTTTTATTCATGACCATATATACGCCTAAGAGTTACTAACATTTAACTCTATCCCTCGTAGCCAAACGTGGCCAGCTATGACAACGAACGATATGTCTATGTGTCTCTTTGTGATTCTATGGGTCTTTGTGCAAGTATATTGTCCCTGTGTGAGTCTATGGGTCTGTGTGTGTCTGTGTCTCTTTGTGATTCTATGGGTCTTTGTGCAAGTATATTGTCCCTGTGTGAGTCTATGGGTCTGTGTGAGTCTATGTGTCTCTGTGTGATTCAATGGGTTTTTATGAAAGTATTTTGTTTCTGTGTGAGGCTATGTAAGCTGTTATTTCCGACTCTGTGCGTCTTTCTCTCTCTCTCTGTGCATCTCTCCGATCTCTACTCCAGTGACCCGGGTGCTGCCGCGGGGTCCACTTTCTGCCCCGCCTCCTTCCCCCCCTTCTCTCTCCCCGCCTACTGCCGAGGCCCCTACTACTACGGCAGATCTCTCGCCTAATTCAGCAGTTTTTTTATTGCTGTGGTTGTCCCACCTGATGACGATTGCTTGTGTTGCGATCGAAACATCGGGATCTATTATTTTTCTACCTACGTGACTTTACCGAAAGAACCGAAGAGTATGGATTCCTGCAGTCACGAATGCTTCAAATCAAGATAGAATAATAAGAGTACAGTTATATCCAATAACGTGTGACCAGTACTCTAAGGTAGAGAGCACACATGGCCACAAACCTGTTTTTATTAAAACAAGTGCAAGCATAGGAACAATCCATCCCCACTTGTTTGGGTTTATCCAAAGGACACGCTGTCTGCATGATGCCAGGGTTTGTCACATCATTGAACGGCTGCCAATTTGGACATGGGCAGCCGCGGTGAAGTCAAGTCCACGCAGACTTTACTTATGGGATGCCTTCCTGGAGCCTTGTGCAAATTTTACCAAATCTGTAACATTTCAGTAGTTTAAAAAAAAATAACCTACTTAGAGCAACTAATAGTGACAGAGAACTGCTTTGTCTGTGGCACGCCTGAAACAAACATTATTGACTCCGTCCAAAGTTCAGGAAATGATTAAATGACGCAGTCACAATATTGTATTTTGGTTCGTTAAAACACACAAGAGAGATCTGTTGTATAAAAAGGCAACTATTACTGCAGCTAAATAGAACTATTGTATTAAATGTGCATGCCTGGACAGCTAAATATATTGCAATAGAGCACCAAGTGTGTTATATTTCTGGAAAATTACATACAGCATGTAAAGAACATGTTATAGCAGCTTCTTTGCACAATAGCAGGCAAAACAGCACAGTTCATAAAAAATCTATTCAGAAATGCTTAGAAAAATAAGTTGATTGAAATGAAACATGCTAACAATACGACAGGAACACAATAAACACGATTGTGATAAGTGAGGCGCTGCTAATGGACTTACTCAAACAGATTGATCTAATCTCAGCAGTTGCAGCAGACAGTTCACATGTACTAATTGTCAAATACTAAAGCATTTGTTCCAATATATACAACTTTCTACAACATTTGAAAAGGCATTAAAATATAATCTCATGAAAAATATAATGTATATGCTAAATAAAGTGGGAAAAAATATTTATTTATAGCTGAGAAAAATATGAATTGATGTTTCCATTGGCAGGTGTTTCCAGGTTATGAATGAATTCATATCCATAAACTGTACTTATTACTTCACATGTTGTTAAGTGTTGAGAAATGCTGTGAAACTCCCTTCCCGCGGGCATCGAGGTGCCATACCCCTGGCTTTCCAGATGCAGAAATAGTATGGACTGATATAATCTGTCCCTGTTGTATGGGATAGAGCGTTGCTCCCTCTCACACGCGTGGGATTTCTCCGCGTGCTGCGTTTTCCTCCCACATGTATAAACACTAATTGACTGCAATATCGTAAGATGTAGAGCACTGCAGAACTTGGGCCATTGTTGGTGCCGTCACATCGCCTGGCTGCCATCCAACTTCTCTGTAGCTCCTTAGTGATGCACTATTTGCATGAACAATTCTCAATAAAAACCTAAACATTATCATTACTCTTTGGTTCTTTCGATAAAGTCACACAGAAAAAATACATTAAATAATATAATACGACGTTTCGATTGCAACACAAGCAATCATCATCAGGTAGAAAACAAACATAGTGAACTTAGAAATACAATGCAATACAACACAGAGTCGGCTAACACAACAGTAAGCACCTTACCTGGTTGATTACGTTCTTCCAAAGATTGCTAAATTTTAGAGAGACAAAACACAGACACGGAGACACACAGACACACAAGCAGAGAGAGACAACACAGAGACACACAACATAGACAGACAGAGACCCAACGCCTCTGTATCGAGACCTTAAATAGAGAGGGGGGGGGTGGGGCAGAGAGAGAGGTGGGTCTGCTGGAGCAGAGAAATTATCATGTCAATGAGAGAACTGTGTGGAAATCCACCACTCGGCGACGGGGTAGAGAAAGACCGAACAAGCCTGGTAAATTTTAGAGAGAGTTGTGTGGAAATCCACCCCGAAGCGGCCAGGGGGCAGACAGAGCGAATGGACCGATGAGAGCCTGGTAAATTTTAGAGAGAGAAATAGGCAGTTTGAGAAAACAAACTTCGGAAATTTTTGGAAATGTAATGCAATGCAACACAGAGAGTCGGCTAACACACAGGCTAATACACAGTTAACGCATAGCCTGGTTGATTACGTTCTCCAAAGATTGCTAAATTAGAAGTTAAGTGTGAGATTTGACAGAGAGAGAAAGAGAAAACAAACTTAAATCATCCCTGTAGAGGTGGTTCAAACTTGATTTGAAGCTTTCGTGACTGCAGGAATTACTCTTTATTATCATTACTATCATACTGAATAAGGCCACTTGGCCAGATTTTTTACTCTTGCCTTTTGTCTCAGAATTGCTTCCCATGTTTATAATTTTTGTATTCTTTGGGTCTTTCGGTAAAGCCATGTAGTAAAAATATAATAAAAATAATAACAATATGACGTTTCGATCGCAACACATGATGATGATTGCTTGTGTTGTGATCGAAACGTGGTAATATTGTTATTGTTTTTATTATTTTTAGTAGTTTTTCAATCTACGTGGCTTTACCGAAAGATCCAAAGAATACCAGTGCCGAAAGCTTTAAGTCAAGATTGAAAATTTTTGGTTTAACACATAGTAGTTTTTCGCGACCAATATCCATAAGAGGTTTTTTGTTGTTCGATCGCGTAAATATAAATGTGTCATTAAAACCGCCATCACCAGACAGCCAATCAGTAAGGTTTATCACGTAAAAAAATGCGCCAATAAGTTGCTACATCAACACACCGATGTGTTGGAGAGTAAACCAACAACATTTACAATTCGAATATGACGTTTTGGCGGAAATTAATAAACTATTTCCTCACTATTTTTATTTGATCATGTAAGGCCGACTCAGCTAGAGAGCTTTTTTTCAGAAGCGACCTGGCTACAAATGATCGCTCAACGAAGTGGCTGCTTATCATCACGTGGAAATTTCGAGCGGCCAAATACTCAAACGCATGATTATAAATGTGGAGGGGAAAACCCAGAGGACCGGGAGAAAAATCCATGGGACCACTGGGAGAACATGGAAACTCCAAATATACAGCAGCAGGCGTCAGGGTTGGGATAGAACCCACGACCTCCTATATACCAGGCGAGGTAGTTAACATATCACCACCGTGGCACCCATAATTACAACCAACCTCATCAGGCGACAGCCAGAATTGTGGATAACGCCTCCTGTTTTGGTCTTAAATGTTTATTTATATAGCATGCATGTAGCCGCTAAATTAACAACAATAAAACATATAAAGAGTGCATAAATGCCAGCCTCCGACCAAATCACGTGGGAAGCACAATCTCTTCAGACCTCGGCAGTACAGCAACATCCATTGTTGCAATGTGGTTCTATGCTCCCCGCCCTTCATCAACCCTCATAGACGAGCGTGGTGTAGTACGGTCAAACAGCCCACACGACCTGCATGCGTAGGGAGGCCTTCGTCCAGCAGTAGACTGACAAAAGGGCTGTGCATGTACACGTGCATACAAAGGTTCCTGCTTAAAATGGAGAACAAAAAACCTTACAGAATAATCAATTATAAAATGCAAATTGCAATTAATGAGTCCCCTCAAATGAAATCATGTAATTGCTTTGTCAAAAAGACGGCTGCATTTGCATGCAAGTCCCCAGGCTTCCAGTGCAGGTACACTGAAATAATGTGATGTAACTGGCAAACAGGACTGTGGACACTAAACTGCAAACCTATCAATCACAAAACCCTCCAGCGGCTAGGTCCAACAGGGCTCAAGTCTCACACCAATCGAGCCTTAACCCACTCGTGCCCGAACTGCTTTTTTAAAATGGCAACTCGGTCTAACCGTAGTGTTGGCGCAACGAAAAACCACGCAACCGGTTTAAAGTGTACCCTGGTAGAATGAATTGCACATCCAAACTGGAAACACAGGTTCCCGAAAGAAAGGATAGGGAACAAGGCTAAAATTTAACGGAACCCATAAAGCAAACGGTTTATTTTAATCAGTGATAACACTTTACAAGGGGTGGTTTCAGACCACTTGGCCAAAGTAGGTCAAAGAGCATTTTCCTGCAGTTTGGCAGTGAAAGGCTTAACCCATTGGTTGGCCAATCCAAAGCAAACACTGTTGGTTGCATGGAAGAAATGTTTGGTTAGGGGCCTTGCAGATGCTGGCAGTTAAGAGTGCAGTAATTTATCCTGGGGGGCAATAAAAAGTAAGAAAATAAATAAATATGTAGGTATAGTGGCTTCCTCAGACGTTTTTTTGTTGGTGCCACTAGCGTGGTTTTGATGACCTGCACAAATGGGCGAGGGTGGTCTCACCATGGATTTTCTTGATGCAAACAACACAAGAAACAAACCCCCAACACACACCTCCATTTCATGAGGCCTGTAAAGCTAATCATTAGAAAAAATGGGGCTTTAAAAATGTTGAAAAACCAGCCGCAATGTCGAGTCCTCCTAGACTTGCAATGATAACGAGAATTTGTTATAGTTTTCTATGTAATGAAAGAGAATGGAATGGATTTAAGCCTCCTACCCCAGTTTCCAGCTGGTGATGTGTTTGGGATCATATCAATAAATCGTGGGCCAAGAATATAAACAAAACATTTAAAGATTTAAGGCAAAGAAGTCCATTGGGGGGAGTGGATGGAAGATGAAAAATATGGCACCAATTTTCATTACACTATGTTTACGCTTTGCAGCTCACATCAGCAAAGAGACGGTGCATAATTTATAACAAAAATGATCGATGATTTTTAAAATATATAAAGAAACTGAAAGCAAAGCAATGAGAAGATCCGATAGATGGGGATCCCTTTAGATTTAGATTCAATCACAAGACATTATTACAGTGATAATTTGGAATAAGCCTTCACTGTTTTCTGATCACGAGACAGATTTGAAATCTATATGATTATCCCATTCACCATTGCCAAATCATGAATCGTTATAATGCGACTTAATTTGGCTTTGTATTCTCGAGGGAGCAGATTTGTGCCTGCAGTGGCCACCACCACCCACGTAGCATGGGGTGGTGGTGGCATGGGCCCTGGGTCCAAGGAATTAAAATGTCGCCCTCATCCCCCATCTGATTCCCCACTGCATCAGTCCAAAAACTGGGCGCCCCTCTGGCCCGTGGGGCCACTGGTACAGTTGCACCTGCTGCACACTTTATAGCCACACCACTGTGCCCCCTTTCACATTAGACTTCAACATCACACACACACTCATATATATGGTGATATAACGATAGCGTACCTTTGTCTTATTGGTAGCCAACCAAAGAGTTCACTAAACAAAAACTTAAACCACAGCTGAAGGACAAAGCAAGTGGAGCAATGTTCCCTCTAATGAGAGCCAAGCACTTTCATTTTAATGTATTTCACCTCGTGTTATTTAAAGTTGAATAATGCATTTCCACCATTTACAAATTAGTCCCACTACGTAAGCTTGTTACGTAGTGGGACAATTTTTTTCTAGAAATCAGTGCTGTATTTCATTGATGTATTCCCAGTAACAACACGGGATCATGATACTGAAAAAACAGCAATGTCATCAGTGATTGACATAGTATAATTCAGTTTTAATCGACACATTGCATAAAAATAATTCCATGAAACTCGAGTCGGATAAAACAACCCTGGATAGCTGAATATGCAGAGTTTGAGGGGAGAAACCTAAATAATTGATTATCAGTTTTAACATCTTCTCGGCTTTCACATTGGCAAACAAAGATGAAAACACAAGCCTAGAGTTTTATGCTCGGCAATTTCACTTACGCACACTGAATCCAGACTCCTGAAATTAATGCAGTTCAATTTTATTGTTCAGTGTGCATCCCAAAGATAGTTTTTTTTTCTCCCTTGCATTTTACAGAGCGCCGAAATGGGATACGGGAGGTGACCCATGCGTGAGGCCGGCAATGCCCAGCAGCCGGGCTGCAACGGGTATAAATTATTCAGGTAACAATTGCCGATTGAGAGCCCTGCTTCAAAGCCCAAGCAGAGTAGACCCTTTTCCACCAGTATCAATTAGTTCCAGCAGGGGGTCATGAAAGGGGGGTTTTGTCCTCTCCAAGGGCGCTTTTAGTGCAGCTGGGGTATCGTACCTCGAAGGGAAAAAAAATCACCACCGCGAGTCATACGAGGAGGCTCGTCGTGTCTGGCTGGTGCACAGATTTAGTCCATGTGTAACGTGGAACACAGATTTAAATGTTGAAAAATTGTCTGCACCCACTATCAGAGCCCCCTTTAATTCATAAGAGTAATACCTGCTGAGGAGGATCAACCTCACTGTTAGAGGATTGGATGACTTGAAGTGTTTATGTATTGAGGTTTTAATATAGAAATATTAAGGGAATATGGGACTAAATAGTTTGAGTGGTGATTTCTTTGGACGTAACATTAGTTTTGTGGTTTATTTATTTTCTTCATAAATTGTCACCTGTTTTATCATCTTTCAGTGTTTACTGGTCCTCTACATTAGAGTAGTGTTTCCCAGAAGCATTAATCTATTATCTGCTTAAAGTTTGCATCAAGTTCTGCTGATTTATCTCTGGCCTGTGGCATGGCCAATGAGGACTGCATTATAATGCCATTATGTCACGCATTCAGTTTACTGTTAGTTACAATAAACACAATTTGTACAAAAGTATGAATCCTCATTCGTGAAAAAAAGTTGATTTCGTCAATTAACACCAGGAAAGTTACGTGCAAAAAAAAAAAACCTTTACGCTGAAAGATTTGGCTAGAATCAGAATGGGTGGCAGGGTGTCCTGCCTTAGAATTGTACGTGGCTATAATTGGAAAGGGGATAATCGTGCTGGTTCTGGGACATAAGTGTTGTGAATGCTGTTCAAGGGCAAGTGGGGGGTCCAGGCAGCAACACCGTTTCAGTGGGGGATGCAGAACTGGTAGCAATATTAATCTTTCAATATGTCGCTGACAGGCAGGTTGAGCTTTACATGCTGCAAATATATTTGCGCAGTGACATCTGTCACGCATTTAGGTCAAAGCTATGCTGGGGCATTGCACTGCAGGATGAGAAGGTGCATTATCCCTTATTAGGAACCCACCTGGTTTTCAGGGACCATATCGCAGGATTCTAAAACGTAAATATGGATTTACTGTACACACCGTGTACACGGTGCAACTCCTCATTTACAACCACTCGTTGTGGGACTATAGCGGCTCGTTAAATGAGGGGGTGGCCTCTCGCGAGAGACATCATTCGCCGAGTCGAGAAAAAATATAAGCGTGTGATCGTGGCTGGGAATTAGAGGAGCGGTTGTTAGGGTAGAGAGGGTCTTGAAAGTGGGGTTCCACTGACTGCCGTTCTAAGCAACACTGCTGCAAAAGGCCATAAATGTAGTCCGATGATGATGATGATAACAAACGATACTGACCATCTGTGTGTGAAAAATGTTGGCCATGTAAAAAGCGAATGTAATATCACACACTACAGCTGGCAGGCATTGAAGGGAAGGTGGATGGGGTTGGAGGTGAGCGGATGTGCAGGGACACTGGATTTCATAATAAACCACTTACTATTGAACTTATAGGTGCTCTCTGTGCTTCGTGGAAAGACCAATGCTGCTGCTTTTGCTATTTTTAACACAAGCAACTTATCTTCCAAATGCACCTGCAACTTGGGCAAGTTACTTAATTAAACATAGGACACATTCTATGTCAAGAGAGCACTTTCTCGTCACGTACGTTTTGTATAGACCTTCTAAATTCCAAGTACGGCCACCTCGACTTTAGTAATTTTCTTCCGAGGCAGCTGCTCAGAAGCAGAGGAGACATGGCTGACTCGCCGCGAGGTTTTGTGGCTAAAGGATAGCACTTCAACCTTGGGGTGCAATGTGTCATGGGTTCAGTTTCCTCAGCTGCTGTTTGCCTGGCTCACCGAAATAATTTGGCACCAGCTGCACTGCCACTTTGTACATATTGCAGCAAAAGTGGAATCGGAGAGAAATTCCATCAGCCACACCAGACATTTTGTTTACATACTTTTTTTGACCTCTCATGTTCATGCCGTGCCAACGTCCTTTATAAACTTAATTAATGTCCAGTTTGATAGGTGTATGTGTGAACGCAGTTGCTCTTTAGAACCCGTTATTTTCAAACTATTTCAAAGTTTGTGGATCAAGCATTAACTCACATGTATATGGAATACCACGTTTTGATTACATTTATTTAAAAGTGGTAGTTAGCAAAAAATAATTCAGTGTTGTCGAATGAAGGCAACACGATGGAATCATTTTGCCCCCCCCATCACGCAGTGAGTACCAAAATTAGCGTTGCACACACGCACTCACACACTAAGCCAGCACCTCTCGTAAAGCAGCTGTGTAGCATCTGCTGCGGGTGTGGCAAATGCAGGTTTGACACCCAGGCATGGTGGTACATGCCTGTTGCAGTCCAGCACTAAGGAGGCGGAGTTGAAAGCAATATCCATTCCGTATCTTGGTATAATCAATTCCTGCCACCTGAACACAGATGCCAATTCTCAAGACTGCCCATGTTAAACTCAGGTGGAAACCCGAACTACGTCGATGTGAAACAAACCCGCTGCACTGCGAGGTGGCCAGGAGGTGGCAGTATAGCGGGCAGGTTTGTACACAATCTGTGTTGACCCATACTCTTTGGTTCTTTCGGTAAAGTCACGTATGTATAAAATAAAATAAATCACGACGTTTCAGGCGCAACACAAGCGTCCTGCTGCTGATGCAGACTGTTTAAACTGTTTAAAAGTCTGCATCAGCAGCAGGCCATGCTTTCCCACCTGATGACGGACGCTTGTGTTGCACCCGAAACGTCGTGGTTTATTTTATTTTATACCTACATGACTTTACCAAAAGAACCAAAGAGTATGGATTCCTGCAGTCACGAAAGCTTCAAATCAAGACTGTGTTGACCCTTTTGAGTATTATCTGCTCTGTGGTTGACACCAGATAACTTGTTCCCTTCCAGACACAAAACACTCCTTTAAATGAAATTGGTTAACAATCACAATGCAATAACCTTATTATAACAGGTCAGGTTTTCTTGGGTAAATGGGATTCGTCAAGCACACATTAATTTTGGGGGGGAAATGCATATCTGAAGCAATCATGGATCCCTACATCAAATAAGATCTGTTTCTCGAGAAGGATTCCTTGGATGTGGTAGATTGGGAATAGAATTGCCACCTGTCCATCTTTGACCCGGACAGTCTGGAAACTGGCATCTGTGTTCAGCTGGCAAGGAATTAATTTGTAGCGGAATCTGGTGGTATTAAGTTGAACATGATTATAGTATACTGCAGTTGTTTTTAGAAACCAAGGCTCATTGAGAAATGTGTCTGGGTTTGGTCTGTGAAAAAGGAGAAAACCCTCACTGGGGCTCCATCAGAAGCTGAGTTACAAGAGGTGTGCTTTCCATATAAAAGTGTATGACAAAGCTTCCAGTAATTCGTAGGTTTGCAGTTGGCCTCACTCAGGAAGTGGCCGCAACTGGATGGTTTCGCTAAGCTTTGTTCTGTGCATTACTCAACCACTTCCCTTCGTGACTCATGGACAAAAAGTGTAAGCACTGAAGGGACAAAAAAAACAAAGTAAGCATGGTAGCATCTCCACAATTCTTATTTCTCTTTACTCTACACGTGTTTATTTCATTCGCCCATTCTATGCATGGAGCATGTCAGCTGGCCACTTGCCGATGAAGTATAATAACTAACTCTTCTCATCAATGTCACTTAAGAGATAGCAAAGTTGCACAATATTTTTACTTTCATAATTTAAAACCAACTCCTGTTTTGTTACTTTTGTGGCAGCAAGGAAACCGATGAAACTGCCAACCAAAAGTCAAGACATAACCCGTGGTTTATGGTGGGCAGGACACAACTGTTCTTGATGTTTTTGTACAATTCATTTATTGCAAGAGCAAAGGACTAATGAACAATATGCAGATGTTGCATGTTAAATGACAATGTCTACCCTTAAACAGTGGCCATAAAGTTGTGGTGATATGTGCATTGTTTAAGATACACCATGAAAAATACTTACAGTACGATGATTTATACTGGCAGCTGTTGAGAAACCTCAGTAATGTAACAATTCAAATACTACAACAATACATTGACATTGGTTAACAGTTGTAGGATTTTTATACCTTTGAATTGCATATGTCACAATGAACTCTCTAGCTCAACAAAGGCAGTATTTTGGTAACGCATTATTAACTTACATCTGCACAGCATTATTCATTACCAGGTACTGCTTGATAAGTAACTTAGGATCGATTCATAAGCGATAACCAGAAGACTGATATCACGACAGTATTTAACAAGCCGCACGGTTTGATATTCGCATTGCCTCTATCGCAAGCATTACTGGTCAGAATTAAAACAAGGCTACTTCAATTGAGGACATGCAAAAGCAGTCTTCCCGTATAATAATGCAGCAGATGACAAAGCCCTCACGGCAATGGCTTGGCTTTCAGCTCCCCTGGGCAGCCTGGCTTATGGATGAGGTGTTATAGCAACCAACAGAGTCTTCAGTAAAATATTAATGCCGCACAGTATTACTACACTGTAGTTAAATAATTTTAAAGAAACACCATACCAAACCATTAAGATAGAAACATTATGTTATGATGATTATGTTTTAACTAATGGTGGAGTGATAGCATCGAAGGCTGATTAAACCTTAATTTATTCTGCATGTACCTTTCTAACAGTATTCCAATGATGTGCTGCGTCCAATGATAAGCCAAGCAACTTCTTTTGCTGTTATTCTTCAAAGGTAACACACTCTCCGAGCCAATAAAATCAATGGCAGCCCACGTCTCCAAGAAAGGCGTGAAGGGAATGGAGCAGAAGTAGCCAATCCCAAGGAGCCACACAATCACGGGACACAGATACAGGTCCTTATGTCCACTTCTGGGTTGTTCCTGAGCCGGCAGAGCAGTTTCCAATGAACATTGGAAAATAAAGCAACGGGAAACAATGCGGAGGAATGGTACCACACTGCCATGCATTGCTGCTGCATCCCCGCTAATGCCTCTTTTGCCGTGAGGTGGACAGTTCACAGCAATGTCGCCAGCTAATTCCACCACCACCAGTGGCTCGGGGAGAGATTTCTGTGAAACGGCAATGAGTCATGCAGGTAGGTGGAAACTTTACGTTTGGCCATTGTGTAAAACTTTGCCTGCCAACAACTAATCCATAAACATTTGGTTGGGCAATGGTCCTGAAAAGCTGTTAAATCAACAGCTAACAAAAGCAACACACACAACTATGACTGCAAATGAGCTGTTGTGTATGGTGTTAGTAATATTACACAACAAGGGAAATGGGTTAATGTTTTTAATTGATAGGCTGAGATATAAAAGGAAGGTTAATCTCACTTCCATCTGCTCCAGTATGAACTGCCCTACTATGAACACACTGCCCTGCATCAACACGGTCAAAACCAAGAATTTCTTACCCATTCAATAACCAAAAATCAGAAATTAAAAATCTTGCCACAACATGTTAATCCATCATTGGAATCAAATGAAATCAGTGGAAGGATGGACATTTGTAAGCAATGCTGTAACATGAATTCTTTGGCCATTTCCCATAAAGATCGCATAGTTATAAAGAGTAAAATAGTATGTGGGGGGAAAACCCATTTTCAATATGTTACTTAATTTGAAACAATGTTTTCAAGTACTCAAATGCTCTTTATATTTTAAAATATGTGGTCCCATTTTAAATGACTCTATGTGCAGTAAATATAAGCGCCACAAGAATTGACACGTAATGTGTAGTCAGCAACGTTGCTACTTAGAGATTGCATGATTTTTGTTTATCCCTGCATTGCTGTGAAGCAGATTTTTCGTCTTAGCTTGCAATGACAGATAGCTCAGTTGCCTACATCTCGATGAGGCCAACACAGGACGAATCTGCGACGTGCAATTTGTGTACTGTGCCTATTTGGCAAGTACCTCGACAGCAATTAACCTCCTTGATCTCTGCATCCCCTTTCAAGCTTCGATTTGGTTAGAGAATATTCTTTAATTATGAATGTGCATCCTACCTTTCTGTCAGCATGGAGCACCATGTTTTTGGAAGTGGCAACTCATGGTGATGGTAATTCGCGGCTGGCGGTTAGACGTGGCATAAAAAATGAAGATCGGCAGTGGCTTCACATTAGACCGTGCATATCATGGGTGACAACGGATGACCTTCCTGAAATTACATCTGCAACGTTCGCCAATGCAGAGGGTGGGAATTCAACACAGTGCAAGACACAGCACCGATGACTCAGAGCAGAAATGACTGGGATTTTAATTGTTATGTTTGTTTGTGCAGCCCCCCCCCATCCCGACTGAAATAATTTAGCACCCTGAAGTCACAAATGTCATTTACAAATCAAAGAAGAAAACAGCTAAAGGGAATTAATGTGTTTGCATTTTGTTTGCGCCCAAGGTAGTACAAACAAGACAAGCGGTACCAAATGGGACCAAACATCACAGCACATCCTGCACCACTTCCTTGGGGCAGGAAACGAGGTCTCCTGATTAACCCTTTTGCCCTATACCGCAAGACTTAATGTCCTTAATGACTAAGGGTTATAAAATCATGGGGTGTAATTCTGCTCAAGAAAATGGGATATAATTTGGAATTGTGTTATTTTAAGTCACAAGGTACCATGGGGCTGAAGTCCACTATGACAAACCAACAAGATTGAGTGCATGGAAGACAATCCAAAATGTTGATTTTACTGTTGGACAGACTGTTGTAAACGATGGAGGTGGAACAGTTAAAACCACTGTCCAAAACATAATTGCGTTTTACACGTACCAAGTGATGCTGAAGCTAGTGATTTCCACGCTGTATATGAGTTTTTAATACAGTGCATTACTTTTCTCTCATTACAAAGTATCGAACTTAAATGCATATGCAATGACCATTAGGGTGAGATATTAATTTTACACAATTAAGAATTCCATTATATTTCAATTAGTGCATAATAACAATTGTGGGTATATGCATATTCAATATATACCTCTAAAATGGAATAAATCATTATAAGAAGCTTGGACAAAACATAAAAAGCCAACTTTTGTTAAAGTAAACACCTATTAACTTAGTTTAATTACAAAAATTGTATTAATAGCAATTTAAATGTAAGTTACTGACCTACACAAAGGTGGTAATTATCTTTTTGTCATATCAATGCTACTCTACACAGCTTGAAAGGTCCACATGGCCACTTGCTATTAGCAGCTTCTTAATCAAAATAGGGTAAATGCAATTTGGTGGTTACCAATTGAAACCACTTCCAATTGCGACTAATTAACATTTTCAAAGGTCTTCAGCAAAATATCCTTTCATCCACAGCACCTTCAGTTCGTTTTTCAGACATGCATTGTTGTTATGCATGTAAAGCGACCAATTATATTATATTTGGGAGATTTTATGCATGTCTTAGGCCACCATTTATATGTAAATGCATTTATTAAAAGTCACCGATTTCCAAAGTAATATAAAAACTTGGCTGATTAATCCATTACATGGGCTTTTCTTTTTAGCAGTTATACAAGAGGAGGGCTTATCGGCAGGAAAACAAATCTCCTTACAAATAATCTCTCCCCTCATTAAAACATGCTCGGTTGGACAGAGTGCTCAGCTGGGCACAGCGTCGGGAATAATTCACACTCCCCACACCGCCCTTCCCCCAATCGCCCCCCCCCTTCCCACAAGCCTACTGCCCCTCACCCAACCAAACGCCGCCGCCACTCTCCCATCCATTACACAGTCTCCCTCCCAAGCGCTAACTCCACCGCAAATCCCACCCCACTTTTCCCTCTCACTGTCTACACGGGGCCCCATATGCGCCGAGCAGAGCAATGAGAATTTTTTTGAAGAGCGTAAGACCGACTGAAGGTCGATTTGTATTGTACGTTGATCCCAACCGTGAGATTATCGTGCCTTGACAAAGAGGCAGCACTTAACAAGTCAAAAGTTATTCCAGCCCAGAATTCCCTGAATGGAACGCTAGGGACAGGCCTGAAAGAATCAACGCGCGAGACGTGCATATTAACGACTATCACCACCTTAAATTAATTATGGGCACGAAAGCGATGAACATGGTCGAAACTTAATAATCGAGCCATCTGTATTCCTCGCTTTGCCCCCACACTTTAGGAAACTATGCCCACTATCATAAAACAATATTACTTTCCTCACAAATTGCCTGTACACATACTTGTTTTTGGCAGTAACCATCAAAGGCCAGTGATGGCATTTGTGTTATTAAATATTTTTGTCATGTAATAAAAAGCCTACGTGCATTATTATTGATCTTGTTTTTGGCTGTCAATCAAACAAGTGTGCCTTATTGTGCAATGTCACAGGCAATTTGTGAGCAGCACACACTAGCATATATCTTGCACCAACGCTATCTTGCGCTCACTCGTACAAACAGAATATTAAAAGCACTTTATATTACTCTTTAAAATATTCACTGTGGTATCTTTCTTAACACTTCAGTTTTTGTTAGCTAGCTTTGCTTAATATCAGCCTTAATATCACACTCTGAAAGGTGAATGATCTGATTCACTGACGATGGGATTATAAATGTACAGTATCAGTGTTCATGAATATAACCAACTTTTGGTGGGGCCATCAATTTTTTTAATGTGTTTTCAGATATATGTATAAGAATGTATATGACTATACAATATGGCAAATTTCAGCGAACCATTCCTTGAAGAACCTCAGTAGAATTGATCATCCATATATATTAGGTGTCGAAAAATGTATTGATGTTTTGGGAAATAACTTTATTATGAAAGCGCCTAAATGTAAAGTTCATATATGAAAAATAGATTTTGTTTTAATTATATTCACATGTATGTTTACCTGCAAACAATTGTTTCAATAAACATGAGAAGAGGTTCAACCAAAACTGTGTAATAAAATGTGTAACTCTCCAGGAACATATTTTAACAGGCCTCAGAAGAAAGATTGTCATACTTGTTCATTCTGTGGGGAATTTGATTTCTTATCAAGCCACGTAATGCCTGTGGTTGTAAGAACGCCAAAATCACAAAATACACAAAAAGAAGATTAGGTAAAAATTGCAGAACTGTAATTCAATATCCTAGCAAACAGCAAGTTGAAAACTGCCTGAGCAATCTCATCACATGTAAAAAAAAACACAAAAGCAAAGAAGGGAAAGGGTTGGCTATGGGCTTTTGGAAATAGGTTACAATTCGACATCGTGGACACGAAAACTATAAACATTATGTTCGGGAAAAAAGGTCTTAACTGTGGCCACCAAAAGGTTGCGGATGTGGGCTCACGACAGACCCTGAGACTGACGTGCAGAATAACCAATTTGTCAGTGCAAACCCATTTACACAATCCGATGTTCGCCCCAGAGTTAGAACACAGGGCACGTGTTCAACGTTTCAAGACTCGAACACAAAAAGATGAAAAGGTAGCTTTTGTTGCAGTCAAAAAGCAGGCACTGATCCAAACTGTACACACAGAAAGGTGACCCGTGTCACCGTGTGTCACACGAATATAAAATATGTTATATTTAACTATATAAATTAAACGTTACCTAAAAGCATCTATACAGTAACACTAAAATTGCTGTAATGGGGTGTAATAAAATAAGGCACCAACAAACGGTAACCGTAAAAAGACATTTTTTTTTCTAATGTATTGCTGCTGACTCACGGAAGTTGGGACATATGAATTTATTTCCCAGCTGGAAATAGAACGAGGTTTGATAAAACATATACGCAGTGTGCTAAGACCACAATTATTGGTATATGGCCCAGAGCCATTCTAGATTAGAATCATTCATCAACAGTTAAAATCAATGTTTCAACTGTTAACATGCATTAACGAAGCAGACATTTGCCAGTCGAAGTATGATTTTTTTAGTTCAAATAAACCTGCACGCTTCCCCCACATGAACATCGCCTTGGCCCAAACGATGACACTAACCGGTCAGCAACTTCAGAGTTTAGTTCAAGCAAAATATAAGGACTCCGTTTAAAGAAAATCTGCTAACAGCCTTGCAGTAATCTGCCAGATGTGCAATAAAAAAAACCCGCGACGCACCATTTACCCAGAAAGCTCAGGTCCTCATGCAGATAAAATTCCTGATTTAGTAATGAGCTAACCCTGAATAGTTGTGCAAAGGTAAGTCTCTTATCTTACAATGTAAGTGTCCTTCCTATAGTCACCTGGCAATTGCAATACAGGAAGAAAGAGACTGTAATAATACTTCAGTCGGTCTAAAACATAACGCAAAAAAATCACCTTTTTCATTGCAAAATTGTTCCAAGCTTTTAAATGTTATAATCTGGAGGCAATGGACAAACTTAAAAAGAGAGCACTAAAGAGATTCAAAATTAGTTTTCAATTTCATGAGCCTTAACAATAAATCAACTTTTGAATATTACCAATTACTTCTTACATTAAAAGACAATGAAGAGTCAAGGCTTGCTTGCGTTGCATTGGCTTCATGATTAATGCACTCAGCAATTGAATGGTTAGTTTAATTTTAAAATGTTATGCTTTAAAGCACAAAAATTATAATTTCATTTAAAGATAAGTTTAATGTAGTGTCCAAGATGGCATAATAAATGCCATTAAATTCTACCGTTTTTTGGTCTATGAGTTTTTTTATATATATACATTTTCATTTCCATCTAAGGAATGCTGAATAAGTCAGAAGGTACTATATGTGGTTCACGATGTTTGATATTTTGCATTGAATCACTGAACAAACTTACATTTACATATTAAACGTGCTATTTTTTCCATTTGTAAAGATAATCCGTGTGTAGACAAACACAAATTTGGACGAATGCTGAATTAAAAAAACTATGATTTGTGGGGTAAGAATCCAGTCCTGAAAACATTTTAAGAAGCGTGGCACAAAATTAATAATTTCACCCTAATGCATGCTACGATTTTTTTTAGGGCATGTTCCGTCACACTAAATTTAGAGCCAGTCTACAAGGACCGCTGTTTATGACAACACTCATAACCAAAATATTGCAGACATACAATAAAATAGAGAAGTAATGTAATTTCAAATCTCCCCCGAGATTATCTGTGAAGGCGACTGGACTCCCAATTTGCATTACATTGGAAAAACAGACGACCTCTCATCGTACTATTACTTGTTGAAATCTGGGCCTTGTGGAAAAAAAAAACATTTATTGTGCTCATACCCCTTGTGGCGCATCACAACATAATGAAGACTCCTTGCAAAGGAAAGAACAAGCACCGCATTAAACCATGAAACTCTCTCCTTCATTTACAACATTTGAATGTGCACATAAAACCGCTGCTTCTAAGTGAACACGAACAACAAGGTCAGCTTCTTGCAGATACAAAAAAATGGACTGCCTCAGGGGTGTGTTCTTGCCCCAACACTGTTGAACATTTACATTAGCGACCTACCAACTACAAAGTCACGACAATTTGTCTAGGAAAATGACATCTGCATCACAACCCAAGCTTTTGACATTGGCAGCCTGGAAAATACCCCGAACAGTGACCTGGCCATGGTATCAGACTACTGCAGCAGATGGCGACTCCAGCAAAGTACAAGCAAAATCGTGTGCAGTGCGTTTCACCTGCACAACGCCAGATCCACCTATGAGCTCAAAGTGCACATGAATGGCAAGTTGATAAAACATGATCCAAAGCCGGTGCTCCTTGGAGTAACGTTGGTCAGGAGTTTGACACCGTACTGTCCACACCTCAAGAAGACAGCCGGCAAGCTGCGCTCACGGAACTGTCTGCTCACCTGGCTGGCTGCATCCATCTGGACTTGGTCAGCTCACACCAAATTGGTGGACACTCGGCTGAATATCACCATGAGAACCACCTCCGGTGCAATCAGAACCCCACTACCGTGGCTACCAGTACAAGGCAACATCCTCCCACCAAATATTTGCCACCAAGCTGCAGTGGCGAAGATGCTGAACAAGGTATATGTTGCCTCTTCCCGTCGATACCTTCAAACCTCCACCTGTGCATCTAAAGTTCCGACACTCAGTGTGGGCATTACCAAAGCCTAAAGGCTTGAGTATGTGGGATACCTGCACTCTCTGGAGCAAGGAATAGAGATGTGTGGATGTGCCTAATAAGGACCTCATCAGTGCTCCGTCTGTCTAGATGCCTGGCTTCAACCTCCCAAAGCACCAGTGGGTTCAGTTGAACCGCTTCCGGTGTGACCAATGGGTGTCTACCGCTTCCGAACATCGATAGCCCCGCTGTGTGAATGTGGGGAGCAGGAGACCGTGGCGCACATCGTCTCAAGCTGTGAAATACGTCAGGACGTGCCGGGCAGACTGGTTGCCCTGCACGTGCTGGAGGAGGAGGCTGTCACATGGCTCTATGGCTACATGGGCTGAGGTCCACGCACGTAACCGTTGACCAACATATGTATGTATTTAATTATGTATTTCCCTTGTGTATCTGGTGCTCTAACTGTATGAAAGTCACGTGTAAAAGCATTCGCTAAAAATATTTGTAAAATGTGCAGATACTTGGTCGTCATTATTTTGTAGGTCTGCTGGTAACTAAGTAGTAAGTAGCAGTCAACTGGCAACATTTGGCAAGGTGAATTCGGTTTTCACAAAAGTGAAAAATGTTACAGCCTTAAGTATTGCACATTTATTAGAATCTATTGAAACACCACAATAGTTGCAGTGGTAACATTTGTGCCTCAGTAAAAAAATATGAGTTTGATTTCTGACTCGGGGACCTTTGTGTGGAGTTTGTAATGGCTGGTGTTTCCTCCAGGTTCTCCAGGTTCCTGTAATCGTTGAAACAAATCATAATGTAACTGCTATGGGACAAACATCTCAATGTTAAGAAATTACCTGCAAATTAATCAATTGTGATTATACATTGCAACATCACCCCCCACTTGGAAAATTTGGCAGGTGCCTCTTGAAAAATAGTCTTGAGGCTTCTCTGTGTGAACAAGTGTCATAATAATCCTTGAGACTAAATGGCCGTGCAGCCTTTTGACACTTTTAAATAGGGTGAGAACAAGAAACACTGCTATTTGCTCTATTTCTTGAACTTGCCATTCATGTGCTCTATTGCTTCATGACATTCATCCCACGGACCTCCTCCACCTAGAATGCTTTTGGAAAGATAAAAAAAAACCTTCTAAAGTTATCCTGCGACACTGACCCTTTACGTGGCTAAATTCAGTATAAACTAAAACTATTTAAACTATTTTTAATTTTACCAGATGAGGCCCATTGAACTAAATATCTCTTTTTCAGGAGCGACCTGGCTACAAATGATAGCTCAACATAGTCAAATACTCCAAACAAAACACTTTAAAAGCATGGGAATGTGCCACATAACACCAAGATATATAATTAGTAAAACACGAACATATATTAACTAGCATGTAAAAATATACATTTTTACTTTAACCCAAGATAGCTAACTCTGACACTCAGAACCTTCACTTCTCACAATAAAACCTCGAATTTGGAAGTGATGAAGAAAGGCAATGGGAACATATCAAAGATGTGCACCAGAAACCCAGCAAATATTTGTTCTATACTCTGCTCTTTAACTTCTCCTGTTGTCAAGCCTAAACGAGGATGTCTCTTCCAAACAAGAGCTCTTCCTAAAACGGTGTTTCACAGATTATATGTTCTGAGATACGGCTAGGCTTCCTTTCTTCTGCCAGAGGGATCATTAAGACACTACATCACAACCCATATACAAACGCAGACCCTTATTAATTATAGGATAGAACTCGATGGCCAAGGCTCGAAGGTACTGGGATATTTTTCACTCAATGCTGAAGAAGGTTGGATTGACTTAAACCTCTTTTGCAAAAACCTGCCGGCGTAAACAATATACAAAACGGTCGTGATGCAAATTACTGCCGCTGTACGGATCCATTCTGGCCTCCGTCTGTTTCCTTGTCCACAGGCTCCTGCAGAAATTAAGATAAGTCCTCGGCGATATCCACACTGTGGAGAGCCCAGGATAGGGATGTTCACTGTTGGAAGCAATGCCAACTTCATCTTATGCAGATCACTGATGGTGCGGTGATAAAACACCTTCAGTGGATTTAAACTGCTTGTACCGTTCCCTGCGTATGACCTGCTGCATATGACCTGCAGCACATGCTCATGCAGGGCCAGAGTAGCAGACCTAGAAGGCTTGTCCTCTGAGAAGAGAGATAACTCCATGCTTTTCTTGAATGTTGTGGTCATGAGGATTTAATCCCAAGCAACAGAAAGTGTCTTGCTGTAAATGCACACCCCCCAAAGCAAACTGGCTGTTTTGTAATTTTTGTCCTCTATAAAGAGAAGCCAGATTAAGTTGCCCTTCTCCATCAAACTTGCCATTGAGAGGTGTGGGACGAAGAGCTTGAGGTCAAAGAAGCTGACATCTGACTATTTTCCTTCATTACGAAGGCTTTCCTTCCTACTCACATGTACTCTTAACCTTCTTATTTCACTTCTTCTTGTCCTCCTCCTTTCCTCTGAACAAGACTGAGAATGTGAACATGGAGACAAGCAGGAAGCGTGCTTCCTATTTTTCTTCTGCTCGTCACTTGTCGGAAACTACTTCCATGATGCGTGAGATTCCAAAGATTGCAAAATATCTTCTTGGCCAGATGAGAGGATAATACTCAGATGTAATCGGAATTGTTCTTTGAGTGAAACATATTTTGGGTGAGACATGTACAGTAATGAAGTTTATTAACAGCATTGTAGTGGGTTCACGGGACACGAAGACGGTGGAGTAGAGGCAGCACTGTTTATTCAAGCTTAACAAGGGTTACACTGGAAGGGGTAATGGCCTCTTCACCCATATACAAGCTGGGACACCCCCTAGGCTATCTAGCCTAATTCCTGTGCTCCCAGTTCCTCCGCTACAGGCGCAAGAGGAGGCTATCTGATCTGGCCCTGGTCAAGCACAGATCACGACACCCCACCAACCAGACCGGCCCTTAAAAGGGCTCCGGCTCTTGAGGCTCTGGGGCCGCACCACCGGCTTACCCTGCCGGCCCTCAAAAGGAGAGCGGTGAGGGAAGTCCCAGGGTCTATCTAGCCGGCCTTCCTTCTTCACTGGTTCTTCATTCTTGGCCCCAACACACTGCCCCGAGCTCTCTGGCTCCCCGCCCTTTATACCCATACACCACTGAGGGCGGGGCTATAGCGGAAGTGGTTGTAGCCACCATGGTGTGATTGTGTGTTACCTTCCCACACTGTGTGTTTCCTTCCCACAACACCCCTAAAGCATATCAATGACAGGCATTGATAAACTGCAATAGTTTGCTATTATAGGACAATCTTAACCAAATATTGAGACATCTTCATTATTATTCTTTGGGTCTTTCGGTAAAGTCACGTAGATAGAAAAAATAACAATAAAATAATAAAAAATAACAATGAAAATAAAGTGAATGAAAAATAATTTCAAAATAATATCACGATGTTTCGATCGCAACACAATCAATCGTCATCAGGTGAAAAAAGATGGAGAGAGCTGCTGAGGCAGGCTGTTTTAAAGGTTTGAAATGGGTGTAGCCCAAAATTCGAAAACGAAGTGGGTGGGGCTAGTGATGTTAAAGTGAGAAATTTACATGTGAATGTAACATGGAGAGATTAGCATGCCAATGCAAGATCGCAGCGCTGCCGTCACATCGTGGACACGAGCAACGGCGGCTGTGTAAGTGCGACACATTTAACCTATTAATGTAAAATCAGAGATTAGCATGTCAATGTAAGATTGCAGAGCCGCCACAACATCGAGGACACGAGCAACGGTGGTTGTGTAGTGTGAGCCATTTAACCTGTCCGAAAAGAACTGCCAACATTGGAAGGTAGGATGGAAACATCACAGCCAGTTATGATTTAAACTGGTTAATAACGTCCTTCCAATGATTGCTCAGTGTGTACCCATCTTCTCGGTTGAAATTGTGTCTGTATATATATCTGGATGGCTTTATGAACGAATCTTTGCTGATAGCCAGTGGGTTTTCAGAGTACATTCGTCTTGGAGAAATCAATTTCGTGTGAGCCCACTGCATTAAAACAATGATCACCCACGGCTGAGGTATTGGTCCTACCGTGTTCAGATCTGCCTTATGTTCATGAACACGGTCCGAGACATGTCACTTAGTTTCCCCAATCTAACTACTGCTGCAGACACAGCTTAGTTTGTAGACGCCGGGGTATTGCATGTCAGGGATCACATCCTTCAGAGATGGGATCAGATCACAAATTTTATGTGCTGTCTTAAATCGAACCTGGATCTTGTGTTTGCTCATGATTTTGGAAATCTTTTTGGTGACCCCTGTTATGTATAGCAAGGTGATGGTTTTGATTGGGTCCTCAGATGGTTCTTTCCCAACGGTTGGGGTGTAGTTTGAACATCCATTCATCTTGAGGGCTTGGTGTACGTGTTCCAGTTCACTGGCGAGGTGGTGATGGTCGGAAATACATCGAGCTCATGGTGTAGAGTTTTGATGAGGGAATTCTTCTGGGATGGATGGTAGTGGGAGTCATGTTTTAGGTAGGCATCTGTATGGGTGGCTTTCCAGAGTTTCCCATTGGGCCGTCTGGTCTTTTTTCGATTAAAACATCCAATAATGGTAACTTGACATCCTTTTCCACATCCACTGCGAATTTGATGGCTGAGTGTTTGGAATTGATGTGGTTGAGGAATTGGCCCAGAGCTGGTAGGCCATGTGGTCAGATGATTAACGTGTCATCTACGTACCCCTTCCACAAGAACAGACGTACAGTAAATGCCTGGATGGCATGTCTCAAATTTTTCCATGAAAACATTCGCTACAACTGGAGATAAGGGAGACCCCATTGGGGTACCTTCAATTTGTTTGTAGAATGTTCCATTCCAGGTGAAGTAAGCGTTGGTGAGGCAGTGCCTAACCAGGGCCGGTACATCAGCATTCAGTCCTTGTTGGACCAAATCTTCAATGATTGCAATGGTGTCAGGCACATGAACTTTGGTAAACAAAGATACTGCAAACTGACGACCAAATCACCTGTAGTGAGATGTCCTTAATTAACGAGACCAAGTGAGCTAAATACAGCTGAGGTGGTCTTACCAGTGAATGGTTGTAAGGTCTCAGACAGAAATCGGGCAAGTTTGTAGGTCGGTGAGTCAATGGTGGAGATGATAGGACGAAGTGGTGTACCTTTATTATGGATTTTTGGTAAGCCATACAATCTGGGTGGTCTAGCAGCAGGGGGTTTTAAGGAAAACCGCTTGGTTGGTTCGATTAAATATGTCGAATCAGTGATGATATTGTTGGTTTTCATAACGAGGCGGTTGGTGGGATCTCTATTGATTTTGGTATAGCTACCATCATTAAGTAGGTCCTGAATTTTGTTATTGTATGTGGTTTTGTCCATAATGACTGGCATTGCCCTTGTTGGCTGAGAGGATGACTATGTCATCTCTTTTTTTTAATTGAGAAAGCTCAAAGCGCTCATCCTTACTGATGTTGCTAATAGGTGTCTTAGCGTTTTTGAGGATTGCAGCGATTTACGATCTTAGCACGTCTGCAGGAATGTGTCCCAAACCCTTAAGGGCTACGTCGACCTGGGCAATGATATCATCAACTGGGATGTGTTTAGGGGTGACTGCGAAATTCAACCTTTTAACTACAACCGATTATAGGCTGTCGGAAATTGGACTTTTACTTTGATTGATAACAATCTTGTCACCGTCTAATTTTTGAATGTGTGGATCTGGCTTTTTCTTGGAAAGGAGGTTGAACTTGGAAATCAGGTTATCATTGCATTCAGCTGACAATGAGGCAGCTGAAGAGGCTGTCATGTTGTCTACATGTTCCAAATCAGATGTAGACATTTTTTCTGTCAATGTTAAGTGTGATTTCAAGAGAGTCTTGTTTAAATTGTCTAGTTCAAATCAGAGCAATCTTATCCTCTCTGAGATCAGGGCTAGGCCGGCCCTGAACAAGATCCGTTGAGCAATAGGAGAAGTGACATCAGCAGATGTCAGTGTAAAGGCGATCGGTATTACCTTAGTGTTGCAGCATCTCTTCAGAAATGTGAGCGACTCGATCAGATTAGCCTTCTTGTCTCGAAGTTTGTTAAAAGATCTAATAGTTGTGTGGAAACCCTCCCTGCAGAGGCGGTTAAATCTTGACTTAATGCTTTCGTGACTGCAAAAATTCATAGTCTTTGGGTCTTTTGGTAAAGTCACGTAGATAGAAAAAAATAATAAAAATGAAAATAAAGTGATTTATTTTATTATTATTTCTATCTACGTGACTTTACTGAAAGACCCAAAGAATATGAATTCCTGAGTCACGGAAGCTTTAAGTCATCTTCATTATTGTTGTTATGGTTTATTTATTTTTTGCCCAGGAAAGCCTCACTGAGCCCCATGACTATTTTTCAGGAGAATTCTGCCAAGTTGTGTGCAGTAGGGGGTGATGCTGCTGTGTAATTCCAAGGGAGTCATTTGCAGGCAATATTTCAGCACTGAAATGTTTGGCCAATACCAGCGACATTGGAAATATATATTTGTTAGCTACGAGAGGAAATTGTAAAATTCAGAGGAAACCCATACACAACAGGAGGAGTGTTCCCACTGTGCCACCCTCATAAACTCACAATCAAAACAAATCCATAAAAACACCTGGTATGAAATTATTCATCGCATTCAGAAATTCAGAGCTGTGATTGATTCAAGAATGGATGTATAGTTTGTACTGCCTTGTTGGTATTGTTTCTAGTTTTTTTTGTATTTATTTTACAGTTTTGTCTACTTAATGTGCCTAAATGTAACATTAGCATACAACTTATATACGTGTGCATGTTACAGCCCTTTTGTCAACCCACTGCTGGATGAGGGCCTCCCCATGCCACGTGTATAATGTACACGTTATAAGCGTACAGTTTACACGACACGTCTGTGTATCCGTTAAACCAGGATTTTTAAAGATGAAAATGTAGTAGCACTAAAGAGTTTTGATAGCAGGTTTCACAAGTTGTGCATGAGATATGTTAACTTGCCAACTGACAAGCAAACCTGTCAATTAATTGCCAGCTGAAATTATTTCAGCAAAACTTCAGGAGGTAGCAAAAAAATATTTCAAGTGAGATGGTAAAAATGTCTAAAAGATCTAGTTAATTCACTGAATCTAAGGTGACAGTACCATACATCATTTGTCAGCTTGTGCCAATGATTCCCAGCATCAGCAAGGTAATGCCCAAATTTCCCTAACGGTTATAGCCTGGGTTGATTGAATGGACCTGCTAAATATTTAACATGCTTCCCACATGGACCAAGCTGTTTGCAGACTGATTATTCCCCCATCACAACATCAAGTTTTCCTTTATTACAGAAATTAAATATTAACCAACTAAGCTCCAAACCGAAAGATTTGCCTGAAACTTGCACAGCAACCAACTGCACTCCATTGGAACCTCCTTTGCCAGTAGCAAAATATGATCATTGGTTTTTTACCCTTTTATCTGGCAACAAAACTGACACCTTTTTTTACAAGCAGTCATGTTTGCATTGACCACAATACCTGCGGTCGGAATGCAAATAAAAAACATAACTCTGATAATGTATGCACTGTCCTTGAAACTGATTGGTCCACACCCGAGACAGCTTTCCTTAGAGCCTAGTCTCACATGGTGTTGGACCAAATGATGCCAAAAGGCGCACTCTGGACTCCATTGAACATTTCTCAATACACATTCTGTTGACTGCATTACTACATACTGCCAGAAATATGTCCAGAAAAAGAAGAGCACAGGAATAAAAATATAATACTGCAAACTCCCCCATTCTTGGTGTGAATTTACTATTTATATCATATGCATCACAAACATAAAAACAATATTCAACAAACAGTGGATATGACATAACCTAAAGCATTACTAATGGCCAGATTCTCACAGCTGTAGGCACCATTAGGAATAAAATGAAAGCATAATTGCGGTACTGTAAACCTCGCAGGAGGAATTAGATAAATACAAGCCACAATATGCACTACAAAAATTGTGAATATTTGAGAGAGAAAAAATGTCTGGGAACTAATCAGCCAGAGTGCAAACTCATCAGATATGGAAAGGATAGACAGGGGTGAGTCTGGAAAGTGGTTGGATGGTCAACCACCACACAAAGTGATAAAGGTGACTGCAGGACTGTACGGTGGACGGCAGAAACAAGTGCAGGAAATATCCATTGTTGTACTGTACTCCTATGCAACCGTATCTACGCTATGACCAACGTGGTGTAGTATGGCCAAATAAAACTCCATGAGCTACACAGCACGGGCAGGCTCTCATGCAGATTGACAAAAAGGCACATTTAAAACATAGGTATTCAAACACATGCATTAAGACTGAACACTTTGTTAATCTAACATGGCGTGATTCAACTGTCGCCAGTAGGTCAGAGCACACAGCACACAGAAAATCTGGCGCAGGCAACAGATGGGGAATGGAAATGTTCAATATTGCTTTATATGGTGCTGCCTCTTGTTTCCCCACGTCTTGGCACTGTGACGCCAGGCACATAAATCCCTGTGCAGTAAAAGCAGCGTGAGAGAGCCCTGTTGGGTTGTTGGGATTGCTCCCCTTGCTGTCTCGTTGCAATGTGTCAAACCGTATAAAACCCAGCAAATTACAAGTGGACTGACACAACAACAAAAAAACGAACCAGATTTTGTTTTGTTACATTAATTCAAGAAAACGAAAGATTTTTGATTTTAAGCTTTCGTGACTGCAGTGATTCATATTCTTGGTTCTTTCGGTAAAGTCACGTTGTTTCCCTTCAACGTGACTTTACCGAAAGAACCAAGAATATAAAACTAAAGATATAATTTAAGTACAGGGAATAAAAAAAGAAAACTACCATGTGTGTCTAAAGAATACAATTGATTGATTTTATGCTTCATTTGTTTGGGACAGATAACTTATTGTTAAGCCTTTTGAATAACAGCGCTTTACTTACAAAAGTAAATGAAAAGAGCAGAAATATTTAAAAAAAAAATTACACGCCAAACAATTCAGAATGTGGCCCCAACAGTTTTTTTTCCAACCACAGTCATGTGGAAGGTCTCAGCAATAGGATACTGTCCCCACTGTAAAATCATGCAGGAAAACAGTTAAAAGTTGTGCTTGCCACTGTCCAGACTTATCAGCACGTACAGACTGAGATGGCAGAAATCGATCAGTCACCATTCAGGTCATCAGAACGATGTTTTACCATGGGAGTGACTCCAATGAGGAACATTCTGCCTCAGCGATCCTAGAACATTTTGAAATCGTGTTTAACACCAACAAAACACCTACAAAAATCATGTCACAGCACTTTTTTGCAGCATTTTTTACACTTTCAGGCATAAAACATAATCCCGCACGCAGCCAGCAGAAGCCCGTAAAATTTTAAAACGTGAAAATATTTCCCATTCCTTCCTGGCGCTGTCAGACATCGATTATAACGAGAAAGTTCCACTGCAGCCCTCAACGATATCGATTCACGAGATTAAGAAAAAAATGGTGGCAAAAAACGTGGCGAGACTATTAAAGTACATCAGTGTAGTGCATTACAAAGACCGCCTTGCCCATGCACTCAATGCCAGTGACATTGCATAGCCAGGTCAGTGATTCCAGATGATTTTTCTTCCAGGACAACATGAGTCTCCATCAGTGCCTGTTTGTAAGCTGGGTCCTAAGCTCGTCAACGCTACGAATGGAGCATTTGTATCATAACAACTTGCAACGATGTTAAAATTGGCTGAAATTTTCAAACACACCACTATATAGTAGCCAACTACACCAGAGCATAAGTTATACAGAAAACACAATGTGACGGGAGTCAGAAATAATTACTAAATTGTGTTTATGCTCTACCTGTGCCAAGGAAATCCACGCAAAAAAGCCTGCAGCTGCCAATGCAAAGGGATATAAGGTAAATGCACTCCAGCTCGAAGCAGGTGTTTATTTTTGATCAACATGACTCCACTCCCTGGCTTCTTCCTGGCAAACAGCACCGGGGCTTTAAGCTACCCACAGTAGGCTCGTCGTCAATCACCGGCGCAGCTCAGCGTTCGCATTCCAACCACGGAGATGGAAAATCACAGCGTTCCTTTTCAGTTTCTCCATACAGAGACACCAATGATTTTTCCACTTCGTATAAACTGTAGATTTTTCTTGGGCATCAGGGTTTAAACATTTCCACTGCGGTATTTGTACCTTTAGACCAAATCACTCGGAATCTGCACGATATTTTCACATCTCAGAAACTAAGCAGGATTGATCGTCAACAGTACTGGATAGGTGACCACCAATATTCTACATAAAGTTTAATTTGTTTAACCAGGCGAGAACTCAAGAGACCAGGATAGCCTCATTTAAACAAATGACCTGGAGCATTATTCTGAAAGTCAGAGGCAATGATTGCTGCATATAATCCCAGGAAATTTTAGAATTTTGGGAAATCTGAACCCTCAAACCGACACACGATGCATTTCTCTCTTGCAAATGTCGCAGGATCTTTAATGTCCACTGTGAACCAGAAGTATGATCGTTTGTACACCCGCAGTAATAATCAGGGCGGCCACTGAATTTCAAACCTGTGCAACAAGTAGTGAGCAAGCTACCATTAGGCCGTGTCACCGCCAAGCTTGTCCTAGGCATGCATGCCCAAGTTGCCATAGGCGGGTGCAGGACTGTGCTATGCCGTGGTCAGTAGAGGGCAGTGCAACAAAATCCATTGTAATTATACTGCACTCCTATGCTCCCTACGTCTATGTTACCCACCAACACCAACCCGCACTGACCAGCATGGTAAGGTGGAGTAAAATAATCCCCACAACGAGCACGGCGGACATAGCTCTTCATCCACCAGTGGATGGACGTGTACATGTGCCTTCAGAGTATCTGATCCCTAAGTGTCGTGTAACAAAAACAAACGCGTTAATTCATGAACGGAGATGTCATGAATGGAGAGCAAGGTAATGAGACAAGTTGCAGTGGCTGCCTCCTACCACGAACAGTGGGAAAAGGAGCTAGCTCCACACTGGCACTGGGTTGCAGAGTCCACGTTCCTAAGGCAACTGGCCGAACAAATCCCCAAATGGTTTACAAAACCAGGCTCCCTCATGTAATTAAATTATCCGCCTTTACCCGGGCCGACTATAGTGCCGGTCATGACGTCACAGAGTAAACATAAAAATAAGAGCTAAAATAAACATACAATGTAACTGGTCTTGGGCCAAACATGCCAAAGCTAAAAATTGCCCACAAATTACCCAAAATGGAATACACATAACAAAAATCGCCCTTGACTGTGAAAACTTGGAAGGACCCTCCTGACAGTCTTGCTACTCGGTGAGGCTTTCCTGGGAAACAAGTGTAATAATAATAATCAAATGTGTACACATTATGGATTTCCTCACAAACTTGAACATGCCTTCAGGCTGCGTTGGTGTTCTGAGAGCAGAAAATTTCCATGCAGATTAACGAAAAATGCTCGTCTAGCATAATGCATGCATAGTGAACTTTGTTCAAAATTCATCTTCAGTTAGAAAAATATATAGTATTCACCAGGTAGCCCAGTATCACAGAAGTCAGAGCTGGCACCACTGAGAACCTGTGTTCGAATCTAGGTTTCAGTCTTCTGTGATTTAACCAGGTTCAAGTGTGATAAGCCGATCTTCTCAGCTCTGTCACCCATGACTTATCAAAACATTTAACTTTACATTTTTCTTGCTTATTTTGGCTAAATTCCATCTCTGGCAATTCATATATATTTGACTGTCACGCAATAAGCATTACTCTCTTTATGAGGGTGGGAAAGTGGTGCCCCCAAATGTGGATAAGAGGTCACTGGAAGTGAATTTTGTGATGCAAAGTAGTTCTGTGATATTTTCTTCCAGAGACCATTCTCTAACAGTGAGATATACTCTGCAAGACATCCAAAGATGTTCTTTGTCTCAGGACATGAGGTCAATAGAAAATTGGGATCCCATTTGGGAAGATACAAAAATTCAAATAAACTGCATCCACCACCTGGCAAGAGAACGGTTTGGGGGGTTAGGCTTTTGGGAAGATAGATTGGCAGCAGCTGAGTTCAAGGAGCTTTACTGCAATTGAGAAAGGGGACAAACCAACTGGAGATCTGTGGCATCCTGGGTCAGCCAGCGGCTATCCTTGAGCCACCCAGAGCCCAGTCCTCAGTGGCAGTGAAAACTCCATATTTTACTTCAGTGCCCTGGAACGGGAACTCTGCTGTTTGAACTGTCAGTGGCTCCTAGAAGTCCCAAGCATGCTGCAGTCAACATAAAAGTAAGAAATAAACCTTGCAGAGATGGCATGGTAGATTTATACAAGGCTTACATGTCTGGCAAACAACCAGTGAGTGCACACCAATTTAAACACAAACCGAGGACAATTCAGGAAAAAAATCTAATGCTATCCCCACTGGTGAGTAAACGGGTCATTAGCATTTATATTTAGGTATGAGACACGCTATTTGAAAACCGAAAAACAAAGACGTTTGCTTTTCCATTTATTGAGTTACCATTTCACACTTGTACATCCATAAACAGCTATCAATCCAGGCCATAATAAACAGAAGGAATCAATGGAGTACCGAGGCAGGACAGGGAAGTGGAGAGGAGGCAAGAGAGTGTAAGGAAGAGTCAGTGGGAGGTTTTTGAATCGGCTAGCTGATTTATAATGCATGTTCCTAGGTTACAGACAGGCTTGGTCACACTGTCACAATACAATACAATGAACGTTCTATTTGAAATACAAACGGTACAGATATAAATTAAACAAATGTATTTAGTTTTTTTGCTTGCGTTGTTATGCAGTTTTCATTTATATTTTGTTAAGACAGTGTTTGCACACGATTTGATTCCATCCAATGACTGATGTTCTAATGGCCAGAAAGCCGTATTTTCTTGTAGTCGATTGATATTGGCTGGAGAGTCATACAAATGCAGAAATTTTGAACAAACATTATGAAAAGTGAAATTTTTACTGACATATTTAGATTTCAACAGGCAATTTAAAACTAAACCTGAGGTTGGAAATATTTTCAAATAAACATATTACTTATTTACGGTCACCTTAAAACTTTTCCATCGGGGAAAAAAATAAAACACATCTTAAGTTTGCCGACTGCCGCTGCAGGTGATTTCTTCCCTTCAATTTTATATTTTATATTTTTCATGACTCCACAAATCAATTCTCTGCTCCGTTTGAGCAGATACTGCTAATGTGCACCTCGGCGCTCTGGCACTCTATCAATTCTTCCACTTCATTTCCCCACTGGCCACGTTAGCTGGCCGCGTGATAGCCGGGGCTAAACGGCTCAACGCCCTTCCTGAATAAGCACAGTCAGCCGGGGCGTGCGGAGCTTGCAAAAACACAGGGCCCCATGATGGGCACACAAGACCAAGAAAACAAAATGGTGAGAAAAGTAAAAGAAAAAGGGTCTCAAAAGAAGAAGAAAGAGAATCCTTATTTGTATACGGCCATGAAATGTTATAAACTTGTAAAGCTCAGCAGGATCAAGAAAAACTCTTACAACTATTCAAATTCGGGTTTTTTCTTACTCTATGATGAATCATATTCAATATAAAATCCAACTGATGTATAAATCAGAAATGACTCAGACTATTAACTATAAATACTTTTTATAACATTATCATATCAATATAGGCAATTTTTAGAAATATAAATTAATTCTTTGTAATGCCATTAGTTTCCTGTTAAAATGTTCAATATGCTCCGCCAACACATTCTCAGGTTGACGTAAAATAATGTAGGGCAAGGAAGCTACAGAACCATAATGACTGAATCAATGAATGTTGAATGTTCTCACTAAAACCTGTTCGAAATTTTGGAGTATATGCGGAGCTAATAAAACCTTTGTTACTACTTTACTGCAGCCTGAGGTATGATTCGTGTATTTTATCCCAACCTTGGAGCATTCACAATTATATACCACCACAAAAAATCCAATTACACCATGAGCCCCCTGATGAGCCAAGACTTCACAGTCTCTCTTTCAATTAGCTGCCTCTGCTTCCTCAGTGGCAAGGTTCACACGAAAACCGTTCATCAGAAACCCGGTGCCAAGCGGGTGAATTATCTTCATTGCAATTCTAAATAGTGCCAAGCTCCCAGGACTGAAGACCACAGAATTATTCTGATGCCAACAATACTTGTTTTGCATAAGTTCGTCCCTGCGGAAATACACACAATGTTTCCAACAATTTGATGGAATGAGAGACAAAAGACTACATCGCTGTGGTTTTCAGAGTTAAATATTTAAGCTTTGGTTATTCCCCTACCCTTCCGAATAGCACTTTGTTACACAACCAAACTTATTCGTTTGAAAGATTACTGGTAAATGTGTCCCCAGGTGCACCTTCAGATTATCTGTCCGATGTCAATTGCTCTATTAAAAAATAAGGTCAAAAGTTTGGTGGTTAAGAGTTGATATATCTTGATTGCCAATCTCAGTAGTATTGTACGAAAGTCAGTAATGTATACCTGAAATGTATCCTTTCGAAGAGAGAGACTACAAAGATTTGAAAAATGCGCTGGCCCATTCATCAAGGCCTTTATAAATATATAGTGTACAGTGAGGGAAAAAGTATTTGATCCCCTGCTGATTTTGTATGTTTGCCCACTGACGAAGAAATGATCAGTCTATAATTTTAATGGTAGGTTTATTTGAACAGTGAGAGACAGAATAACAACAAAATACAGAAAAACGCATGTCAAAAATGTTATAAATTGATTTGCATTTTAATGAGGGAAATAAGTATTTGACCCCTCTACAAAATGACTTAGTACTTGGTGGCAAAACCCTTGTTGGCAATCACAGAGCTCAGACGTTTCTTGTAGTTGGCCACCAGGTTTGCACACATCTCAGGAGGGATTTTGTCCCACTCCTCTATGCAGATCTTCTCCAAGTCATTAAGGTTTCGAGGCTGACGTTTGGCAACTCAAACCTTCAGCTCCCTCCACAGATTTTCTATGGGATTAAGGTCTGGAGACTGGCTAGGCCACTCCAGGACCTTAATGTGCTTCTTCTTGAGCCACTCCTTTGTTGCCTTGGCCGTTGTTTTGGGTCATTGTCATGCTGGAATACCCATCCACGACCCATTTTCAATGCCCTGGCTGAGGGAAGGAGGTTCTCACCCAAGATTTGACGGTACATGGCCCCGTCCATCGTCCCTTTGATGCAGTGAAGTTGTCCTGTCCCCTTAGCAGAAAAACACCCCCAAAGCATGTTTCCACCTCCATGTTTGACGGTGGGGATGGTGTTCTTGGGGTCATAGGCAGCATTCCTCCTCCTCCAAATACGGCGAGTTGAGTTGATGCCAAAGAGCTCAATTTTGGTCTCATCTGACTACAACACTTTCGCCCAGTTGTCCTCTGAATCATTCAGATGTTCATTGGCAAACTTCAGACGGGCATGTATATGTGCTTTCTTGAGCAAGGGGACCTTGCGGGCGCTGCAGGATTTCAGTCCTTCACGGCGTAGTGTGTTACCAATTGTTTTCTTGGTGACTATGGTCCCAGCTGCCTTGAGATCATTGACAAGATCCTCCCGTGTAGTTCTGGGCTGATTCCTCACCGTTCTCATGATCATTGCAACTCCACGAGGTGAGATCTTGCATGGAGCCCCAGGCCGAGGGAGATTGACAGTTCTTTTGTGTTTCTTCCATTTGCGAATAATCGCACCAACTGTTGTCAACTTCTCACCAAGCTGCTTAGCAATGGTCTTGTAGCCCATTCCAGCCTTGTGTAGGTCTCCAATCTTGTCCCTGACATCCTTGGAGAGCTCTTTGGTCAAGGCCATGGTGGAGAGTTTGGAATCTGATTGATTGATTGCTTCTGTGGACAGGTGTCTTTTATACAGGTAACAAGTTGAGATTAGGAGCACTCCCTTTAAGAGTGTGCTCCTAATCTCAGCTCGTTACCTGTATAAAAGCCACCTGGGAGCCAGAAATCTTTATGATTGAAAGGGGGTCAAATACGTATTTCCCTCATTAAAATGCAAATCAATTTATAACATTTTTGACATGCGTTTTTCTGGATTTTGCTGTTGTTATTCTGTCTCTCACTGTTCAAATAAACCTACCATTAAAATTATAGACTGATCATTTCTTTGTCAGTGGGCAAACGTACAAAATCAGCAGGGGATCAAATACTTTTTTTCCCTCACTGTATATATTATATTGCTTTTATACAGTCATTCATAGAACTGCCTCAAACCACGCTGTGCAATGTCCAAACACAGAAGCGGATACATGAACCTTATGGCGGGACCCCGGGGTCCCATAATCCCCCGGCTCTCACATAAACCGCATTGCGACGTCATTTTATATCTGTTGAAGGCGAACAATACGGCAATCTATTCCTCTCGACGATCTCTACACGATGCGCTAATCAAAGTTTTGTTTATTCTGCGCATTCGTCCTCACTGCGCTTGGACGACATGACAACAGAATGATCCGCACGGTCGGTCGCGGCGTTTATGTGCGTGGTGGGACGGAGTTGCCAAAAATAAATTAATTACGATTTGGACTTCCGTTTATTCGGGACCCCGGGGTCCCGCCATGAGGGTCATATTAATGTCTTCCACCAATTCGTGATGAGTGTTTATACCTGCAAAAAAGCAATGCATGCAACACACTATCGCATACAAATAGGACGGATGAAGATTAGTCCACACTTATTGTACCACCTCCTATGAAGCTCTTTTTCACAGAAGTCCAGTTGGTTTGACACCAATCCACGCCCCCAGTGCTGGATTACAGGCGTGCGCCACCACCGCCCAAGCAAATAGAAATGATCAAAACTATTTATAAATAACAGCTACACCGAGATAACTTTAAATAACAAATTACAGGCAAGAAGATATGCTCACACCAAGTGTATTCACAGTGATATGAGAGGACGTTTTCTCAATATTTGATCAGAGAAATAAAGATGTAACCATGAAAGGAGAAGACAATAATCATCTCAGATTTGCTGATAGCATAGTCATGATAACAACCGATGGGCAAGATCACCGGGATTTCATTGAGGAACCTAAAAAACAAGTCTACAAAAGTCGGGCTCGTGAGAAATTCGCAAAAACAAAAGCATTACACAAAAGTTAATAAATAATATAAAATAATCGTTTTGAGGGACATAACCAGGAACACAACAGAATATGTATACCTAGGGTAATTATTGAAGGCAGATTCGAATCTTACTTACAAAAGGCATTGTTTGTCTCTCTGTGTGTGTCTGTGTATGTGGCCGAAACTTGCGAAGGATTTGGCCCGCAAACCGTGGGGTTAAAGTTTATAAAAAGTAGCCAGGTAGCAACGCCATAAGCCCCGTGCTGAGCCAGCGCTATTCACGTCCGTCACCTTTAAAGTAGTTTAATTAACGATTTAGTGCTGTTTTCGGTTATTAATTTCTTACATAGCGCGTGCTCGACCCAACCAACTCAAACGCGTTCGGTGGGGGTGAGAGGGGAATTCTCGTTCGTGTGGACACTGCGCATCGTAACACACACACAGATTTACAGCTCCCTTCAAGCATTTATTACCATGACTGTTTATTCATTACAAATTGCCTTTTATAGGTTAAGATTTAATTACAGGAATGAACCAATGTTTATGAAGAATAGCCTTTTTCGATACTCGTGAGGCATAAGCAGCCACGCAATATCACTTACTGCACAGGGGCAAACCAATAAATATACTCAATTACATCTTCATTCTATCATATTTACACTTGCCCCCTCAGTACGGAGGTTGAGCGGTGACGTTATGTCAATTACGCTTGATTGGTGCGCATCTGCTCATAGTTACAGGTAGGTTATGGTCATGTTGTATTCGTTGACTTTCATTCATTTGCCGCTCTTGCTCGAGGCAAATGTTTGTACCAAAATGGTGGAACACCCTCGCAGTGGCTCCTAAATACTTACTTATTATACACGCGTGTATTTCCCCTCTCCCTTGCGTCTTTCGCTAAAATCACGTACATAGAAAACTATAATTTGCAAACTTATTTAGACTATATAAAAGTTAAGAGTGTGTGTGTGTATGTCCATGTGTGCGTGTGAGTCCATATATGTGTGTGCGTTGTGTCTGTGCGAGTCCGTGTGTGTGTGCGTCAGTGTGTGAGTGACAGTCGCTGTGTTTGTTTGTGTACGTCCATGTGTGTGTATGCGGTGTGTGTTTAAGTCGATGTGTGTGTGTAGGTCCATTTGTGTGTCTTAGTCGATGTGTGTGTGGAAGTCCATGTGTGTGCGTAGTTCCATGTGCGTGTGAGTCTTTTTATGTGTGTTTAAGTCAATGTGTGTGTTAAACGATGTGTGTGGGTCCATGTGTGTCAATCGATGTGTGTGTGTGTACGTCAAATGTGTCTGCGTGAGTCCATGTGCATTTGTAAGTCGACATGTGTGTATAAGTCGATGTGTTTGTGTGTGAGTCCATGTGTGTGTTAGTCGATGTGTATTTGTGTAAGTCCATATGTGTGTGTGTGTGCAGATCCATGTGCGTCTGACTATGTATGTGTGTGTTTAAGTCCATGTGTGTGTGTGTTTAAGTCGATGTGTGTGTGTGAGTCGCTGTGTGTCTGTACGTCAATATGTGCGTGTGTAAGTCCATGTGTGATTAGTCGATGTGTAAGTCCATATGTTTGTGTGTGTGTGTAGTTCCATGTGTGTGTGTGAGTCTATGTGTGTGTGCGTCGATATTTGTGCGAGTCAATGTGTGCGTGTGTGGGTCGATGTCTGTGTGTGTAAGTCGATGTGTCTGTGTGTCTTTTTCGCCCGGGCAACGCCGGGTACTTACCGCTCGTCAAATTATAAGATAAAAGAAGCGCACGAGAGCAGGATGGAGAGCATTTTGGAAAACTGAATTTGATAATGAAACGCAACATTCTAATGCACTTAAAGACTAAAGTTTTCAATTGGTGCATAATGACATGTGGATCAGAAACATGGAACACTGACAAATAAAATGGAACATGGACTAAACGTTTTGGAGCGATGGATGTTAGCAATTACAGTGCCTAAGAAATACAATGACTATCGACAGTGCATTGACTGTAAAGGAAAATAAGCGAACGTGAGAAGGGCACGTGCGAAAAGGGATGACCAATGGACGAAGCTGGTGAAAGAACGGGAGCCAAGGGACAAAACGCACCTGGAGAGGATGAGCACTGTGGAGATGAAGCAATGATAAAACGTAAATGTGCAGAAGTCAGATGGACTGTGGAATCGCAAGGACCATCAGGAAAGATACTGACATGGGGAGACCTTCAACCAGCAGTGGATAGATCATATCTGATGATTAAAATAAATCTACCTTAAAAACCCAGCCGATAACGAATAAAACTATATTAAGTATTACTCTGACTATATATTCAGTATGTGTCATTTCCTTTGCAAGTTATAATGCATCCGCTTGAATTCACCTGGGTAAACAAAAGGAAATCCATTTACCATATAGTTTGTATGAAGGGTTTTTTTATGGCATTTTACCAGCCACTCAATTCTTGTGCAAAGTGTTACAGTGTGAATCTTAACACCACTGCTCATAACTAATGGGATTAAAACAAATCAACTCCTGCACTCATTGTGTATTGATTTACCAATGCACTTTAACTTTGCCACTTCTCGCACTGAATTCTAAAACAATGGTAGTGCGCAGAACATTTCCATTTATCATTATTGAACAATACCACATTACAAAATGTTATCACAGGTCATTCAGTTCGGTAGGAGGCTGCTCCTTTGAACTACCTAGCTCCATCTACCACATGTGCACTTACTATTTCATCTTTCAATGGATCTACTTAACAGCATTTCATATCACTGTCCTGAAATGATAAGCCTTCAGGGTAAAACAACAAGCTGTTGTGCCTACGCAGCATGTATTTCCAAATAAACTCCGCGTGGTGTTTCTTATGCATGTAACGATTCACCTCCACCCACCACAATCCCACGAATTGTCAAATGAGTTGAAAACACAATTTGATTAAAAAAACAGCTTTTGGTGAATATGCAGTGTCCGTCTTATATGTTTATTCCATTAGAATGAAAGTAACGTGAGCACATAACTACATATAATTGGCATGAACTGTAAATGATTGATTCTTGCGTGCAAGATTCAATGCACATATCATGAACATACTATTCAGTTTCACTGAATTATCGCATACCTAATACTTCGACAGCACATGCCAAGGGTTTTTGCAAAAGGACGCTTGTATTGCGTCCGAAACGTCGTGATTTATTTTATTTTATACGTACGTGACTTTACCGAAAGAACCAAACAGTATAGGGTAAAAAAAAAGTTAGTTTTACAATAACAACCATACCGACCCCCCACCCCACCCAATGTGTATGCACACCTAAATGTACACGTTCTAGTGCACAACCAGATAGCTCTGCTAATCTAATTTAAACAAAAAATGCACCGCCCACCACCCCTACCACCTCGGAAGCTCAATCGATTAATAACGTCACGTAAGTGGGGAGTTTCATTGTGGCCATAACATGTAACTATCCATCTATCTATTCTCTTCTATCCACCGTCTGTTGGAATTTGGGAGGAAAGGTCCGCTATCTCTGAGCTTCAGCGGAACCCTGCATCACACCGAGCGAGGAGGCACTGGCGGCTTTTGACGCAAATAAAAAATTAAGCGGCGACACTTCAACTGATGTATTATTTAGCAGCGACACGGACCACCAGAAGGTCAAACTGGCAGCGTTTTCTTGTAAAAAGTAATGAATGGTTCAGTTTATGGTTGAAAAAAGGACCTGTGTAGACATTGTGGAATAAAATAACATCAATCAATAATCTAAACACGTTTAATACAGCTAAATGCAAAAAAATGTTAAATCAGCATTGTATTACTGTGTAATTCGTTTTTTAAAACAATACCTTGTACATTTATGAGAAGATTCGCTCCAGAAAACGTCAGACAATGTTAAAATTCTACACTCTTCTTGAAGGGCAGCAGTCATTGACATGTACTTCTGTGAACTGACTGATTTGCAGTCTTTTATTTAACTTCATAAAAGCTGATTGCAATTCAAAACCTAAGCCTGCCATTTGTAAAAGTATTTTGCTTAGGTTTGAGAAAGCTATCTGCATATCATTTTCCAATGTGCCGTTTTGTGCAAGAAGGTGCCGGACAATACTTCGTTTACCTGCGCTCATAATGACATCACAGTTGGGCTTATTTGCCAACCAGGTCAGTCTGCATTGGCAACATGGAAAATATTTCTGAAAACGGTTCACCACATTGCGTATAACTCGCGCTCTGGATGTGGCTACAAGTCAGGCGCTAACTATCCTGTCTACCAGCTACCTAGAAATAAAGCCCCTGTATTACAGGATTTGACATCCTCCTTTACAATAAACGTTCTATACCATCCTGCAGAAGTAAACAGATGCCCATGGAGAAGGGAATTTTTATGCGTTAATCATAAGGTGGCTCGGTAGTTAACTCACCAAATACTATGTTGACTGCATATGTTACATTCTCTTAATTCCATTTTTTTGGAGTTTCCATTGCTGGCCAATAGTTATTAATCAAGTGTGTTTTTCTGTTATGACATTTTGCTGTTGTTAAAGGCTGCCTGCCCATGTGTTTCCCCACGAATAATAAAAAAATACAATGCCCTTTATTTATCCAGCAAGGCCACGCTTGGCTGCATTATTCATTTTCAATACACCCGTGTTTGGGATATTTTGTTAAAATTGTCTATTACCTCGGTGGGTCAGTGGCAATCACAATTTCCGTGCAGAATGTTAAATGCTGCAACATTTAAGTGCCTATGCAGGAACGGTGTACTGGCTATAGTGCACAGAATATATAATATTTAATGTATTAGTGACTACGATGACAACTGAGTTGTGATGAACAGCCACAGGTGATCCGTGCCTTCTGAAATGCCGTGGTTTTTGGTTACAAAAGTACTTTGCTCCCTGTTTTAGTGCCCAGTGTACCGTTGTAGTCCAAGCCACATTTAATTACTGTGCGGAATGACGCACGGCACACATGCACACACAATTTGTATTACTGGGTGCATTCAAATTTAACGTTGGGGAGGATGGGGGGCGGGGGTTGTTTTATTTTAGTAAGCTCATTGTCACATTAAATATATTTCTTTACACCATATTGTACACCACAGTGTGTGTATCCATATACATGCATGCACACATTGTAATATTTACAGTAATAGATGCTGTCAAAAGAAAACCCACACACAAACGTGCATGACGGAACAGCATAGCGGTAACCTATGGCTTGAGCTTACCGGGGACTTAGTGGCTTGCCGCGTAATCTCGGACGCTTCTCACGTTTTTGACATCCCTTTAATTAAGAAGGGGGGGGGGGGACAAGAACAGCTGGAGACACACAAGCACATGCATCCACACGGACAAAAGCACACGTGTAAATATCTAGTCGTAACTGCTATGCCCCTTCACGTGAGGCTACCTCTTTTCCATTACCATCACTCTTATTTCCATAATAATCGTTACCACCATCATCATCAATGCCATCATTATCATCAACATCAAACAGAAACCTACTGAAATATTATTGAGACTCAGCGAGGCTTTTCTGAACAAATAATTGGTATAATTATGTCACCATCATCATATTCACTGCCATTATTATCGCTGTTACCATCGTCATCGCTGTCTTCACCATCACGATGTGTTCTCAGCATGTATCGATTCACCCCTCACCCCCCCCCCCCCCCACAGGATTTGCATTAATCGTCACGTTTCTGAGCCACAATTTAATTTCAAGAATCAATGTTTTAGCGTCTCTTTTTCCCGTCTTATAACTGTAACGTCTCTCGTTTTTTCCCGTATCATTTGTCCAGCTGTGTTTACCGCATTAGCATAAACGTGACATTACCATGTAACTTGCGTATCGTAAATAATTGAATTTCACACGATTTGATGCATGTACCAACGAGTGTAATAATCCATTTAACCAATGAATCAACACATTGTTTGCGCGTGTAATGTGCCACGAGGGGTGATTGAGCCAGCATGATTCTGCCGTCTCAATCAGTCCTTGAGATAATCCACTGTGCTATGCACCGAAAGCGAGCTTATATAAAATAGCATGTTTACTTGGTAATATAAGCAGACATTTTGGTATTGTATTTACTTTCTTGGCAAATTTACATTCGCCTGTGTTTTTGTCCCAAGTATGGATCGCAAGGAATATGTAGTCTCTGCGGGCTCTCGCTTGGGCAAATAAAGGATTGAATGAGAGAGAAAAAAGCATAAAGGACATTCCGTATTTTCGCTCGCCTTTAGTTCCTGAAACCTAACCATGGGCTATTATCAGCAGAAGCCGAGCCGCTTGGGAAGCCTTGCAGGTACAGTTCTCTTGAGAAAGTACGAGGGGGGGGGGGGCGATGCTAAACAAACACGAAATGAAACGACTGATGCAAAGCTTTATATATATAGAGCGTCACTACGTTACAAGGGGGTGCGAAGGCTCCATCCACATGGGGCTCAACTCCAGATTTAAAACTACCAAAACAAGTAAAAACACCCCAAAAAACCCCTTAGTCAACACCACCCCCCACCTCGTTGAATTACCGTGTTAGTCCCAAACAAGACCAGTCAATAGAGCCTCTATTGAATCCAATGGTTAATGCATAACGTACGTTGAAACGGCACGCTTTAAATTGGAACCGGACAGATGTCAATGCGCGTTGTAAAGGAAATCCGTAGTATGTATTTATTGCAGCTGCACCGCCAATCATAACGTTATTGTGAAACTGGTGGAGTAAAGAGTGCGCTAAGGGGGTTTTGTAATACGACTGCAAATGTGAATTCCTCCCGTGTGTGATCTCTTACGGGAGAGGGCGTCTCTTGCATATCATTTTTTTTAAACACAAAACGCCCATCTCTCTCTCTCGGGAAGAGAGTGGGGAAGAGCGTTGTAGCCTCGCCTTTCAAGGTTAAAACAAAACAAAAAACACAAATGCCCCGAATATTCCTGCCTCCTCGACTGAGCGCTCCGTGCTGTTTCGGCAGCAACGGGTTACACGTTCGCATCGCCATCAGGCGGAGGAGCTGCGCCATCCACGTGATGTTGTTGTTAGGAGGGGAGAAATAATAAGCAGCAGCCCAGACGGACCAACATCAATGCCGTCTGCTCTTTATTCTCTTTACCTGCTCCACGTACTGATGATTCGAGGCGACACTCCGAGAACGAACGTGAGGTGTTATGGCACGCATACAGTATTTATATACTGCCTAAACAAGCCGGTTCTCTTTGACAACCCTCGTCAGCGCGAGAAGGTCTCTAGGTGACGTGTTTACAAACGTTTCATTTCGGTGCGGCAGTGGGAGAATAGTGCTGTTACTTATATCTATACCTCCCGAGCCCGTGGATATGATTTAATGTATTAATAAGACATTTCCGGTCCAACCTTTACAATGCGCGTATATAACGGATGGGGGAGCGGTGGCGCAGTGGTTAGCGAACCGCGCCACGAGTTCGGTTCCATACATGGGATAACATCAAGCGGTGGCGACCTCTCCAAAACAATCGGCAATGACCCAGTGTGGTGAAGTATGGTCAATCTCCCTATGTAGTGTCTAACCAGTGCAAAGTGAGTACACAATGCTATCTGCTGGGTTATACACATACTGTACTAGGTATGATTAATGATAAAAGCGAGTTAAAATGGTATGTTCGTTATCTATACGCAAGATGAAATCTTAAGATTCACCCCGTCTCCTACCACACACAAGAACCTTTTTTTAATCTCGTCAGGTCACTTACCCCTCATTGTTAACGAGACACTATGTACAAGATCTTTGTTATTTTTCTTGTATCAAACAGGAAAATCCATTAAATGAAATAAGCATAGTTTATACATTACACAAACTAGAGTGCAGTATATGTGAATGTACAGTATTACGAACACAGAAACATGAAAGGCAGTCACTATCTGGACTTTAATCTTTACTGTGCACATCCCCTTACATCTTTGAAGTTGCAGTGCAGCACTTTCAAGCAATGTGCGATCATATAATTATAGTCGGTGTAGAAATGCAGTTTTAATATTGAGCGATCTCATCGTTTAATTTGTTTTGTCCATTCACAGCAACAACACACGTGGTGGTGGTGGTGAGGGCAAGGCTTGGTGTCAATGTAAACATTAAGAGAGCATAGCTGCACCAAAACGCTGAAAAACCGTGAAACTAGATCGTGCTCAATCGTGAAAAAATCTCACCGCATTCGTCAATAACAGCGTGACCCTAAACACGGGGACAAAAATAACCGGCGACGTTTCGGGCAACGGGCCCCCGTTTCGCCGTCACACCAAAGCAAGAGTGTTGAGTATTTCTTGCGTGTGCTTGCGTAACACAACTGGCAACGCCGCATTACAATCTTGTTGTTAGTAATCGATGTAATAAGTCCCGTAATGTGTCCGTATTCCACACAGTTTTGTTAGAATGTGTAAAAGATAACATTCTAAAACACATCAAAGGGTGGGTGGGTAACAGCTGTGGCTTTCCATTACCCCGGGAAGCTGTGGGGGTACGACACACACAGAGGACGAACACAACTCTGTGCCCGTGCGCGTTTTCCACTGCTGGATGATGAGGACCCCCGCCTGCACACCGCCGTGGGTCGTGAGGGCTATCTGGCTATACTTCACCACGACTGTACACTTCCATCGACGCATTTAAATAGCTTACATCGACAGTACAAGATGCAGAGAAGACACACAAGCTATCGGCATGTTCATCGTGTACACCGTTTTGTACAACAAAAAAATGTAAATAATACGAACGGAAGCGATTAGAAGTCGCATCGAGAAGTTACCGCAACGCGCACATAGACACGCACTTTATTTGTGTAGACGCATAAGCACAAACAACACTAACGTCGGTCAATGACGCTAACCGTTAAAGGAAACACACGAGTATTAACCGACGTTTCGAGCAATGGCCCTTCTTCAGAGCGCACTTTGTTATTTAAACTGAACAGAGACAAGAGAGGCGACGGGACGGAGTTCCTTCTTACCTGTCTCACAAGTTTCGCTGCGCGCTTTAAAAAAAAACGCTTCCAAAACTGAGGGGATTGTCGTCGCTCCCGATGCTGTTATTAACCGAGCGGTTTGCCTTTAAACGTTTTGCACTGTGACTGTAACGTTTTGAGTGTTTGAACGGCGCTGCAGTTTGTTTATTAAATCTCCCGTCACGCGTAGCAGCGCGAGGGAGACTGCGCGCGCGCGCTCGAAGCGACGCGAACAACGGCGGCGCGCGCGCTCGCTCTGCCCCTCCCCCACCACCAGCACCCCCACCCCGCCCCTACAACCCAGAGCCCCTCCCCCACCACCACCCCGCCCCTACAACCCAGAGCCCCTCCCCACATCCACCCCGCCCCTACAACCCATCACCCCTCCCCCACCCACCCCGCCCCTACAACCCATCACCCCTCCCCCATCCACCCCGCCCCTCCAACCCATCACCCCTCCCCCATCCACCCAAACAGCCCATAGTCCCCCCCCCCCAATCCCCCACACTTCCCCCGCTCCTCCACCCAGTACCCCCTCCCCACTCTGTCCATTTCCGACCCGCTCTGTCCCCGCCCCCATCCTTCTTGCTCTTCCATTGGCCAGTGCTCACTATTAACATAATGTACACCCGGGAAGGCGTGACCCGGACGGAAGGATTAACCAATGGGGTGCAGCTCCTAGCCTCGTACTTCTTATTGGTTAATAATTAACATAATTTATTACCGTGATAAACCGTGGAAGGAGCAGGACAGCTTTGACTCATTGATCACCGGCCGTGGTCTATCAACTGCTGGATGAAGGCCTCCCCCGATGTTTTTACCCACCCAGCACCCCGCACATCCACCTCACTTCATGGCTCCATCTTCCTCTATGGACGTTTGATCAGAAACGTTCCAACCCCTTGGCTGACACTTTCCGCAGTGTGTGCATTGAACATCGGGGCCAACGTCAGTCCGACCACGTGCCAACGTTGCCCCAACGTTGGCACATTTACCGAGTCGTCACTTTGCTTGGTCCATCGGCTTCTAAAGTCGTATCTCTTCAACCTGGCGTTTCATTCTAAAACTCGGACCTAACAAAGCGACGCGCCTGCTGGTGAATACTACAAGCAGCCCACTCTAAAAGTTACTTTCGTACTTGGTATGACCTGTAATGCACACCTACATTTTCCCTACACCGGCGTACGCTCTCGACTCCACGTGTTCCGCTCTCTGCCTCGCATTGCAGCCATACATCGTCGATCCACTCCTGGATGGAGTCCTCGCCACACGCATTGCTGATTAAACGACGTTCGACCGAACCTTTGGGGGCGACAGTCAAAGCATTGGAACGTTGGGAACGCGTCAGAGAGAGGGGTACATTCGCCCGGTGGAGACGGAGCGATGAAGTCACCTCGTGTTGACACGATGCTGGCTGCTGGATTGCTACGTTTGCTCGAATCTATCAGTGGATTTGGCTTTATTGAACGCTCACTTTAAACGGGCTCGCTCGTGATTGGTCAAGTCATGGTTGTAATTATTTTGATTTTCTTATCCTCGGAACGTTGCGCTCATTCTATTGGCTTAGACTTGTCAATGTCATAGAAGGTAATTAACATAATTTAATCCCAGTTTTTTAAAGAGGGGGTCCAGGTTTATATTAACATAATGTATGCGCTGTTCTCGTCGCCGATTGATTAGAATTAACTGCCGTTGGTCAAATTTCGATTTAAAGCTGTCGTGACTGCAGGGATTCATATTATTGGTTCTTTCGGTAAAGTCACGTAGAAGGGAAATAATAAAGTAATAAAAAATATTATAATAATATTAACCTGTGCGGCTGTCGGGGAAAATTACGTGCCCGTCAGCTTTACAAAGGACGTTAAAGATTGTGTACATAATCTTTGGTTCTTTCGGTAAAGTCACATAGGTAAAAAAATAATAGATCACGACGTTTCGATCGCAACACAAGCAATCGTCATCAGGTGGGACAACCACAGCAAGAAAAAAAAACTGCTGAAGTATGCGAGAGATCTGCCGTGGCACAAGGTTATATAGGCCTCGGCAGAAGGGGGGGAGAGAGGAGGGGGGGTGGAGGCGGGGCAGAAAGTGGACCCCGCAGCAGCACCCGGGTCACTGGTGTTAAGTGGCCCACAGCGGCAGCACTGAGTATGAAGTATGGATTCCTGCAGTCACGAAAGCTTCAAATCAAGATTGTGTACATGTGTAGTGACATAGCGCTGACTGTTGTACAGCGGCTGCCATTGCAAGTGGGCACTTAGCGTACACGCCGCTAAGCATACACGTGGGTGTGCCGCAGCAGGGTGGAGGAACTGAGGCAAGGGTCACGATAGACCTCGTGGGGAAGCCCCTGGAACCCTCTGGAGGGTTCGAGAAGGGAGGCGCGGCTAGGGCGGAGCCAAGCCGCGCCGAGGGGAATAAAATCAGCGGAGAACGAGAGCTCCGGGCTGCCGGTTCTGGGAGTGGACTCGTCTCGTCGTCGCTGCCGCCTTTGTCCGATCACTGCGCGGCCGGACAGTAGTTGGCTGTCCCGGTCGTTGCCGTCGGTGCAAAGCGGACAGGGTCGTGTCTGGGACGGGTCGTGCGGCAGCGTGGTCGTGAGAGAGAGGGGGCCAGAGTGGTGGCGTGAACTCAACAACAATCAAAGGGGAGGACGGTGCCTCCTGCGACCACCTCGTCTCCGACTGAGTGTGTGTGCGACGCACGCCACCCGCACGCACACACAAGCCTCGAGCATCGAGCAGGAGAACGAGAAGAAGAGACGCATTGACACTACACATGTACTCATTGCATACCTCTCAACCCTTTGTCAGTGCTTACCTTATTATAGAGCAATTCAGACCTTATTGGTCAACCCGTGTCCTTATGAATCTCAACGTGCATCCTATAAAGTGCCATCACAAAAGAGAAACACAGATAAATAGACCAATTTTTTTGCCCGTATTGAAACGGCTGTACGCCGTATGGACCTGAAAACTAAATTTCCCTGTACAAGAATACGGGGTAAACCGTATGGGTTGACAGCTTCAAATCTAGAAGCTATTTTATTGTGTGCCGGCATCACGGTTCCAATGTGTCACATTTGAAAATGACTACAACAACTAAAATGTATATTCACAAATGACTAACATTGGAATAAACCACCTCGCAATGTTCGCCCGTCCCTGCTGTGACACTTAGCAGGACGCTCCATAAGAAAGAGTCTTGAGACTCGGGGAGTCTTTCCTGGGTCACGTTTACAAAGTTCACATCCTGGTTAGTGAGGGTTGATTCGACCCATCATCCCTCCGGGGCCAATACAATTATGTATACCATTTGATCGCAAGTCAACAGTGATTGTCCTATGGACAGTCTCGCCATCGCCATAGGAATGTAGAATATCCACCACTGACTCAGCGGGACTGTACACAGACGAGTACCAATACCTCAATAAATCACTCATATTTCGAATTAATGAGCATCATTGATACAGATTCATGCAGCCCGGCTGTCTGATTTCTCACAGCAATGAGTGCGATTAGCTTTCCAAAGGATGATTATTATGATTCAGTGAGTGGATTTTGCTCCCAAAATATATTGTTTGTCTTGTACGGTGCAAATTGGAGGGGTGGGTGGGGGGTTATCGGGCTGGGGGGGGGCAACCCCGACACCCCACCCCCTTACCCCTGCACACGTGAAGTAATTTTATTCCATTATTAAATGAGTTGCACTTCAATAAAAATGAAGAGCGCCGTTAATATTACAGCTGCGTGCTCCCCGCGAACGCGGAAACCCCGTCGCAATCATTCCACGAGCACATGAACGACGGTGGGGTTTTTTTATTGTTGTTGCAGGACCATCCACACGATACGATGACCGTCGGCAGGCCGCGTGTGGAGGGGTAAAGTGTGGGTAACGGCCACGACTTCCGAGACGTTGTCAGCGTGGAAGAGGATTCCAAAGAATCCCCCCAGTTCAGTGATTCTTAACCTGGGGTGCACGCACCCCCTGGCGGTGCGAGATGCCCTTTATGGGGGTGCGAGACATGGGCAGATTTTTTTCAGAAGGTAAATCATCAAAACATTAATTAAGCACGGACACTTAAGTACAACTACCTTCTTCGTTGGTTCTTTCGGTAAAGTCACGTAGAATGAGAATAAAATAATAAATTGATAAAATAAAATAACACAGTAATATTCTCACGACGTTTCGGCCACAACACAAGCGGCCTTCATCAGGTGAAGGGGACGAGACTGCGCTGTCCTCCAGACAGTCTCGAAACGTCGTGAGAATATTACTGTGTTATTTTATTTTATTAATTTATTATTTTATTCTCATTCTACGTGACTTTACCGAAAGAACCAAAGAAGATGAATCCTTGCAGTCACGAAAGCTTTAAATCGAAATACAACTACCTTGTTTCATCAAAACCTATGTATTTATTAACATTATAAGATTGTTTTAACGATTGTAAATCCAAAGGGGTGCAAGACTACAGTAAAGGTTACGAACCACTGCCCCAGTTGGAATGCCCATCTACTGGCAGTGGCCCGACTGAGCAATTGCAGGACTGTGCCTTCAACTCGATGGCCAAATCGCCCAGAATGGAGTAGCCTGTGCTCCGACCAGCACACGTACAATGGGCTGTTATTGACTTCTGCCATTGAGCAGAAAGCAGTGCAAAAAAATAAATCCATCGTCATACGGTACTTCTACGCACCCATGTCTACACGAAGTCAAAGCAGCAGCATGGGGAGGCCCTCATCCAGCAGTGGATTTACAAGAGGCTGTACATTTGCAAGCGTATAAGGCAGAGTAGCCAATTACAATGTGTACTGTATGAAGCACCGACTCTGTAGAGAGTGTCGTGTTTTGGTTGGGCCGTGAAGACAAGGTGAGAGACAGCTCTCCGATTGTTTATTGACATTACTCGACTTGATGAGCTGATCCTCTCACCGCTGAACATGGCGCTGGATTCAGATGTTCAGAGATGTGATCTTACTTGCCTGCTATGCAGGAGGTCATGGATTCGATCCCGAGACCCTGACGCCTGCTGTATACTTGGGAGTTTGTGTGTCTCCCCGTGGTCGCATGGATTTTTCTCCGAGTCCTCCGGTTTTCCCTTCACATTTCGAGTCAACATGCGTTGAGAACATTTGGCTATTGCTATAAATGACCACGTGATGATAAGTCACTTGGTTGAGCTATAAATTGTGGCTAGGTCGCATCTGAAAAAGAACGAATACTCAGTGAACTTTAGCTGGTAAATGAAGTAGTTAGAAACTTATTTCATTGATAAAATACGGCAGCAAGGTTGGTAGCGCTGTAGGAACAGCCGTTTTGCCTCAAAGCAAGATGGGCCTCGATTCGACTCCCCCTCTCGAGCACCTTTCAGTGTGTAGTTTGTATTATCTCCCCCTGCTTCGTATCGGTTTCCTCCAGCTTCTGTGGTTTCTTCCATGGTTATAAAAAAAACAATAACGATACACTGGCCAAGACGCACGCCTGCGTGGGGTGAATTCAAATTTTAGAGGTCAAGTAGTCAAGGGGGTCTCCGGCGAAGGATATTAATTGAAGGTACACGACATCATGACTTTCCCCCCGATGCCCAACAACCATCTCTACCAAAAGCCTCCCCGATCTCCCATGGCGCGTGCCAAGCTGGTGGACTGCCAGGACGTCAACCGTACGAAACAGCTGCTGGAAAAGATCATGGTACAAAACATTAAAGGGACCACACCAGCGGTCGTGGCTCGTTTCAAGCAACGACACTTGTACAGTGAATTGTAACCCAATCCTCACGCTAAGCGTTTCGACCGTGGCCGTTTTGACCCAGACACAGGGCCTCGTGACGGGCGCGGGCGCGTCATGCCCCAGAGAAGGCGTCCAAGTCGACTTTGCAATTTGGCGGGGTAATTTTTTTTCTGACGCTGAATGCCCAGAACATTTAGAGGCGGCAAAAACAGGGCAAATTCCCCTCTCGATTAATATGAATATTTGGTGCGGCGAATATAATGTCCTTACAATACAGTATTCTTTACAATGGTGTACATTTGCCCACTAAAATACCCTATTATGTATGTTGATATGGCCCTAAAATTGTTCGGAGTCATTCCAAATGGCTATACTTAATCACATCCGCACTAATGATCCGACGGTGTTGTTCAATTGGGGTGGAGCTATGCACCTCGCATTCTGAGTTGAATTCGCGGTCACAGCTGACTTTACTGCTGATTGACATCTGAACCGGTACTGATCCTCCTTAACCCCACTTCTTCAAGCTGAACTGATCAGCGTGGTGGAGTATCGAAACTCCTCTACGTACGAATGAGGTAGGTTCCAGAGGTCTGTTCGTAAGTCGATTTGTTCGTAAGTCCACATTTTCTCATATCGATCCCAAACATGTACGACATGTACACTAAACACGGGGAATGACTTTAACAGTTGTATCATCTCCTGTAGATGTAGATGCCACTGGTTCTTCACGTTCTGTCGATGTAGATGCCGCCACCGCCATCTATTTCGCGGCGGTTGAACTTACGACTCTCGGTCCGAACAGGCAACGGACAAGTTTGTTCGTATCTCTGAAACTTCGTAAGTCGAATGTTAGTAAGTAGAAGAGTTCCTGTATAATCAAACAACCAAGGTTGCGTTGCCTGTCCTGCTTTGACTTGGACAGTCTGGCAATTGGCATGCGCGTTTGGGTGGTAGGAATTTATTTGAACCGAGATCTGGTACCGTACTGGTATTGTGTTGAACTTTAGCACAATTTGGATAGACCTCGTGCTGACAGAGAAGTGTGACTGGGTTTGGACTACAATGGGAAAGGGGCTGGCCTTACAAACAACCCGAATAACTGATACGGCGTGGCATTGCCTTGATCCGGCATCGGAATTAAAAATAGCTGTGAATTATTTTTTTGTTTTTCAGAATCATAATCTTTTTTTATCCTGAATAAATCCAATGAGACATGCAGCTCTTTTTCATAGATGTCCAGCAGTGGTGGGTCAGAAAGTTACAACACCAAACAATACCAAAAAAACTATAGGAGTGCAAAAAGAGAGAAAATATAAGTAAATATCTACGAAATGTAAGAAAATCACAAAACATGTACGAAAACTATTTTTGTTTTTTACCATGAAAAGAACACTGAGCTATTAGTTATTTTACAGACGTTACCTGGCCACAAATTATAGCTCAACGGAAGTGGCTCATCACGTGGAAATGTAGAACAAGCAGGCCAAATCATCTAAACGCGCGTTGCCGTTTGACCACCGTGACAACGGCGATTCGTCAATTCAATATCGGTCGCGATCGGCTCTGGCAGATGCCAAGCGAGCCCCCACCCCGGCTTCAACGACTCCGCACCACGGCGCAGGTCTAAGGGACCGTCCATAAATGACGTCATGCACCTAAGTGGGGGGGGGGTCAGACATTTGTGACGATGTGTGACGAGGGGGAGGGGGTTGAGAAATGAGACGTCACATAAAAATGCGCAACTTTAAATAAATATAGACAACACGTTCTACTTAATTAAATAGACTTTTTGATAAATGTTTTCCCCGACAAGAGCAGAGTGCAGCGGCACATTAAATACGCACTACAATAACAATAGTTTAAAGCGATTTGAAGCATGTTTTTTTTTTGGGGGGGGGGCAGAGCTTTGTGACGTCATATTTGAGGGGGGGGGGTCTGACTTTTTATGACGCCGTGTGACGATGGGGGGTCAAAAATCGTCCAAAATCGCGTGACGTCATTTATGGACGGCCCCTAAACGGTCGGCGCTCAGACGGCCGTGACGACGTCTCAGGCCGGGAGGCCCGCCGCTGCCGTGCGTCCGTGATGACGCCGCGCCGATGTTTGAAGGCCGCACGCGCGCTCAATTGCGCTTCCCTTCAAGAGCGCGGGCTCACGGGACAGCGCCGTTCCGATTCACCCCCCTTCAGGGCGCTCTCAAGAGATTGATGACAACAACAACAACGAAAAGGAGGGAAGGGTGGGGGGGGGCGACTGCTTCGTATCGACCACAAATACCCGCAGCGCACAGAACACGCACACAACCGCGTGCAGCGTGTGCGCGCCTATCGGCATCACAAGTGCATCAAGGACAGCGCTGCATATTATATATTTATATTAATTGCATTTGCCCATAACTGAGAGTGGTGTCCAGATCACCCCGAAGCTCGATGCCACGTCACCCCTTTACATTGCCTCCCAAGCGAATCTCGTATCGATTTCAAGATCGGTTCTCGAGGTGTTCACGATCCTCCACGCGCTCGCTCCTGCCTACCTCTCTCCCCTCTCACCTCACTCTACTCCCCTCCACACACTCTCCTGTCTCTCCCCTCTCATCTCACTCTACTCCCCTCCACGCACTCTCCTACCTCTCCCCTCTCATTTCACTCTATTCCCCTCCACGTTCTCTCCTGCCTCTCCCCTCTCATCTCACTCTACTCCCCTCCACGCACTCTCCTACCTCTCCCCTCTCATCTCACTCTACTCCCCTCCACGTTCTCTCCTGTCTCTCCCCTCTCACCTCACTCTACTCCCCTCCACGTTCTCTCCTGCCTCTCCCCTCTCACCTCACTCTACTCCCCTACACGCACTCTCCAATCCAGCAGACGAGGCCTCCTCTTGAAGCTCTCCCAGTGGCTGAGCGGGAGGTCTGTCCATCGGATCTGCTGCCCCAACAATTGGGAGCCTCCTCCCGCAGACAACTGTGCTGTCGGCTCCCTGTCCAAGTCCAGGCCAATGACTATCCCGTTGTTATCATATAGACGCGCAAATACACGCGATATAGCATCGTCTAAATGGTGCGCGTATCACGCTGTTCGTGTTACAGCATCTCCGGACACAGCTGTATCGATTATCACGGTTGGTTACGTATGGCGCGATAGAAGTCCATACATTGAGCTGCGATATAAATCACAGCCGTATTGAGGCACATCCAGGGCATCGAGTGGTGGCTGGAGACTCCACGAAGGTCGTCTCCCTTCAATAAACGCCTCTGGGGGAACTATTATTTATTTAAAAAAAAACATAAAAAATATAAACTCCCACATCTACTGTTCATTCTTTTCATAATGTGTAAATAAAAAATGTTACACAACCCTTTGTCAATCCACTGCCGGATGAAGGTCCTCCCCACGCCATGACGGTCGTGGGGGGTTGTTTGGCCATACTTCACCGCGCTGGTCAATGCGAGTTGTTGAAGGTATGACGTGAGGGGTGGGTGGGGGGGTGCTGTTCAGGACCAGTTCAAATACGTTGACCATGGGCGGGAGTCGAACGTGGAGCCCCGATGCCATCATCATCATCAGCATCATATCGCAGTGCGCTCACCACAGTGCAGCCACCACTACCGCTCCAGTCGTTCACCTTGCTTCTTAAATCGCTGCCCTAATCTCCAGACGTAACGACTGCATTGCTTTGCGATTTAGGTGATAGGCGTCTCGCGGGCAAACAATTAGATAACAATTCTGGTGTCCGTGGACGGCGTGCGAATGTATTAGACACACGCCTGCACCGTGTACCCACGACAGTGACGGGTGTGTACACGTGTGTGTGTGTGTTTGTACACGTGTGTGTGTGTACACGTGTGTGCGTGTGGGGGGAGCGGTAGTGTAGCGATTCGCGCTACGCTGCGCTACGAACCTGGCCACCCGGGTTCGATTCCAGCTCACGGCCAATACCGGTGACGATTATCTGAACCGGGTCCATGGGCCTCCCCTAGGTCGACTCGGCCTCAAATGAGAACCCGGTGCGGTGTGTATACATCGTCACTGGGGAGATACAAAGGCGGCCCAGCGTGGTGCTGGCCACCCACCCCCTCGTGTGCCGTGCCGGCCTTCATAGGTGCCGCTCTTTAACAGCACTTGCCCCAACATTCTGTTTGGGCTATACGGGGGATCTTTGTCTTTGCGTGTGTACACACGTGTGTGTGTGTTTGTGTGCACGTACGTGCGTGTGTGAGTAAATCACCGCAATCTAACAATAGCCCGCGCGGTACCAGGGGATTATAGAACACGCAAAACATAATTGGGTGGCCCAAGTCCCTGGGCCCATTCAATTTGAACTCTGTCCAAAGTCGTCGTCGCCTCACGGGGCGGGGCGAGCGGGCGGGGGGCGGGGCAAGGGGAGACGGAGCTGGCCGCGTTGCCTTCTGTATTCATCGATCCCAATCGATTCTTCCACGGAACGGCACGCGCGTTTAAATCGATGCGTGTGCAAAGAAACACTCATTTGTGTGAGAGCCACGCGTTCTACGCATTGGGGGTGGGGGGGGGCTGGCACGTGACGTCCACGCATTCGCACGGCGCGCAAGGACGCAGGTGAACACCGCTGCGATGATTTGAATCGTGGACCCCTGTGAATTGTCACGAAGGAATCGAATCGAGACTTGGGTGGAGCAATGAATCCTCAAATGCCCTACAGGTCCAAGGTGACATTTGACGCCTCCTGGGGGCCCGGATATGGAGGAGGAGTGCCCGTGTTGCCGTGACTCTCCAGCTCAGCTCTCGTATTGACAATAACCACACTGCATGCTCCGCACATCCTATTGCCACGTTAACTACCCCGCCCGGTATGCAAGGAGGTCGTGGGTTCGATCCCGACCCTGACGCTTGTTGTTTTTTTGGAGTTTGCGTGTTCTCTCTTCCCGTGGTCGCGTGGAAATGTTCTTCAGGGTTTCCCTCCACATTTAGAATCAACATGCGATCTAGATTTGAAGTTTTCGTGACTAAAGAGATCCATACTCTTTGGTTCTTTCGGTAAAATCACGTAGGTATAAAATAAATTAAATCACGACGTTTCGATTGCAACACAAGCAATAATCATCTGATGACACAAGCAATGATTGTGTTGCAATCGAAACGTCGTGATTTAATTTATTTTCTTTTATACCGACGTGACTTTACCAAAAGAACCACAGAGTATGGATCAACATGCGTTTCGAGTATTCGGCTGCATTACATTTCCACGTGATAAGCCGCTTCGTTGAGCTATCATTTGTGATAGCCAGGTCGCTTCTGAAAAATAGTTACGTAGCTCAGTGGGCCTTACCTCGTAAAATAAATGAACAAATTAACAATAATTACTGTTTCTCAACTTCCCAATCCTAGAATGTGTCGATGTCTCAAAGCGATCTCCTTACTCCATGAGCCCGGAGGTGCAAATTCCACATTCCCATGGCGAGGTCGAGATTTAAATGAGTGAATCATTGTGGGCACCTCCATTAGCTTTGATAATTTTTATTTTTCTCTCTTTATTGCAAACACAATGACTTACAATATAATAATGTGTTTCACTCACCAACGTTTATGCTGCTTTTGTGGTTAGCGCACTGCAGTGTTCAATCGTAAGCCTACATCACTAGTGAGTGATATCTGAACAGGACCAGCGTGGTGGAGTATGGTCAAACATACACCAGTGATCGAAACAGTGTGTGGAGGGCTTTATCCAGCAGTTAAATGGCTGTGAATAATTATTATTCTCGAGTGTTGTAAACTTTTTTAATTGGCATTGCACGTGGTATTTTTTTACATATATCGCAATTTTCAGCGTAGCCGTGCTTACAGTGTTTAAATAAATCTGGTCTCAATGGGCTCGTAAAATAATAAATAACACACTCAGGAGATGTGTTACTAATTGGTAAAAAACGCGACCTGATGAGACTGATAAACATGAAAAGCTGAACCACACAAAAGAAGAACGCCTGGGTTATTTATTTGTTAAATATTAACCATCCTTCATTCACCCAGGAAGCCATCCCACAAAGATTCGAGAACGTTTCTGGTGGGTCCGGCTTGGGATGTTTATCCGACTTGTGGCGCGTTCTTCATGTAAATAACACTATGTAACACAATTTTTGTTCCTGGGTAGTAAGTATTATCTCGTAATTGCTAATGCCTAAAAAATATAGAAAATGGCTATTAGTCCCCACAAACTTTGCTTTTGTGACCAGGACAGTGATATTTTGAAATGTACCCATTTTCAATGAGAAAACTGGCGAATTTGTGTCTTGTCATACACATAAAGTCAGAAAAAAGCAACATGAATTAAAATTAACATGTATTTATACTAAATTAATAATAAAATTACTACAAAAGATTTAGAAGTGAGTAGTTTTTCGAGATTTACGATTATACTGTAAATCACTTTCACGAATCAGCCCCCAAATGTAGTCTCCCATCATGTTCTCGTTATACTGTCCTTGGTAGCAGCGTTCAAAGTCCAGTATATTCTGGTGGAAGTGCTCGCCTCGCTCCGAGTACGCTCCCATGTTCTCCTTGAGTTTATCAAAATGAGCATCAAGGACATGGACTTTGAAGGACATCCTACAGCCCATTGTGCCGTAGTTCTTCACCAGAGTCTCAACCAGCTCCACATAGTTTTCGACCTTGTGATTGCCCAGGAAGTCACGAACCACTGCGACAAAGCTGTTCCAAGCCGCTTTCTCCTTACTAGTGAGTTTCTTGGGGAATTCATTGCACTCCAGGATCTTCTTTATTTGTGGTCCGATGAAAACACCGGCTTTGACCTTTGCCTCAGACAGCTTAGGGAAGAAGTCGTGAAGGAACTTGAAGGCTGCCGACTCCTTATCTACAGCTCTGACAAATTGTTTCATAAGGCCCAATTTGATGTGCAGTGGTGGCATCAGCACCTTCTGGGGGTCCACCAGTGGCTCCCACTCGGTCCGCTGTGGCCAGTCCCACCTGTCGTAGTGAGCCTTGGTGTCCCTGCTGTCCCAAAGGCAAAGATAGGAGGGAAACTTGGTAAAACCGCCTTGGAGACCCATCAGGAATGCCACCATTTTGAAGTCTCCGATGACCTCCCAGCCGTACTCATCATACTTCAAGGCATCCAGCAAGGTCTTGATGATGTTGTAATCCTCTTTGAGGTGCACCGAGTGAGCCAGGGGAAGAGACGGGTACTTGTTACCATTATGGAGCAGCACGGCTTTGAGGCTCCTGGATGAGCTGTCAATGAAAAGGCCCCACTCATTCTGGTTACAGGCGATTCAGATTGCCTCGAACAGACTGGTGACATTGTGGCAGAAACAGAGCCCATCTTGACGGGTGAAGAAGCTGCAAAAAGGTTGGTGACGTTTCCTGTAACTTGCAACTTGCACTTTCATCCAACAAGTTCCACTGCTTGAGCCTAGACGTCAAAAGCTCAGCATTGGACTTGGTGAAACCAAGTTCTCTGATCAAGTCGTTGAGGTATTTTTGGCTGGGGTAGTATGGGTTTCTCTCCTCAGCTCCACCTCTGAAATTGTCATCTGGATCTACAACGTCTTCCTCGCTCTCTGACTTGCTGCTCTCTTCTACAGACGGCTGCTCTCTCTCCGGAGGTGTGGGTATGGGGAGCTCATGGCAGTGTGGCACCGGGGCGATGGATGAAGGAAGGTCCGAATACGTGATAGCTGGTGCATTCTTGCCAGTCCGACATTTGTAAGGGTCCACATTGAAGAAGTAGCAGTTGCTTGAGTGGTCAGTGGGTTCCCGCAAAATTCTTGGGATAGCGAACTTCATGGCTCTCTTTTCCCCTCTGTACCATCTTACAAAAACACATTCATTTCACCCACGACTAATGTGTAAGAGATTCTCGCAACATTTTTCATATATTACATATATTTTTTAATAACATTGAAACTTGTAAAACATTTTTAAATAAAAAAAACTAAAATAAATTAATAACATAAAATTCCCAGCAACAATTGTCCATTTTACCCTTTTTCATTGTTCGCAGGTGAAATGAGGTGCCCAGGGTTGTCTTGATCCCCGACAGGCGTGCCGAAATATGCCTTGTTGTAGGCCTCACACATCTTAGCAGATGCTTCCACAGAGTACTTTCTCGCTCTTGTCTTGATAAATTGGCCACAGACATAGCAAAATGCGTCTGCCGGATGCTTACAGCCTCTTGATGCCATCTCAGAAAAATGCAGAAATGTATCCACTTAGGCAGCTGGAACTAAGCTGAACTGGTGGGCTTAAGGCCCCTGTATTTATACTACTATTTATATTACTGGAAAGTTCTAGAATGTTCTAGAAGTTACTCCAAGTTTACTCACCACTGAATCTATCTGGAATGTTCTGGAAAATAGGTAAATTTCAAAATATCACTGTCCTGGTCACAAAAGCAAAGTTTGTGGGGAATAATAGCCATTTTCTGTACTTTTGAGGCATAAGCAATTAGGAAATAATATTTACTATCCCGGACCAAGAAAAAAATGTAACACAGTGTAATAATCGTCGTCGCCATCAGTCATAATCCGCTTTAGGGACACCTTTTTCAGGATCGTATCTGCTCCGTATACAGAGGGGGTGCACCATATAGAGGGATGCCCGTTATATGGAGGGATGCTCCTATATAGAGGGGTGCTCCTATATAGAGGGGTGCTCCTATATAGAGGGATGCCCGTTATATGGAGGGGTGCTCCTATATAGAGGGATGCTCCTATGTAGAGGGGTGCTCCTATATAGAGGGGTGCTCCTATATAGAGGGATGCTCCTATATAGAGGGATGCTCCTATATAGAGGGATGCTCCTATATAGAGGGATGCTCCTATATAGAGGGATGCTCCTATATAGAGGGATGCTCCTATATAGAGGGGTGCTCCTATATAGAGGGATGCTCCTATATAGAGGGATGCCCGTTATATGGAGGGATGCTCCTATATAGAGGGATGCTCCTATGTAGAGGGATGCCCGTTATATGGAGGGATGCTCCTATATAGAGGGATGCTCCTATATAGAGGGAAGCCCGTTATATGGAGGGATGCTCCTATATAGAGGGGTGCTCCTATGTGGAGGGATGCTCCTATATAGAGGGATGCTCCTATATAGAGGGATGCTCCTATATAGAGGGATGCCCGTTATATAGAGGGATGCTCCTATATAGAGGGATGCTCCTATATAGAGGGATGCTCCTATATAGAGGGATGTCCGTTATATGGAGGGATGCTCCTATATAGAGGGATGCTCCTATATAGAGGGATGCTCCTATATAGAGGGATGCTCCTATATAGAGGGATGCTCCTATATAGAGGGATGCTCCTATTTAGAGTGATGCTCCTATGTGGAGGGATGCCCGTTATATGGAGGGATGCTCCTATATAGAGGGATGATCCTATATAGAGGGGTGCTCCTATATAGAGGGATGCTCCTATATAGAGGGATGCTCCTATATAGAGGGATGCTCCTATATAGAGGGATGCTCCTATATATAGAGGGGTGCTCCTATATAGAGGGATGCCCGTTATATGGAGGGATGCTCCTATATAGAGGGATGCTCCTATATAGAGGGATGCTCCTATATAGAGGGGTGCTCCTATATAGAGGGATGCCCGTTATATGGAGGGATGCTCCTATATAGAGGGATGCTCCTATATAGAGGGATGCTCCTATATAGAGGGATGCTCCTATATATAGAGGGATGCTCCTATATAGAGGGATGCTCCTATATATAGAGGGATGCTCCTATATAGAGGGATGCCCGTTATATGGAGGGATGCTCCTATATAGAGGGATGCTCCTATATAGAGGGATGCTCCTATATAGAGAGATGCTCCTATATATAGAGGGATGCTCCTATATAGAGGGATGCTCCTATATATAGAGGGATGCTCCTATATAGAGGGATGCCCGTTATATAGAGGGATGCTCCTATATAGAGGGATGCCCGCATTGCCGTGACTGTTCAGCTCGCATTGTCAGCATCGACACAGCCCCGAGGGACGGCGCGCTCCGCACATCCCATCGCCACGTTGTCCAAGTCCACTCTGATAGAATCTTCCCGGGCGCCGTTAGTGCTGTTATAGAGAACGAACAAAAAGGTAGGCTAATGTCAAATGGCCATTTAACAAAACGTGAAATCATCCTCGAAGCAAACTGCGAGCGCCGGCGCTCCTCATGGTCGCGAGCGCTTCGGGCGGCCGAGATCGCGGCCACTGCTGTCGAGTCTGTCCGCTCGGGCGATCGGCGCGGCGGACGAAAAGAAGACCGGGAGAAGGAGCCGGAGTGCGCAGTCTGCGTGCGTTCACGGTCGAACCCGTTTGGCAACAAGGCCACCAACCAACGTGGTTTTTAGGAGGCTGCTTTAAACTTATTTGTTGAAATTATTTTACCAGGTAAGGCCAACTGAGCCGTACAGCTATTTTTCAGAAGCGACCTGGCTATCACAAATGGTTGCTAAAACGAAGTGGGCTCGTCACGGGGAAATTCATTGCAGCCAAACACTCTAAACGCGTGATGTTGATTCTAAATGTGGAGGGAAATACCGGAGGACCCGGAGAAAACTCCACACGAACACGGGAGGAGAGACACGTAAACTCCAAATATACAGTGAACGTCAGGGTCAAAATCGAACCCACGGCCTCATGTATACCAGGCGAGGTAGTTAACATTTCACCACCGTGGTGCCTTAACCTCAAACTACCCAACAAAGCAGATCAAACGACGTTGTATTCCTTAAGCCATTCTTGGTGCACCTCCGATTAGCACGGTTGGCTAATCGGAGGTTACATGGTTGTACATGGTTGTCACGCCGTGGGGAAATATGCTAATTGATTTTCGGAAAATCAGAATGTTGAGAAGTGACATTTCGCGACGTTTCGCTGGAGATTCCATCCAGTGTCATCGTCATGAGCACGTGCTGATGTTTACATGTCAAGAACATCATACGGGTCTATCGGCGGCAAGTATAAATGGTTATTGTAAAGCAACAACAAAAAAATCGATGATATATCTAAACCATCCAACCCAGGGGTCGGAAACCTGCGGCTCCGGAGCCGAACACGGCTCTTTCAGTACTACACTGTGGCTCTCGAAGTACTGAGTCTTTTTGATTTTTTTTTTATATCGAATTCGTAAATCATGTCTCTTCTTGTTGTTGTTTTGGTTTTGCCGACCCCCTGATCTTACCCCCCCCCCCAAAAAAAAACCTAAGTATCAATGGAAATGTTGGTGGTGAAGGCCTAATGTAGAAAATCAAGAGGTCATAATCACTCAGAATATTTATTTAGACTGGAGGAATCCAATGAGCTAAGAAGCTCTTTTTCACAGACGTCCAGTAGGGGCACGGGGCCAACAAGTTACAACAACAAACAATACAAACGAAATGAGTGCAAAATAGAGAAATGGCAAGAAAGCCGCGAACAGCGTATTTTTTTAAAAATGTAAAAACTAAATGCGGTAAGTGCAAATTACTTGGGGTCATCATCGCGGGCAAAGAATCTCAAGCACTGTAATTCCAGGTCTTTGGCAATAGGTGAGCAAAGTTCACAAATTAGTGAGGCGCTATGTCTAGCAAAACACTATGGTTAGCGAAGGTGCTATGGCTAGCGAGGCGCTATGGTTAGCGAAAGTCCTATGGCTAGCGAGGGGCTATGGCTAACGAGGGGCTATGGTTAGTGAGGTGTGTTATGGCTAGCGAAGGTGCGGTGGTAAGTGAGGCGTTATGGTTAGTGAAGGGCTATGGTTAGCGGGTGCTATGGCTAGTGATGTGCTATGGCTAGTGAGGTGCTATGGCTATAGAGGGGCTACGGCTAGCAAGTGACTATGGCTAGCGAGGTGCTATGGTTAGTGAGGTGCTATGGTTAGTGAGGGGCTATGGCTAGCGAGGTGCTATGGCTAGTGAGGTGCTATGGCTAGTGAGGTGCTGTGGCTATAGAGGTGCTATGGCTAGTGAGGTGCTATGGCTAGCGAGGTGCTATGGCTATAGAGGTGCTATGGCTAGTGAGGTGCTATGGCTATCGAGCCGCTATGGCAAGCGAGGTGCTATGGCTAGTGAGGTATGCTATGGCTAGCGAGGTGCGCTATGGTTAGCAAGGTGCTATGGCTAGTGAGGCATTATGGCTATCGAGGTGCTATGGTTAGTGAGGTACGCTATGGCTAGCGAGGTGCGCTATGGTTAGCAAGGTGCTGTGGCTAGTGAGATACGCTATGGCTAGAGAGGGGCTATGGTTAGCCAGGTGCTATGTCTAGTGAGGTGCTATGGCTAGTGAGGTGCTATGGCTAGTGAGGTGCTATGGCTAGTGAGGTGCTATGGCTAACGAGGTTCTATGGCTAGTGAGGTGCTATGGCTAGCGAGGTGCTATGGCTATAGAGGTGCTATGGCAAGTGAGGTTCTATGGCTAGTGAGGGGCTATGGCTAGTGAGGTGCTATGGTTAGCGAGATGCTATGGCTAGCGAGGTGCTATGGCTAGTGAGGTATGCTATTGTTAGCGAGGTGCGCTATGGTTAGCAAGGTGCTATGGCTAGTGAGGCACTATGGCTATCGAGGTGCTATGGTTAGCGAGGTGCTATGGTTAGCGAGGTGCTATGGCTAGTGAGGTGCTATGGTTAGTGAGGTGCTATGGTTAGCGAGGTGCTATGGCTAGTGGGGGGCTATGGCTAGTGAGGTGCTATGGTTAGTGAGGTGCTATGGTTACCGAGGCGCTATCGCTAGAGAGGGGCTATGGTTAGCGAGGTGCTATGGATATGGCTAGTTAGGTGCTCTGATTAGTGAGGGGCTATGGCTATAGAAGTACTATGGTTAGTAAGGGGCTATGGCTAGTGAGGTGCTATGGCAAGTGAGGTGCTATGATTAGTGAGGGGCTATGGCTATAGAAGTGCTATGGTTAGTAAGGGACTATGGCTAGTGAGGTGCTATGGCAAGTGAGGTGCTATGGCTAGTGAGGGGCTATGGCTAGGGAGGTGCTATGGCTAGCGAGGCGCTATGGCTAGCGAGGTGCTATGGTTAGCTAGGTGCTATGGCTAGTGAGGGGCTATGGCTAGCGAGGGGCTATGGCCAGTGAGGTGCTATGGCTAGCGAGGTGCTATGGTTAGCTAGGTGCTATGGCTAGTGAGGTGCTATGACTAGTGAGGTGCTATGGCAAGTGAGGTGCTATGGCTAGTGAGGTGCTATGGTTAGCGAGGTGCTATGGCTAGTGAGGGGCTATGGCAATAGAGGTGCTATGGCTAGTGAGGTGCTATGGTTAGTGAGGGGCTATGGCTAGTGAGGGGCTATGGTTAGTGAGGGGCTATGGCTAGTGAGGTGCTATGGCTAGTGAGGTGCTATGGCCAGCAAGGCGCTATGGTTAATGAGGTGCTATGGTTAGTGAGGGGCTATGGTTAATGAGGTGCTATGGTTAGTGAGGGGCTATGGTTAGTGAGGTGCTATGGTTATTGAGGTGCTATGGCCAGCAAGGCGCTATGGCTAGTGAGGGGCTATGGTTAGTAGGCGCTATGGTTAGTGAGGCGCTATGGTTAGTGACGTGCTATGGCTAGTGAGGTGCTATGGCTAGTGAGGTGCTATGGTTAGTGAGGTGCTATGGCCAGCAAGGCGTTATGGTTAATGAGGTGCTATGGTTAGTGAGGGGCTATGGTTAGTGAGGGGCTATGGCTAGCGAGGTGCTATGGCTAGTGAGGTGCTATGGCTAGTGAGGTGCTATGGCTAGTGAGGTGCTATGGCTAGCGAGGTGCTATGGCTATAGAGGTGCTATGGCTAGTGAGGTGCTATGGCTATTGAGCCGCTATGGCTAGCGAGGTGCTATGGCTAGTGAGGTATGCTATGGCTAGCGAGGTGCGCTATGGTTAGCAAGGTGCTATGGCTAGTGAGGCACTATGGCTATCGAGGTCCTATGGTTAGCGAGGTGCTATGGTTAGCGAGGTGCTATGGCTAGTGAGGTACGCTATGGCTAGCGAGGTGCGCTATTGTTAGCAAGGTGCTGTGGCTAGTGAGATACGCTATGGCTAGAGAGGGGCTATGGTTAGCCAGGTGCTATGTCTAGTGAGGTGCTATGGCTAGTGAGGTGCTATGGCTAGTGAGGTGCTATGGCTAGTGAGGTGCTATGGCTAGAGAGGTTCTATGGCTAGTGAGGTGCTATGGCTAGCGAGGTGCTATGGCTATAGAGGTGCTATGGCAAGTGAGGTGCTATGGTTAGCGAGATGCTATGGATAGCGAGGTGCTATGGTTAGTGAGGTATGCTATTGCTAGCGAGGTGCGCTATGGTTAGCAAGGTGCTATGACTAGTGAGGCACTATGGCTATCGAGGTGCTATGGTTAGCGAGGTGCTATGGTTAGCGAGGTGCTATGGCCAGTGAGGTGCTATGGTTAGTGAGGTGCTATGGTTAGCGAGGTGCTATGGCTAGTGGGGGGCTATGGCTAGTGAGGTGCTATGGTTAATGAGGTGCTATGGTTAGTGAGGTGCTATGGCTAGTGAGGTGCTATGGCTAGTGAGGTGCTATGGTTAGTGAGGTGCTATGGTTAGCGAGGCGCTATCGCTAGAGAGGGGCTATGGTTAGCGAGGTGCTATGGATATGGCTAGTGAGGTGCTATGATTAGTGAGGGGCTATGGCTATAGAAATGCTATGGTTAGTAAGGGGCTATGGCTAGTGAGGTGCTATGGCAAGTGAGGTGCTATGGCTAGTGAGGGGCTATGGCTAGTGAGGTGCTATGGCTAGCGAGGCGCTATGGCTAGCAAGGTGCTATGGTTAGCTAGGTGCTATGGCTAGTGAGGGGCTATGGCTAGCGAGGGGCGAGGGGCTATGGCCAGTGAGGTGATATGGCTAGCGAGGTGCTATGGTTAGCTAGGTGCTATGGCTAGTGAGGTGCTATGACTAGTGAGGTGCTATGGTTAGCGAGGTGCTATGGCTAGTGAGGGGCTATGACAATAGAGGTGCTATGGCTAGTGAGGTGCTATGGTTAGTGAGGGGCTATGGCTAGTGAGGGGTTATGGTTAGTGAGGGGCTATGGCTAGTGAGGTGCTATGGTTAGCGAGGTGCTATGGCTAGTGAGGGGCTATGGCAATAGAGGTGCTATGGCTAGTGAGGTGCTATGGTTAGTGAGGGGCTATGGCTAGTGAGGGGTTATGGTTAGTGAGGGGCTGTGGCTAATGAGGTGCTATGGCTAGTGAGGTGCTATGGCCAGCAAGGCGCTATGGTTAATGAGGTGCTGTGGTTAGTGAGGGGCTATGATTAATGAGGTGCTATGGTTAGTGAGGGGCTATGGTTAGTGAGGTGCTATGGTTAGTGAGGTGCTATGGCCAGCAAGGCGCTATGGCTAGTGAGGGGCTATGGTTAGTAGGCGCTATGGTTAGTGAGGCGCTATGGTTTATTGAGGTGCTATGGATAGTGAGGTGCTATGGCTAGTGAGGTGCTATGGTTAGTGAGGTGCTATGGCCAGCAAGGCGTTATGATTAATGAGGGGCTTTGGTTAGTGAGGGGCTATGGTTAATGAGGTTCCTATGGTTAGTGAGGTGCTATGGCTAGTGAGGTGCTATGGCTAGTGAGGCGCTATGGCTAGTGAGGCGCTATGGTTAGTGAGGTGCTATGGCTAGTGAGGTGCCATGGCTAGTGAGGTGCTATGGCTAGTGAGGCGCTATGGTTAGTGAGGTGCTATGGCTAGTGAGGCGCTATGGCTAGTGAGGCGCTATGGCTAGTGAGATGCTATGGCTAGTGATGGGCTATGGCTATCGAGGTGCTATGATTTTAGCTTGATACAGCAGTGCCGCACTGTCGCGTTCACGGCGTCCCAGATCTCTCGCAGGAGTCTGCTGGTTGCGGTGCGTGCGGGCGCGCACGTGGCGAAACACGCGATGCGCCACTACGCGTACTCTGGTTCATTTGCGGTGTTTTAATAATAAATGCGTGAGAATCTGAATGCTTCACACGGTGATTTTAGGGCATTTTTAATACGCCGCACGCTTGTGTAAACGCATGCATTTTAAACAGTTAACGGGCGCTGCTATTGGGATCTGGGGAGGATGATGTCTGATTCAATGTAGAGTGGGGTTTTTTTTTCCTGCAGTGTGGAAATGCCTCGGTTCTGTTACACATCTATTGACTCGCTCATCTTTTTTAAATTGCAGGTTGCTTCCCTCTCCCTCCCCCCCCTGCTGTGAAATTAACGATGCCAGGAAATTCAGATTTTTTTTTTGGGGGGGGGGGGAGTTTTGCGACCCAGGTTTTGTCATTTGGGACACGTGCCACCACAGTTGGAGCCTCACGTGGCCACACTCAAATTATCCACAACGTAATTGAGCCAAATAACACGTTTGGGGAAATAACCCGATACGGATACACCGCATTTGGCACGGAGATGGGTGGGCAAAGTCCTTCCGGTCCGCCGGTCCTCTGCTGGACATTTCTTTTGAGTTGAGATTAGGATAGTACGGAACACGGGGGAGAGAGAGAGAAGGGAACAAACGGGGGGGAACGTGTTTAAAATTTAGATTGTATGTGTAGTGACACCGACACACGTTCTTGCTTTATTAAGAGCCTTTATTCGGACACAACTCTATTTCTAGGCCCGGGCTTTGGTTCTTGAGGCTTGGACTTCGTCTTCTCTCCAACCGCCCTCTCTCCTCGTGCTGTCCCCTTTTATATCCTCCGAGCCCCCTTTCTGGAAGATTCGCTGACCCTACTCCCTTCAGCCAATCCTCGTCCTCCTCCTCCTCCTCCAACGGTCGTCAACCGTCGCCCCGACAGTCGCCCCTCGTTCCCCGCCTTTCACGTTTGAATTTCTCATCCAATCCCCTTTTAATCTCGTATCTTAACCAATCGTCTTTGAGGCCTCCCTGCACCAATCAGAGGCCTTGATTGACTTCCTGACTGTCCGTTCACACGTACGCTTATTGTGGTGTAAGTAGTCGCTTGCCTCGGTCATTATATATTTATGTACCAGGGACGTGCGGTCTGGCCACATTTAAAGAGTATTCTGGCTAAAGAATTACATCAATAGGGACACAAATTGAAAAGTTAGAGCGGTAACTCCCTTCTCTTCTGTGCTGCTATCCACTATAATTAGAATGACTACGGCTTCCGAATTATTATTACGCCTTCGGAACTTTTTATTCCGCCGTTTCAATTAAATTCAACGTTGATTTGTTTCACGGGCGGAAAAAAAATATCCGTGAAGCCAGTTACCCAGCTAGCTTCGGTGGCAATGGCCCCGCAGCAGCCCAGTAACAACGACAGAGTTGTCGTTGGGGTGGACGGGAGCCCAGCCAGCAGCCAGCCAGGACACTCGAGGCGTAGGTTACGTTTAATCTCCTTCTTGTCGTACGGCTGATGATGTAGATGGCAGAACAACGACCACAAATTCCCATCCAGGTGGTCAAGCCAGCAGACAACCGGGTCAGGAGCAGTAGCGGAGGCGTGTATCGCTGCGATTTCTGCCTTCGTATTTTGCGGATCGGGGCACTGCGTCGTTATATCTTGTCGTGGTCGGTTCTGGATGACCACAGTCGCACGTAATTTTCCGTTTGTGCATCAGGTATCCGCGTCTGCCATAAGGTTTGTACGGATGTGATTTAGGGTGGACCATGAGCTTCGTGGAGAATCAAAACCAGGGATCTTATTTCGTTCAATAGTGTAGTAGTATGATGTTTAGGACGAATGATGCCACTCGGGGTACCAGTTAAATAGTACACAACATTCTACACGTCGGGATTCTAAGTGCGTACGCCACAATTGTCCATTGCAGGGGGTTCTCGACCAGGGGCTGCGAGGGCCCCATAGGAGGAGGGGTCCACAGGAGACCCACACAGCGAGAGGGACTTCACTCACGCCGAGTGTGAGACAGACACGGGCTTTGGGCTGCATTGGCACGTGACCTCTAAGCAGCGGTAGGGGTCACGGTAAAGGCGCAGCCCCTGCAACCCGCCTGGCTCGCGTCACCGCTAAGAGGCAGCTCTTGCCGCCCGGGTGGGTTACCTCGGGCCGATTCTTTCGTGCTGGTCTTGATGGAAGGGGGTGGGAGTTTGGGGCCGTCCATAAATGACGTCACGCGATTTTGGACGATTTTTGACCCCCCCCCCCGCGTCACACGACGTCACGAAAGTAAGACCCCCGCCTCTCAAATATGACGTCACAAAGCTCTGCCCCCCCCCCCAAACAAAAAATAAAACATGCTTCAAATCGCTTTAAACTATTGTTGTCATTGTAGTGCGTATTTAATGTGGCGCTGCACCCTGATGTTGTAGGAGAAAACATTTATTAAAAAGTATATTTAATTAAGTAGAACGTGTCGTCCGTATTTAATTAAAGTCGCGCGTTTTGATGTGACGTCACATTTCTCAACCCCCACCCCCGGCGAACTTCTGGGCTTGCAAGTCCGCCGCGCTGCTAATAACCGTGACGCCACACGATAGTTTCTGCGCGCTGCGTTGTGCGTCCAGGTGATGACGCCTCTCGGTGGTCTCCGCGGAGGCTTTGCGGGTGCGTTCAGGGAGCAACTTGCTCGAGTAGCTCCGGTGCATCAGGACGGAACATGCAACCTTCACTTCGCACTGGCGAGCCAAACAATACAGAGACGGTGGTCACTGCATCGAGCTGGGGGCCTTCGGATGCGCTCTGCGGCCGTCCGGAACGCTCTGCCTTCCGATAGTAGGATGCACCTGGAACCGTGCACTTTTAATCATCATCATCATCATCTAGGTAGACAAACTCAGTTGTTTCGAACTGCTTTTTTGTGTTTGGTTTGTTGGTAATTCCGCCGCACCTCCGATTAGCACGCTTGGCTACGTACGGTGCGATAGAAGTTAAAAGTGCATACAAGACAAATATCCCCTGTGTAGCCTTAACAGACGTTTGGGGCAAGTGCTGTTAGCGAGCACCTACAAAGGCCGGCACAGTACACGAGGAGGGCGGGTGGCCAGCACCACGCACGTCCGCCTTTGTCTCCCCAGTGGCGATGGCTACGCTCCCCACCAGACACTCATTCACTCACCCACTCGCTTCACCTCAATTCCCCGCTTTGGAATTCCCATCCCTCGTATCTGGTCCCTCTCACCGCATCATCCCTCCCCCACGACCCACAATCTCCGATAACAATAAATAACTTCGCTCGATTCCTCCTCGAACGCGTTCGGACTTCCTCCCCGACCACCTCCCCCTCCCCCTCCCCCCTTTTTCGTCGTTAAACTTTTTCCAAGAAAATTAAAAATATATATATTTTTTAAAAACATAACTCCGTTTCGTTACCGGTGACCGACGCGCCGGGCTGCACGCGCTTCCAGAAACGCTTAGCGGGGAAGTGATAAAATCGGTGCGTGGCGGCCACAGGTGCCGCCACGCTTCGTCTCAATTCGCGTTCAAAGAGGCGCGATGCTGCTGTCGAGTCGTGTGATCTCGTGCGAAGGTTCCCTCTCTCACTCCTCAAAGGAACGCGATTCCGAACAGACGCTACCTTGAAGAGATGCCCCCCACCCCCCACCCCCCACGTCGGGTTAAGGGGATTGCATTAAAATTAAAATATGCAACGTAACGAGATAAGTTAAATGGTTTCATAAGCCTGAAATAAAAGAGGGAGAGATAAGGAAGTACCTGCAATCGGAGTAGAACATCACAAAGCATTTGCAATCTGGTCGAAGCACGGGAACACGGAGTGAAGATCGTATCGGCCCGAGTCTCGCTCGCAGTGTGTGTGTGTGTGTACTATAAGTGGGGATCGGTGGCGCTGCGATTAGCACGCTGCTCTGAACAACAGACGACCCACGTGCGATTCCGTGCCACGTGCGATTCCGTGCCACGTGCGGTGACGCCGAGCGGCAAGGTGCTGGGAATAGTTGGCTTCTATAGTTACACACAAAGACAAAGATCCCCCCCCCCGTATAGCCTTAGACTTGTTGTGGCAAGTGATGTGAACGAGCACCTATGAAGGCCGGCACGGCACAGGAGGGGGTGGTTGGCCAACACCACGCCCGGCCGCCTTTGTCTCCCTAGTGGCGATGTTTACACACCGCACCAGGTACTCATTTGAGGCTGAGTCGGCCTAGAGGAGACCCAGGACCGGCTCAGATAATCGTCACCGGTGTTGGTGGCCGTGAGCGGAAATCGAACTCGGGTCGCCGGGTTCGTAGCGCAGCGTAGCGCTAACCGCTACACCACCGCTCCCCACATATATACACACACACACAAAGACAAAGATCCCCTGTGTAGCCTCAACAGACTGTAAGGGCAAATCCCTTTGCGAGCACCTATGAAGGCCGGCACGCCACATACACATACATACTGTGAGCCCTTTGTAAATCCACTGCTGGATGAATGTGGCTCCACACTGTGTCGATCGTGTTTGGCCAGACCTCACACGCACGCTGCTGAATGCGAGTTGCTGGAGGTTTATATATATACATATATATTTATGTTTCGACACACAAATGGATTGCACTATACGGTTCTCATATCCCGAGCCGCCACCATCAACATCATCCTGAGGCTGGGAATGTCTCCCACCCGCAACGTCCGACAGAGTCGAGCGTCCTACGTGGAAACAGAAGAGACCGCGAAGACGCGGAGTGGAGTCGAGAGGGAGGGAGAGGGGAGGGGGGATGGGGGGGAGGGGATGGGGGGAGGGGGGGGATGGGGGTCCGCATCAACACGCGCAGTTACAAGTACACGTAAACACAACAACAACAACACGTAAACACAGCAACAACAACAACACGTAAACACACAACAACAAACACGTAAACACACAACAACAACAACAAACACGTAAACACACAACAACAACAAACACGTAAACACACAGCAACAACAAACACGTAAACACACAACAACAACAACAACAATACGTAAACACACAGCAACAACAAACACGTAAACACAACAACAACAAACACGTAAACACACAACAACAACAACAAACACGTAAACACAGCAACAACAACAAACACGTAAACACAGCAACAACAACAACAACAAACACGTAAACACACAACAACAAACACGTAAACACACAACAACAACAAACACGTAAACACACAACAACAACAACAAACACGTAAACACACAACAACAACACGTAAACACACAACAACAACAACAACAAACACGTAAACACACAACAACAACAAACACGTAAACACAACAACAACAACAAACACGTAAACACACAACAACAACAAACACGTAAACACAACAACAACAAACACGTAAACACAACAACAAACACGTAAACACAACAACACACACGTAAACACAGCAACAACAACAACAAACACGTAAACACACAACAACAACACGTAAACACAACAACACACACGTAAACACAACAACAAACACGTAAACACAACAACAACAACAAACACGTAAACACAACAACAACAAACACGTAAACACACAACAACAAACACGTAAACACACAACAACAACAAACACGTAAACACACAACAACAACAACAAACACGTAAACACACAACAACAACAAACACGTAAACACACAACAACAAACACGTAAACACACAACAACAAACACGTAAACACACAACAACAACAACAACAAACACGTAAACACACAACAACAAACACGTAAACACACAACAACAACAACAAACACGTAAACACACAACAACAACAACAACAAACACGTAAACACACAGCAACAACAAACACGTAAACACACAACAACAACAATACGTAAACACACAGCAACAACAAACACGTAAACACAACAACAACAAACACGTAAACACACAACAACAACAACAAACACGTAAACACAGCAACAACAACAAACACGTAAACACACAACAACAACAAACACGTAAACACAACAACAAACACGAGTGAATACGACACGCAACCAACAACAACAAACACGTAAAAACACAACAACAAACACGTAAACACACAACAACAAACACGCGTGAATACGACACACAACCAACAACAACAGCAAACACTCAGCGTGAGACGGCGTGGAGGAGCATCAGGAGAGAGAGGACGCGCTTAGTCTGAGCTCCCCGTGTTTACTCTATAAATCTAACATACACACTTCTATTTAATTGATTTCTTTCAAGATTGTACTCAGCAGGAGTAAGCATTCTGCCTCTTGCACACACAAGGCGTACTATTTGTGTCTTTATCTATTTTTCTATACTTTCTAAGGCTTAACAGTTCAGGGTGAGGCATAGCATTTTAAAACAAATTGGTGTTTCTTAGGCGCTGTGCTCAATTCCATAGTTAATGAAAGTATCGTTTTCATACTTTGCAGGCTTTTATTCTTTTATATGTTGCTTATTGTTCCTGTATTCTTCTCCTTATGTTGTTAATCTCAGTTTACGAATCTCAAACTATTTGAGATTTGTTATAACTTGTTTCTTGTGTGAGACACGTGGAGGCATCTGTCGCTGTAGCACAGAGATTTAAGGCCACGCAAGCAATTAGAACACAATTGTTGACTTTGCGGCTAAAGCAACCTAATAGTTAATGATTCCTTCACACACCGCGTTGTTTTTTTTTTGCCTCCACGTGTGTGCAAGGGCTCTAAGTTATATTTATTTAACGATGAGTGAATGTATCTAATAAAAAAAATTCTAAAAAGTAGATTTGTTTGAAAAATACATTCATTTATTTAACACGTACATGTATAATTAGATCTCAAACTTGATTTATTTATGTATAGCTTCATATGTGTTTTTTATCAATAGGTTAATTTATTCAATAAAAAAATGTGTATTGAATAAATAAATATATTTCTTTCATGTCGTTTTTCTTTCATTATTTTCTTAAACGAGGATTATTTATTCATCCTCAGTTTACATTCTCTCGATGGGAGCTCTGTATAGAAGCGCAACACCACAGGCAGAATTTGAAGGTACGAGGAACAAAATGGTCACCTACGCAAAGGTCGCAGCTGCCAATCTGCCTGGAGTCACGAGGCCCCCCACTAGGGCCTCTGCTCCAAGGCCAACCCCCCCAAGCGCGCAGCGACCACTGCCGCTGCGTGAGAACGGAATCTGCTGCTACGCCTCGAGCTCCGTCACGATCGAGGCGTACGTCGAGGCCCCGGCCGCCATCGTCCCGCCAGCCACCATTACCCACGCCTCGAAGGTCAGTGGGAAAGCCGTCTTCTTCCTGACGACGAAGAAGGTGGCCGATGCGGCCGTCGAGAAGGGGATGACCGTGGGGGGACTCCACGTCCAGCTGGAACCCGTCGCTTCGGTGGCGGCGCGAATAGTCGTTTCGAACGTGCCGCCCTACATCCCCGACAAGGTTGTGTTGGAACACGTGTCCAAGCTGGGCACCATCGTGTCGCCAGTACGTGCCCTGCCACTGGGGTGCAGAGACCCTGCTCTGAATCACATTTTTTCTTTCAGGAGGCAGGTGCACGTCCTGCTGACTCCCAGACAGCAGGAGGAGGGCTCTTTTTGTGATTGTTTATGGAGGCATTGCCCATATACTGTTTTCTGCCAAGGATTGCATCAAATGCAATCTTTGCAAAGAAGAGGGGCACTTCCGAAGGGAATGGCCTAAACCGACGATGGCAAGGGTCGGAGAAAAGAGTGGGGAGGAGGGAGGCAGAGCAAGGGAGGCAAAGCAGCAAGAGCCCCCATTGCAACAAGGCCCCCAACACCCCACACCGGACCCGCCAGGCACGCAGCCTCCTACACCTGAGGTTGTGGCCCCAACATCATCGCCGCCTCAAGCGACACATCGCAAGAGGAAAAATACAGACGGATCCAGATCGCAAGGGTCAAATTCAGAGGAGGAACCCCTCCCAGATCTCGAACCGGAAGAAGCGGTAAAACCCCCCACACCAGGGGAGGAAGCAGAACAGCTGCTAGACGCCGAAGACGCGTTTTTTGCCATCTCGAACGCCGTGCCGAGTGACGCTCGGGCGGCGAGGAAGAAACCCACCAAGAAGAAGAAGCAGCGTGCGTCTGGGGAAGGGTTTCCACAGCAGGAGACCGTGGACGATGAAGGCGACATTGCCACGGAGATCGACCCATCTACTGTGGTCATAGAGACTCACACCCCACCATCTATGCATGAAGCGAGGACAAATACCATCTGCTCCGGCCTCGACCAAGAGGAGGAGGGGGAAGTCAGTGGAGAGACATCGACCACACTCACCAAGGGCAAGGGCGAGGACGAAATGGATGGGAATGAGGAGGAAGGTCCCTGTCCCACTGCTGACTCAAAACCAGTAGAAGAGACACTGGGCCATCCACCCGAAGAGCCTGGGCAGGAGCCATCTCAGGCCATCCCTGACACTGGGGGAGAGGACGCCGCTGGGCCATGCACCAGCCCAGCCGCTGCAGCTCTTCCCGCTGAGCCAGACGGCGGGGAAATCGACTCAGGTCGGGAAGACTGCTTCAGCGTTGGGAGCGAGAGCTGCCAAGGGTCTACACTCCTTGACCCTCAGACTTCCCTGGTCTCCCCGGAAGATCTCAGGCACTTCTTCGATGAGACCAACGTAAGGAAGGACATAGCGAACTTTGCCTTGGCTCGATGGAAAAACAGCAAGGCAATAAAGGCCTCTGTGACTCAAGCAGGAGTGGGGAGGGGACTCCTTCTACAGCCACCTTGACAACACTTCCTGTGGAGTCGCGACCCTGTTCACTAAAGGGTTTCATCCCGAGCTCATTACCCAGACCGTAGTGGTGAAGGGAAGGCTGCTCGCGGTAACGGTCAGGGTGGGCGATGTCACCACCCACCTACTGTACATGCACACGCCTGTGACCAACAAGGAGAAGATCCCGTTTCTGCACCTCCTGAGGAGGCACCTGACCGGGATCCCGGTCGACGAGTGCGTGATTGTGGGTGGTGACCACAACTGCACACTCGGCGCCCTGGATCATTCGGGGAGGCAGCCGGGGGGGAGTTGGGCCGAAGAGAGAAATGCAGGGACTCCTGGAGGACGCCGCCTTGTTGGATGTGTGGCGCGTACATCACCCGGGCCAATGCCAGTTCACATACACGAGGCGCGATGGCTCGGTGACGCAGTCCAGGCTCGACAGATTTTACATCTCTAAGAGCTTTGTGACGTGCGCCATAACGTCTGGCATCAGGGCGGCACCCTTCACGGACCACAACCTCATCGTGCTCCATGTCAGGCTGGAGAGGGCCCGCGAGGGCGCGTCCCACTGGCATTTTAACAACTCGCTGCTGGAGGATGGCGCCTTCATAGAAATGTTCGAGGATTTCTGGGAAGCGTGGCAAAAAAAAAAAAACGCAGTTCGACTCTCTGGCCCAGTGGTGGGATATGGGCAAAGTGCACACCAGGCTGCTGTGCCAACAATACACCTGGGGGAGCACCAGACTGAAGAACGCGGACATCACCAACATGGAAGCCGAGTCCTCGATTTGGAGGGTCGCCTCGCCGAGGACAGCGACCCTGCTCTTCTCCAAGAATACGAGGAGAAGAGGGAGCATCTCAAAGGGCTACAGGAGCAGCAGACAAGGGGGGTGTTTGTGCGATCCCGAGTTAAGCTCATCACCGACCTCGACACGGGATCCCCACTTTTCTACTCCCTCAGGAGGCAGAACGGGAGGCGCAAATCCATGGAGTGCCTCTTTGATAGTGACGGTGGCCTGGCGCACAAACTCCAGCAGAAGTCGACCATCAGAGATATCTACGGCCGCCTATTCTCCCCTGAAGAAACAACGGGAGCGGCCCAGGCGGAGGCATGGAGTGGTCTACCCACCCTGGGGGAAGACGGGAAAGAGCTGCTAGAGCAAAAGCTCACCAGGAATGACCTTGACGCAGCTGTTAGAGGACTGGCCCCAAATAAATCCCCAGGGTTAGACGGGCTAACAGGGGAGTTTTACGCCGCTTTTTGGCCATCCCTATGGGAGGACTACAGAGAGGTGCTGGAGGAAGGGTGATGCCTCAGTCTTAGAGGAGGGCGGTGCTCACTCTGCTTCCCAAGAACCTGAGGCACCTACAAAACTGGCATCCTGTGTCCCTCCTGAACACAGACTACAAAATATTGATGAAGGCTCTCCCCCTGCGACTAAAAGGGGTGATTGCACAAGTCATTAACCAGTCCTACACCATCCCTGGACGAACCATCCATGACGGCATCTTCCTGGTCAGGGACCTCATCGCGGTGTCCCAGAGGTTGGGCATCCCAATCGCGTTTCTGGCCCTTGACCAGGAAAAGGCTTTTGACAAAGTGGACCACAAATACCTGCTGGGGATGCCTTTGTCCGAACGATCCTTCTACGCTACACCAAGGCGGAGTGCATGATCAAGGTCAACGGCGCCCTCACTGCCCCAGTCAAATTCGAGCGAGGAGTGAGACAGGGATGCCCTTTGTCAGGCCAACTTTATGCCCTGGCATTAGAGCTTTTCCTGAGTCTCATAAGGCGGAGACTCAGCGGCTTGGTGCTCAGGGAACCAAGCGTCAAGTTGGTCCTGACGGCATACGCCGACGACGTCCTCCTCATCCTGCGCTCCCTGGATGATGTCGCCCTGCTGCATGAGTGCCAGGAGGTCTCGTCGAAGGCCTCCTCATCAAAAATTAACTGGCAAAAGTGCAGCAGCCTGCTGGTTGGAGTGTGGGACATAACCGAGTGTCCCGAGAAGGCAAAAGCCATCAATTGGAGTTACAACATCGCTGCACCACCTGGGAGTGTTCCTCGGACCAGAGGAAGAACCACCGCAGAGGAACTGGGTCGAGCTGGAGGAGAAGGTGAAGGAGCGGCTGGGCACCTGGAGTCGCCTGTGCAAGTTCCTCACCTTCAGGACAAAGACGTTGGTGGTGAACCAGCTGGTGACGTCCATGCTGTGGCACCGACTCTTCTCCCTGTACCCGCCCATGAGCCTCGTCAACGCGCTTCAGAAGCAAGTCCTCGACTTCTTCTGGTCGGGCGGAGGACACCGGGTTGCGGCTGGGGTCCTGGCCCTGCCACTGGACGAGGGCAGTCAATTGGCTGGTGTGTGTGCGGAGTCAGCTGGCCACCTTCCGACTGCAGGCCGCGCAAAAGTTCCTGCACGCCGGCCCTGCACCGGCCTGGAGCGTCACGGCCTCCTTCCTCCTGAAACAGCTGGGGGGTCTGCAGTGCTCCAAACAACTATTCTACATGGACCTGCAGGGCCTCCCACTGGGACAGGTGCCACCTTTCAACAGGAGCGTCCTGCAGACATGAAGCTTCCTCGCCGTCAGGAGGCTGAACCAGCCGCGATCGGCCGAGGATCTGGTCTTCGAACCGATCCTCAGGAACCCACAGACAAAGCTGCCATCCACCACCGCCACCCCAGGCATGGAGAGGCGCCTCACCAACGCACGACTCACCAGGATGGGAGATCTGGTGGAGCCTGAAACACAGGGCCGGTGGCTCGGACCAGCAGACATGGCCGCAAAGACAGGGGGGCTGCAGTCGCTCCGAGTGGCTGCCCAAATCCTGGCCGAAGCCCATCGGCGTTGGGGATGACGAGGCCCCTCTCGGTCCCCCTCCACCGGAGCTCTCCGTCGTGCCACTGCATCGCCAATGCCGACAAACGAAGGCGGATCACAACCTGTGCCAGCTGGAAGACCTACCGGAGGTGGCCTTCGCAAATGTAAAGAGGAAGGTGCTCTACTCCTAGATGGTCTGGTTTCACCAACAGGACAACCTGAAGAGCCACAAGGACCATGCCTGGAGGAAAGCCCTGCCCTGCATCTCTCCGGAGAGGCCTCGCTGGAGGCAACTCTACTCCAGCCCGACGTACAACCGCATCGGCGCCCTCAGCTGGAGCATCGCCACGGCACTGTCACCACCAACGCCTCCCTGACGTGCTTCACCGACACGTCCCCGGAGTGCCGGTTCTGCGGTAAAGTGGAGACGGTGGCGCACCAATACGTGGAGTGCAAGAGCCTGGACTCGTTGGTCAAGGTTCTGAGAAACATCCTCCTAAGGTTTAGCCTCCACTTCTCCCTGACGGTCCTCATCTTTGGATACCCGAAAGGCGATGGATCCCAACATCTTCAGGGCCTGGTCAATGTGCTCGTTGGCTATGCCAAGCTCGCCATATACAGGGCGAGGAAGGTGTCCCTGGAGGGGGAAACATTCGGCCAGCAGCCTGGGCATCTTCCGCGCTCTGGTCGGAGCCAGGGTGTGGCTGGAGTTCTGTCATGTGCGGCTGACCCACGCCGTGCCGCCCTTCAAGGAGCCGTGTGTTCGGTGGCAGATGACGAAGAGCTCTGCATGCAGATATGAGCTACCCGTCGGAGGCCTTTGGACTGCGAGGACTGCGTGCAGATGCAGCACTTGTCGTAGTTAAAAAACACTAGCAAGAGAGAGCGAGAGAGAGAGCGAGAGAGTGAGCGAGAGAGAGCGACATGGAGTAGGAAGAGAGGGGGTAGAGAGAGAGCGGGGGGGTAGAGAGGGGGGGCAGAGAGGGGGGAAGAGAGAGAGGGAAGGGGTAAGGAGAGCAGAGCGAGAAATCTTTTGTTAAATCTTTCATTTAAAAAGGGGGGGTTACATAAAGCAAAGCAACAAAAAACTAAAAAAACTGAAATTATTGAAGCAAAGTGCCAACTACACCGAGCATCTTCTTGTTTCCTCTGATCGTAAAAAAAAGAGAGAGAGCATCAGGTGGAGCGCCGCTCTCGGCACGAGAGGGCTGTGGGGAAGACGCCGCTCTCGGCAGACGCGAGGGGCATTCCCCATTCCGCACACGGGCGCAGTCTCGGCTAACAAGGCACGGCATTCTGTGCCGTGGTCCATTTCCCAGGCGTCGTGGTTAGTTAGCAACAGACTCCCTTCGTCCCCTCCCACCCCCCTCTACCCTACCCCCTGCACCCCCCCCCTGGCCCCACTCCCTTCTCAGCTACGGCCCCCGTCGCTGCTGGCCACGCTGGCCTGGGTTGCCGCGGAGTTGGAATGATCCCGCCAGCCGGGGAACATCGCCAACGGATCGCGCCACAACGTTCGAACCTTGGTTGGCCGGTAACGTTGGAACAACGTTGGGCCCAATGTTGGCCAGGAGCTTCCACGTTCGACGGAGGGCGCACGTATGTGTGCTTGAGGCACCTGCTGGGTCTGCCACGTGACCTCCTGTTGCCAGCGGGCGTTCGACACTTGGCGTGGCCTCAACGTGCACCTAGCCTGGCACAGGCGCCGTGATCACGTCGCCGCCACTTAGTGGCGAATGGCGGTTGTTGTTGCTTTTGCTCTCGCGGTCGAGTCCGCCAGCCCGGCAGGACGGCCGGGGAGAGAAGGCGGTGGGTAGGCGGTGTTTGGCTGTCCGTGGCTAAGAAGAGGTGGGGGGAGAGTCCACGAGGTGACACAGGAACGGTCTCTGCCGGGATCAAGCAGAGATTGAGGGGGCGGGGTGGGGGGAAGTGGCGGGGGGGGGGGGAAGTCGTAAAGAAGGAGCGGAGTGAAAAGTCGCAGTGATCGACAACGGAGAGAAATGTGCAGCGATGAGAGTGGCCAAGGTTCGTGTGGCCGTGCGCACGACGCGAACAACAGAACGGACATCGCCCCTGCAGCCCTGGCTGGCTGGGTGGGGGGCCAAGTGTCGTCAGCGAGCGCCTATTCACGTGCAGCGGTCGCGGCACACGAACGAGGTGGTGGGGGTGGCCGAGCAGCAGCAACAACATCAACAACAACAACAATCGCCGTTCGCCACCGAGTGGCGGTGACGTCACCACGGTGCTTGGTGCCAGGCCGGGTGCACCTTGAGCGGCCAACGCGAACACACCGTATTTGAGGCTGAGTCGACCTACAGGAGGCCCATAACCAGTTCAGATAATGAATCGTCACCGGTGTTGGCCGGGAGCTGGAATCAAACTCGGGTCGCCGGGTTCGTAGCGCAGGGTAGCTAACCGCTACACCACGGCACAAAGACAAAGATCCCCCGTGTAGCCTGTAACAGACTGTAGGGGCAAGTGCTGTTAGCAAGCAGCACCTATGAAGGCCGCAACGGCACACGAGGGGGTGGGTGGCCAGCACCACGCCCGACCGCCTTTGTCTCCCCAGTGGGGATGTTCACACACCGCACCAGGCACTCATTTGAGTCTGAGTCGACCTAGGGGAGGCCCAGGACCGGTTCAGATAATCGTCACCGGTGTTGGCCATGAGCGGGAATGGAACTCGGTTCGCCGGGCTCAGCGCAGCGTAGCGCTAACCGCTGCGCCACCGCTCCACCACGGCACGCACTCACTCACACAACTCATCGTATATAATTCTTAACGAATATAAATTACGACGCATTTGTCAGACGGATCACTCCCCCTATGATGTGTGCGGTGAGACAAAGGCTCGCGTCATAATGGGCTCATTGCTCACAGCACGCAGAAATCATTACAGCGGAGACAGACGCGCTCCGAGACACCTCGCGAGACGTAGGGGGCGGTGGGGGCAGCGCTGCGCCCAGCCAGGGGGGGGGGGGCGAGCAAAGTGGGGCGGTGGGGGGCCACTCGGGGCCACCTCGCGGTGTCGCTCCCCGCCACCAACCTCCCAGGACCGCCCGAGTTCGATTCCCGCTCACGGCTTGCGCCAGTGACGATTATCTGAACCAGGATCCTGGGCCTCTACCTAGGTCGAATGATCCTTAAAAGAGTACTTGGTGCGATGCGTAAATCGTCGCCACTCGGGGAGACAAAGGCGTGCGGGCGGGCGTGGTGCACGAAAGGGGGTGAGGTGGCCGTGCCCGGCCTTAAATCGGTGCTCGCTGTCGGCACTTGCCCCATCAGTCCGTCAAAGTTGATACGGGGGGGGGGTCTTTGTCACACACTCGCAGCACGCCGGCCGAGTGACAGGGGCGACGCAGTGCTAACATCATCTCCCAGTGGGCTTCCCCCCGGTGAGGAGCTAAAACACACACACACGCACGCGCACACACGCACACGCGCAACAACAACAACAACCGCCACTCGCCACTAAGTGGTGGTGACGTCATCACGGCGCTTGTGCCAGGCCATGTGCACCTTGAGGCCACGTGAAGTGTCGAACGCCTGCTGGCAGGAGGTCACGGGGCAGACCCAGGTGCCACTGGTCGACTGACTGAGATGACTGGCTGATGCACCACCTGTGCCCTCTACTGTGCCAACCTGCTGTGCTTTAGCCACCCGGCGCTCCGCTCGTTGTTGTGAGCGTCGCTCCTCCGCCCTCCGTTGTTGTTGGAGGGCGACTGCCTCCAACTACCCAGTAGCGTCCTTCACGAGCCTCCTCCACAGAGGCCGATCTTGACACCGCTGGTACCAGTCATTGGCAAGTCCACTCAGCTCCTCGTCCTCCTGTACCACATCACGCCATTTCTTCTCTAGCCCGTGCCGCGCCCGCTTAGCCCCCTCAATCTGGCCGAACAAAAGCTGTTTTGGCATGCGGTGGCTGGGCATGCGGGCTACATGACCCAGCCATCGTAGCCTTGCCCGCCGGAGGAGCTCACCGATGGGACCTTGCCCAGATCTTTCAAGGATTTGTGAGCTCCTCACACAATCCAGTCTGGTTAAACCCAGGATGGATCGTAGGCAGGCCAGCCTAAATGTTTCTAACCGGCGAAGATGTTCCATTAGGGGGGTCCACGTTTCGCAAGCGTAGAGAAGGGAGGGAATGACCGTGGCCGAGAAGACCTGAAGCTTAGTGCGGAGCGACAGACCAGGTAGCTTCCACATAGCATTACGCAACCGATTAAAAGATATTGCCGCTCGACTGATTCGGAGTGAGACCTCTGCTGTTAAACTGGAGTCGGTCATTAGCACACTGCCCAGGTATGGGAAACTCTCCACTCTCTCCACAACCGCCCCATCACCGATTTGGAGTTGTGGGGGTGGAGTGTCCGATGGTACAAAATACCCAGGCAGGTGCTTAGTTTTGGTGGGGCTGATGGTAAGGCGCCACCTCTTAGTGGCATGCTCCAGTCTCAGCAGCAGCGTCTCCAACTCCTCCTCTGAATGAGCAGCTATTACCAAATCATCAGCATATATAACGTGGTTAAGCAATAGGGAGCCATCCCTTGACCGCACCCGGGCATCGATCAGCCTCCCATTATATCTGTACCATATGGAGATTCCCCCGGTACAGCTATTGAAGGCTTCACGAACTACGTGGTCAAAATAGATGTTAAATAATGTGGGAGCCAGAGGACATCCCTGTCGCACCCCAAGGTGTACAGGGAATGGCTCTGACTCCCGGCCACGTAGTTTTACCCGGGCCCGCTCACCATCATGAAGGTCCTTAATGATCGTGAGCAGAGGGTCAGGTACTCCAAAAGCACGAAGAACAACCCAGAGCCCAGGCCTACTGATGGTATCATAGGCCTTGACCAGGTCAATAAAACAGAGATGTAGGTCTTGTTAGAATTCCCTACATCTCTGCTGTAGCAGACGGACAGAAAATATGGCATCTGTGTAGGACCGCCCTTTCCTGAAACCGCACGCACACGCACGCACACACGCGCACACATACACACGTACAAACACACGCACACACGTACACACACACGCACACACGTACACACACGCACACGCGTACACACACACGCGCGCGCACAACGCAACGGAACCCGGTGTGCGCGAAAAACTCCCAATGTGTACAAATCGCGCGGCTAATTCTCCTGTTGGGATCGCACGCAGCAGCAGGAGCAGCCGAAGCAGCAGGACTAGCAGCAGTAGCAGCAGCAGGAGCAGCAACGTGGCCACAGGCTGCGGACACTTCAGCGTGAGGACCTTCCCGACGAGGTGTCTCGAGCAAGCGGAATCAGAATCAGGATCTTTATTCGCACCGGAGGAATCCGATGAACTACAACGGAATTTCCCCTCCCCCCCCCCCCTGTGGTTATGTGCCGCACCTCCGATTAGCGCGGTTGGCTACGTACGCTGCGAAAGACGTTCACCATACTGTACGTATAATGCTAAAATATATATACAGTCTATCATAGACAGTGCTAAGCGGTGACCTCGTTGTCAGCGCACTGCTGCCTTACGAACCCGCAACATTAACCAGGCTTATTAATGGATTTCATCCCATTCCGGTGCCGCTCACTTCGATTTCAAGACCGCAACAGCAGCATCAGCTGCTGTTGCTGGGGGCACTCCCACGCTGACAAAGCCCAGCACTGGACTCCCAACAGCCCCGCAGATTTCCACGCTCTCTCAAACCTCTCTTCCCTCGGAGATGTCCATTCTCAACACCGCTGATCTTCTCAAGAAATCTGCTGCCTCACGGCGACTACTTCATCTGTCGTTCTAATCCACCACTCCCTTACATCCACCACTCACATCCACCAATCACATCCACCACTCCCCTACATCCACCACTCACATCCACCACTCCCTTACATCCACCTCTCACATCCACCACTCCCTTACATCCACCACTCCCTTACATCCACCACTCCCTTACATCCACCACTCACATCCACCACTCCCCTACATCCACTAGTCACATCCACCACTCCCTTACATCCACCTCTCACATCCACCACTCCCTTACATCCACCTCTCACATCCACCACTCCCTTACATCCACCTCTCACATCCACCACTCCCTTGCATCCACCACTGCCTTACATCCACCACTCACATCCACTACTCCCTTACATCCACCACTCCCTTACATCCACCACTCACATCCACCACTCCCTTACATCCACCACTCCCTTACATCCACCACTCCCTTACATCCACCACTCACATCCACCACTCCCCTACATCCACTAGTCACATCCACCACTCCCTTACATCCACCTCTCACATCCACCACTCCCTTACATCCACCACTCCCTTACATCCACCACTCACATCCACCACTCCCTTACATCCACCACCCCCTTATATCCACCACTCCCTTACATCCACCACTCCCTTACATCCACCACTCACATCCACCACTCCCTTACATCCACCACTCCCTTACATCCACCACTCACATCCACCACTCCCTTACATCCACCACTCCCTTACATCCACCACTCCCTTACATCCACCACTCACATCCACCACTCCCCTACATCCACTAGTCACATCCACCACTCCCTTACATCCACCTCTCACATCCACCACTCCCTTACATCCACCTCTCACATCCACCACTCCCTTACATCCACCTCTCACATCCACCACTCCCTTGCATCCACCACTGCCTTACATCCACCACTCACATCCACTACTCCCTTACATCCACCACTCCCTTACATCCACCACTCACATCCACCACTCCCTTACATCCACCACTCCCTTACATCCACCACTCCCTTACATCCACCACTCACATCCACCACTCACATCCACCACTCCCCTACATCCACCACTCACATCCACCACTCCCTTACATCCACCTCTCACATCCACCACTCCCTTGCATCCACCACTCCCTTACATCCACCACTCCCTTACATCCACCACTCCCTCACATCCACCACTCCCTTGCATCCACCACTCCCTTACATCCACCACTCCCTCACATCCACCACTCCCTTGCATCCACCACTCCCTTACATCCACCACTCCCTTACATCCACCACTCCCTTTCATCTCCCACTCCCTTACATCCACCACTCCCTTACATCCACCACTCCCTTACATCCACCACTCCCTTACATCCACCACTTACATCCACCACTCCCTTACATCCACCACCCCCTTACATCCACCACTCCCTTACATCCACCACTCCCTTACATCCACCACTTACATCCACCACTCCCTTACATCCACCACTCCCTTACATCCACCACTCCCTTACATCCACCACTCACATCCACCACTCCCCTACATCCACTAGTCACATCCACCACTCCCTTACATCCACCTCTCACATCCACCACCCCCTTACATCCACCACTCCCTTACATCCACCACTCCCTTACATCCACCACTCCCTTACATCCACCACTCACATCCACCACTCCCCTACATCCACTAGTCACATCCACCACTCCCTTACATCCACCTCTCACATCCACCACTCCCTTACATCCACCTCTCACATCCACCACTCCCTTACATCCACCTCTCACATCCACCACTCCCTTGCATCCACCACTCCCTTACATCCACCACTCACATCCACTACTCCCTTACATCCACCACTCCCTTACATCCACCACTCACATCCACCACTCCCTTACATCCACCACTCCCTTACATCCACCACTCCCTTACATCCACCACTCCCTTACATCCACCACTCACATCCACCACTCACATCCACCACTCCCCTACATCCACCACTCACATCCACCACTCCCTTACATCCACCTCTCACATCCACCACTCCCTTGCATCCACCACTCCCTTACATCCACCACTCACATCCACTACTCCCTTACATACACCACTCCCTTACATCCACCACTCACATCCACCACTCCCTTACATCCACCACTCCCTTACATCCACCACTCCCTTACATCCACCACTCACATCCACCACTCACATCCACCACTCCCCTACATCCACCACTCACATCCACCACTCCCTTACATCCACCTCTCACATCCACCACTCCCTTACATCCACCACTCCCTTACATCCACCACTCCCTCACATCCACCACTCCCTTGCATCCACCACTCCCTTACATCCACCACTCCCTTACATCCACCACTCCCTCACATCCACCACTCCCTTGCATCCACCACTCCCTTACATCCACCACTCCCTTACATCCACCACTCCCTTTCATCTCCCACTCCCTTACATCCACCACTCCCTTACATCCACCACTCCCTTACATCCACCACTCCCTTACATCCACCAGTCCCCCACCTCAGCGGCCGCCAGGGCCCTCGTCCGCGTCATCGTCACAATCCAACTCGGCTCCTGCGACCGCTCCCCTCGAGGCTGAATTATGGACCAGGCCAGTGGGGCCAGTGCCCCGGGGCCTTGGACTGCCAGGGGGCCTCCAAGCCTCAGACCGCACGCGGTGCGTGGCCCACGACTTCCGAAGGAATTTGAACGCCAGGGCCCTCAGTGCGCACAGCGCAAGCTGGCCACTAGGCCCCTTTTGTGCTGACAGTGTGAGCTCACCACTAGGGCCCCTTTTGTGCTGACAGTGTGAGCTCACCACTAGGGCCCCTTTTGTGCTGACAGTGTGAGCTCACCACCACTAGGGCCCCCAGACCCCTCAGTGCTTACAATGTGAGAGCCCCCGGGCCCCTTGGTGTTTAAAACGTAAGCTCACCACTTGGGCCCCTAGGCCCCTGGGGCTTAAAGCGTGATCTGACCACTAGGGCCCCCAGGCCCCTGGGTGCTCACAGTGTGAGTTGACCACTAGGGCCCCCAGGCCCCTGGGTGCTTACAGCGTGAGTTAACCACTAGGGCCCCCAGGCCCCTGAGTGCTCACAGCGTGAGTTGACCACTAGGGCCCTCAGGCCCCTGGGTGCTCACAGTGTGAGTTGACCTCTAGGGCCCTCAGGCCCCTGAGTGCTCACAGTGTGAGTTGACCTCTAGGGCCCTCAGGCCCCTGAGTGCTCACAGTGTGAGTTGACCTCTAGGGCCCTCAGGCCCCTGGGTGCTCACAGTGTGAGTTGACCTCTAGGGCCCTCAGGCCCCTGAGTGCTCACAGTGTGAGTTGACCTCTAGGGCCCCCAGGCCCCTGGGTGCACACATCGAGCTTAACGCCTCGGCCCCTTGGTACATACATTGCATGCTTAAAACGAGAGCCTCTCGGAGAGTACACTGCTTCTGTACAACCGAGCCACTGGTTGGCACGCGACAATACGCTGTGACATGATACGATATTCACCAACGAGTCAGTTCATTCTGCATAACAGGACAGTTTGAAGGGCGTCATATTATGGCAAGCTGTTCGTTATTTGACTTACCGTAACTAGCTATCCCTTTATTTTAGCTAGATGCCCATTTTCCTTAGCTAGCTGCCCATATGATTTAGCTTGTTAACATAAATTAGTTAGCTAGCTTCCATTTTTGCCAGCTAGCTGCCCTTACAACCAAATTAGCTGCACTAAAAAGCCAGCTAGTGAGACCGAGGGCTCGTCGTTTGTTGAGAGCTTAGTTAACCGTTGACAATTCAATTATTAAAAATACACCGTGGTTTTGTGAAACATTAAAAAAATTATGCCAAAAACTATATCTTTTTATACACTAACGCATATATAAGAGACGCAAATCAAACTAAAAAATTAAGGAAAACCCCATTAATTTTGTTTCCATAGACCGTCTGTTTTTAGATCCACGGAAGTAGACAATGCTCACGTTGACATGCAAATTGTCGTCAGCTCTTACAACGTCTTTTACTCCCCTCCCCATCGATGGGGTGTGGCCTATGGGGTGTGGCCCCTCCCCATCGATGGGGTGTGGCCTATGTGCATCGTCTCCACCAAGTCACTTCACTGACATATCATAAACTTTTGTTGGTTGTTCAGCCAATGAAAAAAAAGTTTTCTTTTGAATTTCAAGCAACATAATTATCTCTGTGTCAGGCAGGTATCTAAGAAATTTCTTGGTAGGAAAAGCCACAGACAGATGCCTGTTTTCTTGCTTGGCACACCACAGTAATATATTTAGAGAGTTTTTCATATTCTTCTAAAACAACAGCCTTTTTTAAGGCTATTTCAGCAATCCCTCCTAAGGGCTATTTTCTAACAGCCTTTTTAAAGGCTTAGGGTTATTTTATTTTACGTGTTTTTCTATTTTTGTCTTTTATCTACTCAAAGCTGCCTGTAGGTACAAGTAGACTATAAAATACTAGCACTTGATTGTATTTTCCAACAACAGTATTTGAAGGGTGTTGTCATTATGAATATATATATTAATTCAATTATCATTTGATAAGTATTGATATATGCTATAGATATATTCATATAAATAGCATACTAGTTCTGAAACATGGACCACAAACGTTGGAATCGTGGTGCTTCTAAAAGGAAAGCCAAAAAAGAAAAGGAGGCAATAGAGGCAGTTTTGCTTCAAAGTGTTCCACTCATTGCCAACTTCTTTCAAAAACCCTCTGATAGTAATAATGATGACAGCAGCAGCACTATTGTCAGCTGTGAGGCAGGAACTAGCACTAGTTCAGTTTCCATTAATCTTGTCACTCCCCCAGAGACATCCTTTGAAGGCGAACCCTCAACAGCTAATGGTATACAAGAACCGTCATTAACACCTCAGGAGCAGTTGGGCAGTTCACAAGAATCAAATCAGCAACCAAGCCATTCCTGGTGCTATGAGATCACTGACCTTGCATTATGGCAAGGCACTTCCAGTGACATTGTTAAGTCCGTGCTGATTGAAAGAGGAGCAGTCCCGTTCCAAAACCGCAGTGAAAAAGTACCCAGCTTGAGTCCGAGATAGAGCGCTTGGTGGAAAGATGAGAAGTTTCAACAATGAACTTCTGAACTGTATATTGCCAAATGGACAGGTTTCTCGACAGTGGCTACTATACTCACCCTCAACAGGTTGTGTGTGACTGTTGTGCATGATAACTGTTCTCCAGCAAGCTCGGTGCCTTTAGTCAGGGGTTTAGTGACTGTAAGCACTCTGAAAGAATCGGGAGACACGAAAAGAGTGCAGGACACAGATCACGCATGCTTGCCTTGCACCAGCGGACAAAGGGCAGTGCTGTAGATGCAGATCTCATGCAGCAACTTGATGGGGAACGTAAATACTGGAGGGACATTTTGAAAAAAGTTGTAGCAGTGATCAAGTTCTTGGGTGAAAGAGGACTTGCGTTTAGGGGAGATGATGAACGGTTTGGGTCAACCCATAACGGTCATTTCCTTGGCATCCTAGAATTGCTATCACAATTTGACCCATTCCTAGCTGAACATTAAAAAAGAGGCACAGTGTCCTATTTGTCATCGACAATATGTGAAGAACTCATTGAGCTAATGGGTCAGAAAACTCGCCAAACAATAGCAGATGAGATTCGGTATGCCTCCACCCCAGACCTCTCACATGTGGACCAATTGACGTTCATATTCCGGAGTGATTCCTGGGCTTTGAGCCTATTGAGAGCCACACTGGTAAAAGTTTAGCAGACTGCGTGACTTTGATGGTGGAGGGCATTGGGTTTGACCTCTAAAACTATAGAGGTCAGTCATATGACAATGCAAGCAACATGTTAGGAAAATACAATGGGCTACAGGCCCACCTAAAACAAAACAAAAAACCCTCTGATAGAGTCTGTGCCTTGTGCAGCGCATTCACTTACCTTAGTTAGTGTTGACACCTTAGACGGCAGTGGCCCAGAGGCTGACGAGTTTTTTTAACATGTTGCAGTCACTGTACACATTTTGCTCTTCATCCACACACAGATGGGGGAAAGTCTTTCAGAAGACAGATGTCAGACTGGCATTAAAATTGCTGTCCAGTACTCGGTGGAATGCTCGGGCAAAGTCAACCAAGGCATTGTGGAGAAATTACACCCACATTAGAGGGACCTTCGGTGGTATGTGCAATGATGATAATGAGAAAAGAGATACTCGAATTGAGGCCGCTGGACTATGCGCTAAATTGGACACCTTCGAGATGGTGTTCATGGCACATTTCTGGGACGTGAAACTTGACCGGTTCCACGCGACAAGCATGCACCTACAGAAAAGTGACATTGACATCTCTGTAGCAGCACAGCTTTTGTATTCGTTGAGGGATTTTGTGGCGGGACAGCAAGACCACTTTGAGGCTTTTGCAATGGCAGCCTTAAATGTGACAGGTGTCTCTCAGTCATATAAGCACGATCTTCAGCGAAAGAGGAAACGCAATACATTTGCAGATAAGAGCTCAGAGCCATACTCTTTGGTTCTATTCGGTAAAGTCACATAGGTAACAAATAAAACAACAAAAATCACGACGTTTCGGCCACAACACAAGTAGCCATCTTCAGGTGAAGGAACAGAACTGTCGGGACGACAGCACTTCAATGACCACTTGTGTTGTGGCCGAAGTCGTGATTTTTGTTGTTTTATTTTTTATCTACGTGACTTTACCGAATAGAACCAAAGAGTATGGATCCTTGCAGTCACGAAAGCTTCAAATCTAGCTCAGAGCCAGCTATGACACTTGAGGGGAGGGAGAAGTTCAAAATAGAAACATTTTATGTGGTCATTGATAAGCTAGTGGCATGCCTTGAACATCGCTCGGACGCTTACAAGCGGTTTACCAGTCTCTTTGGAGTTCTGTTTATGTCAGATCAGGTGTCTAACAGTGATGTCATCGTGGAAAAGGTAAATGCACTCTCCGCTGTATATCCATCAGACCTGGACATGAACTTTACCAACGAACTCATCCAATTCAAGTCTTTCATGTCTGGCTGAGGGTGAGAAGTGCCCAACTAAATTGCTTGAGACGTTGCAGGCACAGTCAGTGTTCCCCAATGTGTTCGTGGCACTTCGGATATTTCTAACTTTGCCAGTGACAAACTGCCAGGGTGAGCGGACATTTTCCCTTTTAGGCAGAATAAAAAAAATAGCTGCGGAGTAGCATGTGCCAAACACGTCTCAGCTCATTGTCACTCGTGTCAATAGAGCCAGACCTTGTAAGACAGCTAGATTTTTTGACGATCTAGTGGATGATTGTGACGATCTAGTGGATGATTGTGATGATCTAGTGGATGATTGTGACGATCTAGTGGATGATTTTGCGAGGAGGAAGGCAAGGGAGACACCAATATAGGAAAGCGGGGGGGGGGGGGGGAGGGCCTCCAAAAGACATGTGACCAGGGTCCTCACGGGACCATGATCTGGTCCTGCCTTGAGGGGGCCACCTCTGGTCCTGCGTTGTCCCGAACCACAAGGCAACATCACCCGGATCGAATGTCAAGATCCACCACTTACGTGTTCTTCTTGTTCCGTGCAGCACGGTGACAATCTGCAAGGTCATGTGCGTGGATTTAGAGGTTGTCTCGAAGCCTTTCCAATTGGCCCCCTTTTGTGGACTGCCCGCCGGACGTCAGTGCCACGCGCCACACGCCTACAATCGGCGGTGTGACCAGTGCGGGATCGCGTGACCCAAGGCCTGGCTCCGCAAGTGACCACAGCAGCCACGTCGCCTCGTCGTGCCTCCCATCGGGCCAAGGAGGCGGTGACCGTGATGTCTGGGGTGCCGCTGTTCTGCGGCGGGTTGGGGTCAGCGGTCGAACCGCGGGAGTTCGCGATGACACTCGGCATCGTCTGGAGCAGCGTGGTTATTATAAACCTTCACAGCAGCCTTACACCCTTTGGTTCTTAATCGTAAAACGAACAAACAAAAAATGTATGATGCTAATAAATACTTAGCTGTTGGTGAAACAAAGTAGTTGTACTTACGTGCACGTGCTTAATTTGTGTTTCGATGATTTACCTTCTAAAAAAAAATCTAGCCACGTCTCGCACCCACAGAAAGGGCATCTCACACACCCAGGGCGTGCAGCGGGCACCCCAACCACTGCCTGCCTCTCCCCTCTCATCTCACTCTACTCCCCTCCACGCACTCTCCTACCTCTCCCCTCTCATCTCACTCTACTCCCCTCTACGCACTCTCCTGCCTCTCATCCCAGTCGACTCGCCTGCACGCAGTCTTTTGCTTGGGAAGCCAAGGATCTATCACAGACCCCAGTGAACCCTAGCTCAGAGGGAGGTCGTTCATTGTCATCTGTTGCCCCCCATGGTCTGGACCTCCCCCCGCTTATCGTGCTGTCGACTCCCTGCCCCCCCCCCCCCCCCCCCTCCTAAAGCACGTGCTCAGGACACTGTCACCATACCTATGATTGGCTGCTTGTCTCTCTCTCTCTATAAACAAGAACATCTGGCCACCATTTCCGTTCAATAGCTTGAGATTCGGTCACATTCATTCGCTCGAATAAATTCACATTTTATTCCATCACGTCCAGAACTGCGCATTGCTCTTATCACTCCCCACTGTCGCTGCCGCCGCCGCTGCTGCTATCGTCAACGGCACCGTCACCATTGTGACGTTACCATGCTTGTCGTCGTCGTCGTCATCATCGCCATTATCGTCGTCGTCATCCGAGAGTGATCAATAAACAGAATCCGCCCTCATCAGCTAAGCGGCTTCTGGCAGCAGCAGCAGCAGCAGCAACAGCAGGGACGTGACGCGCATGAACGAGCGTACAGGCTCCAGTGCATAGCAACTGGAATCTTATTAAGCAGCATTTACAATCAACACGGCACCCAGAGGACTCTATGTGCTGTGAAATTATGGGACAGCGAGAGTGAAGGGTGGGTGAGGTGGTGCGGGGGTGGGAGGGCTGCTGCGTGCTTCATGAAGAACACGGTGGGCTTATGTTGGTGATGTTGGTGAGGATGAGAATGGCTTGGGTGAGGAAGAGGCGGGGGTAGGTGGAGGTGTCTGAGGCACTTGATAGGATCATCGCCGACACCGCGTGAGACGCGGCAAGCCGGGCAGCCCAGGCCAGCGAGCGAGCCTCCCGTTACCGCAAAAAAACAACGATCTCGATGGCAAGCACCACCCACCACCACCACCACCACAAACAACAACAACAACCGCCGGTCGCCACTAAGTGGCGGTGACGTCACCACGGCGCCTGTGCCAGGCTAGGTGCACCTCTCGGCCACGTGAAGTGTCGAAGGCTCGCTGGCAGGATGTCACGGGACAGAGCCACCTGTTCTCCCCACCTGTTCCCCCCACCTATTCTCCCCACCTGTTCCCCCCACCTGTTCTCCCCACCTGTTCCCCCCACCTTTTCTCCCCACATTTTCTCCCCACCTGTTCCCCCCACCTGTTCTCCCCACCTGTTCTCCCCACCTGTTCTCCCCACCTGTTCCCCCTACCTGTTCTCCCCACCTGTTCCCCCCACATTTTCTCCCCACCTGTTCCCCCCACCTGTTCTCCCCACCTGTTCTCCCCACCTGTTCTCCCCACCTGTTCTCCCCACCTGTTCCCCCCACCTGTTCTCCCCATCTGTTCTCCCCACCTGTCCCCCCCACCTTTTCTCCCCACCTGTTCTCCCCACCTGTTCCCCCCACCTGTTCACCCCACCTGTTCCCCCCACCTGTTCTCCCCACCTGTTCCCCCCACCTGTTCTCCCCACCTGTTCCCCCCACCTTTTCTCCCCACCTGTTCCCCCCTCCTGTTCTCCCCACCTGTTTCCCCCACCTTTTCTCCCCACCTGTTCCCCCCACCTGTTCTACCCACCTGTTCTCCCCACCTGTTCTCCCCACCTGTTCCCCCCACCTGTTCTCCCCATCTGTTCTCCCCACCTGTTCCCCCCACCTTTTCTCCCCACCTGTTCCCCCCACCTGTTCCCCCCACCTGTTCTCCCCACCTGTTCTCCCCACCTGTTCCCCCCACCTTTTCTCCCCACCTGTTCCCCCCACCTGTTCCCCCCACCTGTTCTCCCCACCTGTTCTCCCCACCTGTTCCCCCCACCTGTTCTCCCCATCTGTTCTCCCCACCTGTTCCCCCCACCTTTTCTCCCCACCTGTTCCCCCCACCTGTTCCCCCCACCTGTTCACCCCACCTGTTCCCCCCACCTGTTCACCCCACCTGTTCCCCCCACCTGTTCTCCCCACCTGTTCCCCCCACCTGTTCTCCCCACCTGTTCCCCCCACCTTTTCTCCCCACCTGTTCCCCCTTCCTGTTCTCCCCACCTGTTCCCCCCACCTGTTCCCCCCACCTTTTCTCCCCACCTGTTCCCCCCCACCTGTTCCCCCCACCTGTTCCCCCCACCTGTTCCCCCCACCTGTTCTCCCCACCTGTTCTCCCCACCTGTTCCCCCCACCTTTTCTCCCCACCTGTTCCCCCCCACCTGTTCTCCCCACCTGTCCCCCCCCCCCACCTGTTCTCCCCACCGTGCCGACTCTGACCACACACGCGTCACACGTCACGTGTCGATACCAACGTCAACAGCGATGTCTTTTTATCAAAAGTCTATGAGGAAGGTGACGGTTCGGGCAAAGGCCCTTACTTCACAGCAGAGAAAGAAGCCGGTTCCACGCACGCTACGTGGCTGCGTTAAAGTGGTGCCGATTTGTCTTTGTACGCAATTGCCAATGCAGTCCGTGAACATTTCTGTTTAAATTCAATACGGTCTGTGTGTCCACGTGCCGGGCGCCATGGCGGTGGCTATGAGACGGTAACCTACCTCGCCTGGTATGCAGCAGGTCGCCCATTCGGTCCCAACCCTGGCGCCTGCTGTATTTTTGGAGTTTGCGTGTTTCCCCCGTCGCTATGTGGATTTTTCTCTGGGTCCTCCGGGGGTTTTCCACCCTCCACGTTTAGAATCAACATCACGCGTTGAGAATTATTTGGCTGACATGCATTTCCACGTGATGTGCCCACTTCGCTGAGCTATCATTAGTTATAGTCAGATCGCTTCCGCGTAACGAGCTATATAGCTCAGTGGGCCTTGCCCTGGTAAAATAAATAATAAATAAAGCATACGTGTCTCACGAACTGCACCATGGACCCAGCAACCTGGGTTTGACTCCTGGGCCATGGATAGAAATCTGTGACTCGGTGGTAAACCCGAACCTGTTCCGCACCCCCCCCCTCCCCCCGCGTTCAACTCAGCCTCAAATGAGCACCTGGGGTGCAAACGCGAGAGAATACCAGCCCCGGGGGAGACAAAGGCGGCCGAGAATGGCGCTGGGCACGCGGCCCCACGCGTTTGCTCACGCCGTGCCGGCCTCGGCGCGAGCGTGTGGGCGTTTGAATCGTTGTCTGTGTGAATAAAAGTCAAGGTTAGAGAATGAGATAGGTTACAGTCTCACCTCAATGGGCTATTGTATCATAGCGTGCGATATATTAGCAAGGGAAAGGGGGGAGGGGGCAGTAAGCCGCGGTGGGTTTGCTGGTTCAGCACGCTGGACTTGCTGTGCAATGCCAGAGGTGTCCGGTTGGTCTCTTCGCTCCCGGTGCGGTAGTTGGACAAAAATGAGGACACGTTGACGCCCCCCCCCCCGCCCACGTGAGTGTGAATGGGTTCGCCCATGGACGCAACCACCTTGAACCACCGATTTCAACTGGGGAGGTCTATGCAAGATACTGAAATAGCTACCACGGATGTTTTTGTAACCCCGTATACAATAACAATGCAGGCTATAACTACGTGTATATTTTTTTTGTTAGTATCACCGTGTATTGGGTGTGGAGGAAGGCGGTCTTTCAGTGACAGTTATTCATGCAAACAGTTAAAGGTAACAATACTCACAATTACGTTACTGTGCGTCATGCTTTCATGCTCGCATGTAAGTTAGCAAGCCACGTCTTGTGGTGTTCAGTAGCAAACAACAGCAGGAACAGTGCTGCTGCTGCTGTATCTCACGCTGTGTGTAGTTTTCGTAAATGTCACTTTTTCATTTGTAACAAAGTTTTGTTTGGGGCATTCATGGTTAATTGTTTGAACACAGGGTGTTTAAAAAAGCTAGACCCGATTTGAAATCGCTATATCACTGCAACCACGGACCGCCCATGAATGAAATTCTTACCACTTAAAAGGGCGGGGCATAGAGAGGGCGGGGCATAGAGAGGGCGGGGCATAGCGAGGGTAGGGTATAAAGAGGGCGGGGCATAGAGAGGGCGGGGCACAGAGTTTCCAATGATTACCGCAAGATGCCTCTCAGCGCACAGACAGCCCCTAGCCTCAGTCACTCTCTAGATGGTGACCCCACAACACAAACAGCCCCTAGCCTCAGTCATTCTCTAAATGGTGACCCCAGCACACAAACAGCCCCTAGCCTCAGTCATTCTCTAGATGGTGACCCCAGTGAACAAACAGCCCCTAGCCTCAGTCATTCGCTAAATGGTGACCCCAGTGAACACAAACAGCCCCTAGCCCCAGTCATTCTCTAGATGGTGACCCCAGTGAACAAACAGCCCCTAGCCTCAGTCATTCTCTAGATGGTGACCCCAGTGAACAAACAGCCTCTAGCTACAGTCATTCTCTAGATGGTGACCCCCAGTGAACACAAACAGCCCCTAGCCTCAGTCATTCTCTAGATGGTGACCCCACAACACAAACAGCCCCTAGCCTCAGTCATTCTCTAAATGGTGACCCCAGCACACAAACAGCCCCTAGCCTCAGTCACACTCTAGATGGTGACCCCAGTGAACACAAACAGCCCCTAGCCTCAGTCACTCTCTAGATGGTGACCCCAGTGAACAAACAGCCCCTAGCCTCAGTCATTCTCTAGATGGTGACCCCAGCACACAAACAGCCCCTAGCCTCAGTCATTCTCTAGATGGTGACCTCAGTGCACAAACAGCCCCTAGCTTCAGTCATTCTCTAGATGGTGACCCCAGTGAACACAAACAGCCTCTAGCCTCAGTCATTCTCTAGATGGTGACCCCAGTGAACACAAACAGCCCCTAGCCTCAGTCATTGTCTAGAATCTAGATGGTGACCCCACCGCAACACAAGGGGCGTTTTGCGTTCTGCAGTTCAGCAAGACTGAATCCGTAATTGCGGCGCAGCGTGCGTTTCAACGGCGTTTTGGCATTGATCCGCCAATGTCAAAGAGCGTTCGTCATTGGTAGTGACAATTTGAGGATACGGGCTGCTGTTTATGTAAGGGGAAGAGCACAGGGCGACCACGCACGTCAGGGGAAAACGTGAGAAGAGAGGCGTTTGGAACCAATTAAACTATCGCCTCTCGATGTTGTTCGTACAGCAGGTGGAGGGCACATAGAGCATTTATACAATGGTTAGTACAACTTTATAACTCATTAAACCTTTTGTAACTTTTTGTGTAATTGTAACATGTTGCCATCGTGAAATATACTGCTTTGAAGAAATTGGGTCCATCTTTTTCAAACACCCTGTACTTTTCATTTGTCTCAGATTTTTTTTAAACTTGTTTGTCTGTTCATTCGGGGTCCCCATGTGGACGAATGGGCTCCTACGCGTCGCTGAACGCTCACCACACACCCACTCCAACCACCGCCCGGGGTTCACCACGTCCAATCGACGTGTGGGCACGCTCACCACTTCAAACAACACGGAAGAGTAGACCAAGTACCCCGTGGAGTTTGCTCCGAGTGGGAGGCTCGCTTTCACCAGCAGCGGCGTGAGCGAGATATTGCAGGGCTGTGCCCCTTTGCATACGAACAACTTAGACGAATTAAGTCTTACAAGTAACGAGAAGATATTACGGCTCAAAGAGGCAGCCTTTGCAGCAGTGAGCATCGGTGGCTCTGCTGATGAGTCTTCATGATGACGAACCCCGGTCCATAGTCGTCTATCTCTGAATCACTGCTGCCCGCTGTCAATTGGTCACATTTGCTCACATTTATTGTGTGTGTATGTTGAACGGGGGGGGAGCGGTAGTGTAGTGGTTACGAACCTGGCGATCCGATGTTCGATTTATCTGAACCGGCCCTGGGCCTCCCCTAGGTTGACTCAGACTCAAATGAGTACCTGGTGCGGTGTGTGAACATCGCCACTGGGGAGACAAAGGCGACCGGGCGTGGTGCTGGCCACCCACCCCCTCGTGTGCCGTGTCGGCCTTCATCGGTGCTTGCTAACAGCACTTGCCCCAACAGTCTGTTCAGGCTATACGGGGGATCTTTGTTGCTTTGTTTGCTGCCCGCTGTCAATTGGTCACATTTGCTCACATTTATTGTGTGTGTATGTTGAACGGGGGGGAGCGGTAGTGTAGTGGTTACGAACCTGGCGATCCGATGTTCGATTTATCTGAACCGGCCCTGGGCCTCCCCTAGGTTGACTCAGACTCAAATGAGTACCTGGTGCGGTGTGTGAACATCGCCACTGGGGAGACAAAGGCGACCGGGCGTGGTGCTGGCCACCCACCCCCTCGTGTGCCGTGTCGGCCTTCATCGGTGCTTGCTAACAGCACTTGCCCCAACAGTCTGTTCAGGCTATACGGGGGATCTTTGTTGCTTTGTTTGTATGTTGAACTTCTTTCGCACCGTACGTAGCCAAACCGTGCTAATCGGAGGTGCGGGGGAATGATCACGAACTAAATACGAACAGTTCTAATGAAATTAGTTTTCAATCTATATTTAAAAGTGCATAGCTCCAGTGGCTTCCTACTATCGATTATATAAGCCACGTGTGATGATGTAAGCCACGTGTGATGACGCAAGCCATGTGTGATGATGTAAGCCACTCCGATGAGCTATCGTGTGTGGCCAGGTCGTCTCTGAAAAAGAACCGTTAGCTCTGTGAGCTTTACCTGGTGCAATAATAAATAGTTTAGTTGAGTTTGTATATCGTATTGTGTATATCCGTGCGTGGCCACGTCTCTGGTCTTGTACGAATGTCTACGTCTGTGTGTGTTGTTGTTGTTGTCTGCGTGTTGTGTGCGTGGCACTTCTATGCGTCGTGAATAAACAGCTCGTTCAACACAAGAACTGGCACACACCCAGGACATTGTCCTTTTTAGAGTTTGTACTCCCCCCTGCTCTTGCATGAGTTACCTTGGGGATTTGGATTTCCTCCCATAGCTAGAGAAAAAAACCCATACAAAGTAACAGATATTGACCAAAACTTCTCAGTGCTGAAACATCGCCTGCAAACTACTCAATTGGAATTATTAGAAAGTGCTTTATTTATTTATTTTTATTTTACAAGGTCGGGCCAACTGAGCTATTTAGTAATTTTCTTTGTCAGAAGCCACCTGGCTTGTGACAAAACGATGGCTCAACGAGGTGGGCTCATCATCGTGCGCCAAAACGAGTGGCAGGACCCTCCTGGAAACAAAAATGTTTCTTGAGACTCGTTGAGGCTTTTGTCAATCTATATGATCTAAAAGTGCATAGCTTCATTGGCTTCCTAAGATCGGAAGAGCGTTCCAGACGGCCGCAGAAGCACATCTGAAAGGTGACTCAAAACAAGAGGGACTACAACGTACTTCGTTGTTGTTGATATTGCTGTTGTTTTTGTTGTTGTCGCAGCTATTGTTTTTGCTGTTGATGTTGCTGTTGTGTTTGTTGCCGCTGTTGTCGTTATTTTTTATTGTTGCACACAATGCACAGGCGTCACGTGCTCCCCCCCCCCTCCCCCTCTGTGTGCGTCCTCTGTGACACTTAAAAGAGGCGACAAGTGAAAGCAAAGCGGAGTTCATCTCCACAATCCTCCGTGCAAGCATTGGCAGCGTTGGTTCCCGCGTCTCTACGGGTCGATCACATTCAGTTCAGGATTCTGACCGATATAACGCGTGGATGCACTCTGTACGTAAGCCCAACATCAGAACCAGGATATGTGTTTACACTGCAGGAATCCGTAGAGCTATAAAGCGCTTCTTCACAGATGTCCAAGTCGGAGGCGGCAGGTCAGAGCGTGATCACGAAACAAACAATACAAAAGCACCCGACAGGATTTCAAAGTATCACCCTATGGCCAGTGCCGGATTTAAGCGAGTGCGGGGCCTGTAGCATTTGTTATAAAGGGGCCCTAAATATATAAAAAAAAAACATAAATATTAAAACACATTTTTTTTACTTGCGCAGTAAAGTAATTGAATATTTATTTTATTTGCTATACAGCCAGATAATACGACAAATCGCCAACCTTAACACACAGTCGTTCATAAAAGTTTCAGGCAGTGTAGTACTCTAGTAACAGAGCAAGTGTAGAGTCGCCGAACCGGAATTGATAGCTTGAAAGCATTTAGCGCGGGGCCCTTGAAAGTGCGGGGCCCGTAGCTACTACACATGTAGGGGGGGAGGTCTGCTACTACACATGTAGTAGTAGCTACTACACATGTAGTAGTAGCTACTACACATGTAGTAGTAGCTACTACACATGTGTAGTAGCTACTACTACACTACATGTAGTAGTAGTAGTAGTAGCTACTACACATGTAGTAGTAGCTACTACACATGTAGTAGTAGCTACTACACATGTAGTAGTACTATAGTAACAGCTACTATATGTGTAGTAGCTACTACATGTGTAGCTACTTGTGCTACTAGGATAATCCGGCACTGCCTATGGCGTCGTTCGGCTGTCAATTGACGAGACGATGATTACCAGTGGCCGTGGCGGTGTCTGCATGCACACCACGACCGGACACCGGGGGTTCAACACGTGGACTCTCACCACCAATGTTAAGAACTGAGAGGGGGGGGGTGGGGGTGGGGGGGATTTCTCCACAATTCTGGCTGCCGCCTGATGATGCTGGTTGTTGTAATTACGGACGGAACGTCACAGTACACCGAATTGTAAATGTTGTTGCGTTTACTCTCCAACACACGAGCGGTGTGCCGCAACTCGCAACGGATTGCCACGTTATGCGTACGTGAGAAACCTTTAACGACGCATTCACAGTTACGCGTTCTAACACCCCCAGCACCCTCTGTCACGGAGACCGTGCAACCACAGATTGACTCGAGCAGAGCCGCGGAGCTGCAAGTGGCAGGCGTCGCCCGTCGAGGCGTCGGCACGCGATCTCGGCGCCTTCCTGCGCCACCAAAGCCACGGTTCGAGCGCGCATCGTCACCACCAAACCAGCGCAGCCATCGAATAAATAAATAACGGAGACGTCGAGAGAGGGAGGTGGGGGGAGGTCTGCCCACACACGGGCCAGCGTGCGAAACTGGTGCTGGCCGCAAACGTGTTAAATAACAAAGGCTCACGGCTGCGCGCCTACCAATTAACAGATGCACCTGCGTCACGCTATACCCAACCTTGCACGCCGCCTCCCCATCATCGTCCATCCCCCTCCCAACTCTCCACCCACCCCCACCCCCTTCTCCGTCGCCCTGGCAAAAAAAATGTGGCAGGACGCTCACAATGCAGGGCACGCGCCGGGCCAACACCTGCGGTGAGCGACTCACCGGTAATTAATGCGGGGACGTCCGGATCGTGATGGTGAACGAGGGGGGAGAGGCGAGCGGCGACGGTGATGCTGCTGCTGCTGCTGCACGGGGCCTGGTCTGAGACATTCTCAACAACTCCCCCCGAGAGAGAGAGAGAGACAGAGAGAGCTCACGTGGGCCCGCTGCCGTCTTTCTTGCAAGAAATAACCCAACTAATCATTGAATAGACGTCCATGGGAATGTTAAACACAGGCGGAGATTGACTTCCATCCTCGGGGGGGAGGGGCAGGGCTTCGCTTTGTCCCTCACATTAGGAATCGTGCATGTAATTAATTTTTAATCTCAATTGTAAACTACTGACAATAAATTAATTAAAGTGTTCAGTTTGGGGTGGGGGGGGGCTTGCACCCCCCCCCCCCCCAGTAAACTCCGCCCATTGTAATTTACATGAATACATTAACCACCCCCAGCCCCGACACTCTGATCCTGCGCGTCTGATTGTCTCACAAGTGGCACCATCACATTCACCCCCCGTCGATTTAGGGCCGCAAGAGCAGGGGGATTTCTGCACAACTCCTGGCTGTCGCCTTACGATGCTGGTTGTAACTGGCGGCCGAACGTAGTACTCGAATTGTACAAGTTGTGTGTGTCCTCTCCAGCACACCGGTTATGCGTCGGAGAGTAAACCCACAACGTGTACAATTGTTCTAAACGTTGTGGGTTTACTCCGCAACGCATAACCGGTGTGCTAAACTAGTCACTAAACGAGTCACGAATTGGCATGTTTGTTTACGCGGCTTACTAAATGTCGGGCAATGGCAGGTTTAACGACGCACTGATATCTATGCGATCTCACCCACCCCAAAAAAAACCTCTCTTACGAAATAAATGATTTGCTTTTCGATTTAAAGCTTTCGTGACTGCAAGCATTCATCTTCTTTGGTTCTTTCAGTAAAGTCACGTAGAATGAGAATAAAATAATAAAATAAAACAATAAAATTCTCACGACGATTTGTACTAGGTGCCTCTGTGGATGTGTAGGCTTTGACTTTAACATAGCTATTTCTGTGACCAGTCACAAGCTAAATCCCTCGGCTATTTCAATGATGAATTCTCCTGTTTGATATGTTAACCCCTTTGTCAAGGTGCCTCTCTTCTCTCAACCAGCTTAAAAGACGCTACGAATCTTAGCAGCGTTCATTGGAGCTCTGTCGTCCCGACAGTCTTTTGTTCCTTCACCTGAAGAAGGCCGCTTGTGTTGTGGCCGAAACGTCGCGAGAATTTTATTGTTTTATTGTATTATTTTATTCTCATTCTACGTGACTTTACCGAAAGAACCAAAGAAAATGATTTGCTGCTTCTGCTGCTGCTGCGTTGGTGGTGGTGGCTGTGGCACGATGAGCAGAGAAACTCACTCACCACGCTCCTCGTCATTAACACTGTGGCTTCAAAAATTGAGGTGAAAAAAAACGTTTCAGGCAATGGCCCTACTAACATTCTTTCGCATGTCATTTGAAAAGCAAGCCGATTCGATTTGATAACCGGTTTGTTTGTTGTTGTTTAGGGCAGTTGCGAAGCGAAGCCCCCAAGCAGCGGTACAGCACCGTCAAAGGTTGCAAATCGATAAAGAACAAACTCGCTTTGAATTGAGTGGCATTCTTATTAGGAGCCTTGGGAAAGCAAAACAAAGTATAATAATAAAATAATAATCAGACCATCGGAGAGAGGGAATTCCACGCTGTTCGTCCCGACGGTCCACCCCGTGGCGTCGGGGAGTTGCCTGACGGACCGCGCCCCTGCGCCGAGGTGCTGGCGCGCCAAGTCCATCACGGGCAGCGGTCGCCGCGTGATGATGAACAGATTGCGTCTCGCCACGCTCACAACGGGGCACGACGACTCCGCTCATTCCCAAAGATCTGAGAAGGGGACAGCCCGCACGCACTGCCCGTGTGCTCTGTGCGCGTGGTGTTGTAGAATCAGAATATTTTATTTATGCTGGAGGAATCCGATGAGCTATGAAGCTCTTTTCGGGGCAGGTAAGAACGTTACAACAACACAGTACAAAACACGATAGCAGTGCAAAGTACAAGAAAGACAAACAAATCACCCAAACACTTAAAAATACAACTCAACCATCCCCATCCTACCAGGCAAAGCCCACTGAGGTATGAACTTATTTTTCTGAAGCGACCTGGCCACAAGGTGACATTTACGATGGCAGAATGTTTCAGCCCCTTCTCAATCCGGGGCTGGGTGAAGGCCACCCCCACCCCTCCCCCATGCCCGTGTCGGCCACGAGAGTTGCACGACCAAACTTCGCCAGACCGTTGTGGTGTTAGTGGGTGAAGAGGAGTGGGGTGGGGGAGAGGCGCTGGGAGGAAACTATCGTTGTTTTGCCAGTTAAGGTCAACTGAGCCATGCAACTCTTTTTCAGAGGCGACCTGGCCACAGATGATGTCTCAACGAAGTGGCTTATCATCACGTGGACATTTATAGCAGCCAAATACTCCGAACGCACGCTTCTATATGTGGAGGGGAAAACCCAGACAAAAATTCACGCGACCACGGAGAGAGAGGCCACGCAAACTCCAAATGTACAGGCGTCGTCAGGGTCGAGATCGAACCCACGATGTACCCCCCCCCCCCCCCCCCACCAAGAGCATCACGATAGAATATTTAATAAACGAAGGGGTAATTTTACAAGCAGCGGTAACCGCTGACCGGGGCGGCAGCAGCATATATAAATACATAGCGATGTTTTAAACCGAGCCACGGTAAACAAAGGGGACGCGCCTTCTCAGCCGACGCCGAGGGTGAATAAACCGCGTGCGTACAGAGCAATGCACGAGTCTCCGTCTTTGTCTGCAAACGCCTGGCGACCCGCATAAACAAACCCGGACGCGTGGAGCGGTCGGTCGCCCTCGTGGTGCCGGCAAGCGATGTCCGCGCACGGCCGCGCAGCTTCCCCGGGCTGCACTTCCACCGCCGTGACGCTAGGACCCGAACTTCCCAAGGCTGCGGGTTGGCGACGGCGTTGGCACAAGCGTGGGTGTCGCGGCACCCGCCTTCTCCCTGCAGAGCCTCCACAAAGCAGCCTCGAGCACCGATGGAGTTAACGCGCGTAGCAGGCCTTTCGCAAGCAACGCTCCGATCCGTTGACGGTCATTTGAATCATATAATTTTTTTGTGTTTGGGAGGCTCAGACCGCGTGAGTAAAACGCGTCTCGACAATCAATGAAATTTGTCACGTGAACAAAACCGATTTTTCACGCGTGCCGCATTGACACCCCTCCCCGCGTGCGCGGATCGCTGTCCAGCAACCGGTGGTGCTGAAGCAGCAATACACTGCCAGGTTTGTTCATCACGTGGCGACCTTGTTCATTGGCTGTGTCAAGGTGGAGGAGGGTCTTACAACACACATTGTACTCGCGCGATCTGACTCGTGAATACAAAAAAAACACACACAAACCCCAACGACGAATGAGCCGAGAGCATGTGCTGGTGTTCGCTGCTGCTGGACCCATCCAAACGCTGTCCCGGGCCCAAACGGCTGACGGGGGAACGGGGCGTCGTGGGCGAACAGAATGAGTCGGCTTCACGGGGAAGAGAGCGGGGATCATGGGGAAGATTCAGTCCATCTGTACGATACAACTATTAAACTAGTCTTTATTTTACCAGGTAAGGCCTCAACTGAGCTATATAGCTCTTTTTCAGAAGCGACCTGCGTATCACAAATGATAGCTCAACGAAGTGGCTTAGCATGTGGACATTTATTGAAGACAAATAGTCTAAACGCGTGTTTCTAAATGTGGAGGGAAAAACCGGAAGACCTGGAGAAAAATACACGCGACCACGGGGAGAGAGACAGAGACACGCAAACTCCACATGGGCTGCCCAATAGTAAAAATGGTAGATCTAGCATTGATTGAAACGTTTCCCCCATGCCGTATCGTTTGTGAAGGTTGTTCGACCATACTTCACCACACGGGCCAGTGCGGGTTGGTTGGTGAAACGGGGTGGGGTGACTACTTCAGGCGTGGCAGGGAACCCAACTCTCGCCGCGGTGCCGAGATGTTAACTACCTCGCCTGGTATACAAGAGGTCATGGGTTCAATCCCAACCCTGACGCCTGCTATATATATTTGGAGTCTGCATGTTTTACGCGTGGTCACGTGTATTTTTCTCCAGGTCCTCCGAGTTTTCTCTCCACATTCAGAAGCATGGGTTACTAGTATGTGACTGCTATACATTTCCACGTGATAAGCCACTTCGTTGAGCTATCACTTGTGAAAGACAGGTCGCTTTTGAAAGAGAGCTATACAGCTCAGTCGGCCTTGCCTGCTAAAGAAATAATAGTTTAATAGTTTTTATAAGTGGACGCCGAGTTAATGTCATTGCAGTGGGCTAACCACTTCGCCACCACTCTTAATCCCTCGGATAAGAACCCTGCATAACCCCCACGCCCCCCACAAACCACACAGAGTACAACACCCCCCCTCCCCACCACCTTCTCGATCTCGCAATGCCATTATTTATTTATTTCTTTGTACTCCCCTCGGTCCAAGACAGCAGCGGGTCCAGGGGCGAGGGCGCTGGTGGCACGCGCTCCGCCGGCCACGCGGCAAGAGGCGAGGCACCGCAGCCAGGCGAGCTCCGCGCGCTGCCCCCCACCCTCCCCAGCCCCCCCCCCCCACCCTCCTCAGCCCTCCCCCCCCCCCCCCGATGATTTAGTGGCGGGCACCGCGGCGGCACGCGACAAAAGCCCGGAACTCGTCGTGACGGATGCGCGGCTCGCGCCCAGCCGCCGCCGCCGCCCGCGAGCCCCTCCCCCGGACCGGCCCCGTGGCGCTCCCCTCTGATCGCGAGCTCCACTCGTCACCATTCTCCAGACTGCCGCAATGAGTGAAGGACGCCGCCGCGCGGAAGAGACGAGGGGTCCAGAGAGACAGATGCGGAGAGAGGGCGGGGGGGGGGGAGAAGTGGGGGGGGGGGGGGCGATTGCCCCCTCCCCCCACCTAACTCCCCCTTCCTTTGAGACTCTACAAATGAATATTTACCAGAGAGGGTACGCGAGATGGGTTGCTTGTTTTTTTAATCACGTGAGGCTTTGTGGGGGAAAAAAAATCTTGACGCTTTGGGACTGCCCCTTGCTCTTGAGAAGTCGCTGACTCCGCCTGCGGAAGAGGTAAGTACAAAGCAGGATATAAAAGCCGTGCAGACGGGAATCGTGCGAGCAACCCAGACAATCCGTCCACCCAGTGCACCGTGGAAGTGGAGGTTGATAAAAAAACTTTTCGATTTCAGGATATTTTGCTTGGGTGCGGCCGAAGCGGTAAAATAACACAAACACACAGCGTTTACTGAAATAAAACGCACAATGACGCCTATCTGAATGTAGAGTCACACCATCACCCCACACAGAAATCCTCTCTCATCGAAACGCTCATACATCGGGCTAAGAAAGCATCAGATGGTGAAAGTCTGAGAAGTTAAATTCAACATGTTAAAGAAGCGCTGCAATTGAATGGTTACAATGATGCACAAATCAACAGGGCACTGAATGCCAAAACCAAATCAAAGAGCACACGCGTTCAAATCGATCAAGCAATTCAATATAATGAATAACCTAACATTGTGGGAGTAACTGATAAACTAGCCAGAGTGAGATTTAGCACTGTACATGAAATACAAAAACTAATACCTGGTCCTAAAGATGTATTACCGAAGCCATCAACATAAGGTATGTGTAATGTAGCTCTCAGAGACACCGTCTTGTTCAGCTATATGTATATTTATTATGAATAAAGTCCACCTACTCACTGATAACGAGTAACCGCGAGTGACTATATACACTTGAGTAACTTAGGTAACTCTATCCTGAGACAACATAACTCTAAGCCTTGCAAGACTACAAGGTGCCCACTGCAGGATGATGAAGACGACCCACACCGAGGTGACGACGGCGACAGCAGTGCCCCCACAACAGCAGCCCAGAGCCCCGATTCACGCCGGCTTTTATCCCCCTCACGACCCGGCCACGCCCATATTCCTGAACCTTCTTTCACCGCACCTGGCCCTGTCTGTCTCTGCCCTTATTACAATTTCCGACTGTTAGGTCATGTGCTTTCTCTCACGCGACCCTGTCAACGCTTGTTGCATCAATCATTATTAGCGACCACTTAGGTCCGACATTACCCTAACGTGATCCTGTCTGTTCCCATTACGTTAATTAGTAACCATGGTCACGGGGAGCCATACTGTCCCTTCATCACCCCGTACTGTCCTGACATATGGACCGGATTAATTGTTCCTGTGACAAATGCTATGTTGGTCAGACGGGACGAATTATTAGCATGAGACTAAAATACCACGAAAGGAATATTAAATACCCAGACACAACTGTCGGCAGTGGCAGAACACACGTGGCAACAAGGGCACTCAATTTATTTTTTGATAATGTGGAGGTTTTGTGCAAAACTAGTTACTACTGGCCGAGACTAATTAGAGAATCTATTGAAATTGAGATTTAAAAAATTAACCGCTCTGATAGATATAAGTTCAGTGCTGCTTGGAAGCGTATTAGCAAGTAATACTAGTGTAGTGACTGTACTTGTCACTGTGTGGTGCCGGGAGTTGCGAAGTCACGGCCGGTAATGTTGTCATTGCGGGCAGCCCGGGTTGCGGGCTGCAGATCCAGCACTAGCGGTGGTTGGCTGAGCGCTGGTTAGCGCGGAGGCACTGCGAGCAGTGTGCGGTGCCGGCTCCCGGTGAGGGAGCGAGAGCGAGCGTCAGCCAGCCAGGGTTACGCTGGGGCATGGTACTCTGGCTGACCTGTTGTCACGTGACCGGACGATACTGGAGGGGGGCCACCGGTGGACGGGGGCCAAGGGGTGGTCACGTGGTCCCGGAGAGCTCTCGGGAACATTCGAGAAGGAGCTCGAGAAGCCTGGAAAGTGGGCGGGGCTAGGGGTGGAGCCAGCCCTAGCCCGGGGGCATATAAAGAGAGCTCCGTGAGGAGCTCGGGGTTCTTCAAGTGTTGATGTTCGAAGATCCACGTCGGGGAGAAGAAGCCTCTAGCCACGCGGTCCGGGACCCAGCAGTGGTCCGGACCGGGATAGCAAACCTTGTCTAGTTCTGCCGTAGCATGGTTAGATGGGCATTCGAGACCCCAGCGTAGGTTGTGTTATGTTGTGTGAATAAAAAGTGTTGCACCCAAGATAACGTCTGCGACTCAGTTGGACTCACTACACTAGCACACTGCTTAACTGCATGCCTATACAGGTCACCATACGTCGGTGGTGATTAACTGTGAGCAGCCAATAGCAGATATTGCGATTTTTGTACATAATGTACGTGCATAATGTAGATGCATAATGTGCATGAATAATGTGTAGGCGTGATGTACATACATTGTGCATGTTGATTGACTGTGAATAACCAAACCAATAATAGATACCCATACATTAACCCCCCCCACCCTCCAGTCCTCGCACCTGATTGGCTCACAAGTGATGACATCACATTTACCCCCCTCTATTTAAGACCTAAACAGGAGAAGGATTTCTCCACACTTCTGGCTGTCGCCTGATGAGGCTGGTTGTAATTACCGGCGAAACGTCACAGTGCCCGATATGTAAACGTGGTGGGTTTACTCTCCAACACACCGGTGTGCTGAACCCGTAACAAATTAGCACCTTTTGTTCTCGTGACAAACCTTACGAATTGGCTGTGTCGGATGGTGGTGGGATTAACGATACATTTATATTTACGCGATCGAAGAATAAACACCTCTATTGTGAACACACACAAACATCAATAGCACACACACACACAGGGTGGACCCCGAACGAGCCAAGTCGCGATTGCGACCACGAGATGGGCCCTCCCATCGCGCCTCGCGAGGCAAGCAGATCGCATGGCCACACGGCGTGGGCAAGGCAAGTTCAGAGCCCTGGGTGCGAACCGCCACGTCGAACAGCGTCGAGGTCTGTGGCCGCGTTAAATTAGACAGCGGCGGCGGCAGGACCGTTGAGACAATTGTACAGCAGTTTCATCCTTGCTGGGAATCATCAGCGCAGCATAACCATCATAAGGGGTAGTGAGTCGGGCCTGGATCCAGATCATCCTGGATGGTCAGGTGAATAAGGAGAGCTGTTGTATGAAAATAAAAAAAGGTTTTACCCTTTCTGGCAATAAAACAGGAGGTATTAAGATGTTCAAACACGAAATACATACATTTTGCAAGGAATCAAGTCTGCATTAAGCACTTGTGGTGAACATGCAAACAAACATGCTGACAATTATATATGCGTTGTCCTTGAACCCGATTGGCCTGCACTAGAGACAGCCTTCTGTATGGCCCTGTCTCACCAGCGTCAGACTAGAGAACGCCAAGAGGCGAACAGTACAAAGACAATGCACATATCAGAGCATTTCTAGCTCGGGTTAAGCAGCTATCATATATATCAGCAGCTATATGAAGCTGTTGTGTGGACGACCATGATAACAGAAGCGTTCCGCAGAGTGAGATTGGCTGGGTAGTTGATTGGTTAAACTATAAAGTATTTTTTATTTTATCAAGTAAGGCCCACTGAGCTATATAGCTCTTTTACAGAAGCGACCAGTTCACAAATTATATCACAACAAAGTGGCTCAACACGTGGAAAAGTATCGTCGATTATAAATGTGGAGGGAAAAACCGGAAGACCCGGAGAAAAATCCACGCGACCACGGGGAGAGAGAGAGACACGCAAACTCCAAATATACAGCATCAGCAGGCGTCAGGGTCGGGAAGGAACCCACAACCTCCTGCATGGCAGGCAAGGTAGTTAACATCTCCTAGCCACCGTGGCGCGCCCTGGTAATGTCCGGCCGACTTTGTCTCCCAGTGCTGATGTCTACGCACTGCTAAGAGACACTCACTACAGGCGAGAGGAAACCCAGAACCAGCTCGGATTTCAACCCGGGGAGTCGGGTTGATGAGGGGCAGTGCGCTAACCACTGCGCATCGCTACCCACACGGACACACACAAGACAAAGATCCCCCGTAGAGCTTGAACAGACTGTTGGGGCAAGTGCTGCTAGCGAGTAGCACCTATGAAGGCCGGCACGGCACACGATGGGGTGGGTGGCAGGCACCACGCCCGGCCGCCTTTTGTTTACCCAGTGACGATGTTTACACACCGCACCAGGTCGTCATTTGAGGCTGAGTCGACCTAGGCGAGGCCCAAGACCGGTTCAGATAATCGTCACTGGTGTTGGCCGTGAGCGGGAATCGACCTCGGGTCGTCGGGGTTCGTAGCGCAGCGCCGCGCTAACAGCTGCCACCGCTCCCCACACCCACACAGAACAAAAGACAAAGATCCCCCGTAGGGGTTGAACAGACTGTCGGGGCAAGTGCTGTTAGCGAGCGCCTATGAAGGCCGGCACGGCACACGAGGGGGTGGTTGGACACCACCACGCCCGGCCGCCTTTGTCTCCCCAGTGGCGATGTTTACACACTGCACCAGATACTCAATTAAGCCTGAATCGACCTAGGGGAGGCCCAGGAGCGATTCAGATAATCGTCACCGGTGTTGGTCATGAGCGGGAATCGAACTCGGGACGTGCGGATTCGTAGCGCAGCGCCGCGCGCTAACCGCTACGCCACCGCTCCCCACACGCGCACACGCACCCACACACACCCACGCACCCACACACGCACCCACACGCGCACACACACGCGCACACACACGCGCACACACACCCACACACGCACCCACACACCCCCACGCACCCACACACGCATCCCCGCACACACACGCACCCACACACCACACACGCACACGCACACACACACGCGCTGTGATGTTGTCGCTGTTGAGCTCTGCTTTGTTTTTAAAGCGTCATCATTTTTCTTACTTTACATTCAGGAGCGCTCCACGTGCTCCCAGTGGACCCCCCCCTCCTCTCTCGCGCTCTCTCGGTTCGACGCGGAACCTTTGGCCCCCCGCAGACGCGGGGAGTGAACGGCCCGCTGCATTATGGATTTTGATTTATTTACGCGCTATCAAGAAGGGCCATTGCCCGAAACGTCGCCTATTTAATTATACGTATTTAAAAAAAAATTGGGGAAAGAAACACACACACACACGCGCACGCACGCACACGCACGCACGCGCGCACGCACGCACACGCACGCACGCACGCACACGCACACACACGCACACGCACGCACACGCACACGCACGCACACGCACGCACGTGTGTTATCGAGACGGAACGCGTTGGGCTGCTTTTGTTGGGAACCGTAGAGGAAAGAAGATCGATGGAGAGTCGCACGCACTGGAGGGGCGGCGGGGAGGGGGTCGTAGATTCGCCGCACGTGTCAGCGATCGTGCGCACACCGAAAGACAAAGATGCCCCGCACAGCCTTCCACAGACTGTTGGGACGAGTGTGCCTGTGAGCGAGCACCAACGAAGGTCTGGCGCGGTGTTTACGCACCGCGCGCCCCGGGTGCTGCTCATTTGAAGCCGAGTCGAGCTGGGTGGGGACCCAGGACCGATCCAGGCAATCGTCACCGGCGTTGGCCGCGAGCGGGAATCGAACACGGGTGTCGCTAACCGTGGCGCCACCGTTCCGCCCGCTGAACCAATACCCAGCGCTATTCGTCACCACGTGACGGTGACGTCACCACGGCTCCTGTGCCAGGCCAGGTGCACCTTAAGGCCACGTGAAGTGTCGAAGGCTCGCTGGCAGGAGGTCACGGGACAGACCCTGCAGGTGCCGTGGGTTGACGGAGGGCGACTGTCTCTAACTGACCGGTAGCGTCCGTCACGAGCCTCCTCAATAGAGGCCGATCTTGACACCAATGGTATCAGTCTTTGGAAAGTCCACTCAGCTCCACATCCTCCCGTACCGCATCAGTCCATCTCTTCTCTAGCCCGTGTCGTGCCTGTTTAGCCCCCTTTATCCAGCCAAACAGAAGCTGCTTGGGAAATGCGGTGGCTGGACATGCAGGCATCATGACCCAGCCAATGCAGCCTTGCCTGCCGGAGGATCTCACTGATGGGAATGTGTCCAAATCTTTCAAGGATTTGTGAGCTCCTCACACAATCCAGCCTGGTTAAACCCAGGATGGATCGCAGGCAGGACCAGCCTGAATGTTTCTAACTGGCGCAGATATTCCATTAGAGGGGTCCACGTTTCACGTGCACGCACACACACACGTGCGCAAACACACACACACACGTGCACGCGCATGACACACGCACACGCCGTCCGCTCGATTTAAGTCTAGTCTTCCGTGCCGTTTCTATCAGTGCCGGCTATCTGGGACACAAACGCACATGTTTTTCTGACAGATAGCGCGACTGTCATGTGTATAACTATATCCAGGATATATTATTATGTGAATGCGAAGTGGAAGCAGCTACGCATCTTGAGCTGCAGTCGTTTAAAAACACACACGCACACACACACGCACACACACACGCACACACACACACGCACACACACACGCACACCGACACGTACACACACACGCACACACACACACGCACACACGCACACCGACACGTACACATGCATGCACATCCACACACGCACGGGCATTCATACACAAAGACGACGATCCCACGTATAGCCTTTTACAGACTGTTGGGGCAAGTGCTGTTAGCGAGCACGACACAGAGAGGGGGTGGGTGGCCAGAAGCACGCCCGGCCGCCTTTGTATCACCAGCATTAATGTTTACTCCACCCCGCACCCAGTTGCTCACTTACAGACTGAGCCGACCTAGGGGGAGCCCCGGGACCGTTTCGGATATTCGTCACTGATATTGCCCATGGGTTCAGAGCCCTGCGTACACACAACTCAACACACTCATCAATAACACTGTGACCTTGAAAGAAGATGGAAAACATCGGAAACGTTTTGGGTAAGGGCCATTGTCCGGAACGTCGCCTATTATGTTATATTAAAGGCCACAGTGTCATTGACGAGTGTGTTGGGTTGTTGTTGTTGTTTTGGATTGTGCGCCACCGCCAATGCAGCAACAGCATCACCACCACCAAATAATGCGTTACATTATGAAGACACAACAAAGATCAAGATAACCCGTGTAGTCTAAACAGACTGTTGGGGCAAGTGCTGTTAGCGAGTAGCACCTATGAAGGCCGGCACGGCACACGAGGGGGTGGGTGGCCAGCACCACGCCCGGCCGCCTTTGTCTTCCTAGTTGCGATGTTTGCGCACCGCACAAGGTACTCATTTGAGGCTGAGTCGACCTAGGGGAGGTCCAGCACCGGTGTCGGCATTGAGCGGGAATCGAACTCGGAGCGCCGGCTTCGCAGCGCAGCGCGTTACCGCTCCACACACACCCACACACACGCACACACACACGCACACACACACACGCACACACGCACACACACACACACGCACACACACAAACACACACGTACACACACCCGCACACACGCACACAAACACACGCACACACGCACACACACACTCAGACACACGCGCACACACACACGCACACACACGCACACACACACACACGCACACACACGCACATGCGCACACACACGACACACACACGCACACACGCACGCACGCACACACGCACATACACACGCACACACACACGCACGCACGCACACACACACACACGCACACACACGCACGCACGCACACACGCACACACACACGCACACACACACACGCACACACACACGTACACACGCACGCACACACACACAGACGCACACACACACACACGCACACACACACGCACACACACACACGCACACACGCACGCACAAACACACGTACACACACACGCACACACACACGCACGCAGAAACACACGCACACACACGCACACACGCACACACACACACGCACACACACATGCACACACACACGCACATACGCACACACACACGCACCCACACGCGCACACACACGCGCACACACACCCACACACGCACCCACACACACCCACGCACCCACACACGCACCCACACACGCACACACACGCACACACACACACACGCACACACACACACACGCACACACACACACACGCACACACACACGCACACACACACCCGCACCCACACGCACACACACAAGCACACACACACCCACGCACCCACACCCGCACCCACACACACACGCACACACACACACACGAACACACACACACCCGCACACACACACCCACACGCACAGGTGTACGAAGATAACCGACCTCGATGGCCTGGCTAAAATACCGCTGGAACGGGCCCTGCTCCACAGCGAACCTGGTCAATGCCACGACACAGAAATGACAACAATGAAAAACGAGAAATCGAAGTGAGACACCGGGGCCAACCAAACGCATCGGACAAGAGAGTGGGGTGGCAATCACACAAATCGCTTTCAAAGTTTTAAAAAAGATTATCAGAACGATAGCTCCCCCCACCCCGCTCACCCCCCCCCCCATCTCCCTCTCCCAACATAAATAAAACAACTCGCATTACTAAAGCGGAACGGGAAGCAGTAGGGTCACAGCGGGGTGAGAGTTGTGGCCTGGCTTTTTGATTTAACAGAAAGTTCCATCAGCGCCCGACGGAGTTTTAACAAAACCCACCAAGGGCCTCGAGTTGCTGAGCGAGCGAGGGCCCAGAACAGGCGCACGCCACAAAGAGCCGGCACGGGAAAACCCGCGGCCTCGACCAGCTGCATTCCCTCGCTGTTCATCGCGGTTTTGGCTATCCGCGAATCGCATTTGGAAATCTACGTCCGTGCGGGAGCAACATCGACATCGCAACAATCGTCATCATTGTCATCATCGTCATCATTGTCATCATCGTCATCATTGTCATCATCGTCATCATTGTCAACATCGTCATCATTGTCATCATAGTCATCATTGTCATCATTGTCATCATTGTCATCATCTTCATCATTGTCATCGTCATCATTGTCATCATCGTCATCATTGTCATCGTCATCATTGTCATCATCGTCATCATTGTCATCATCGTCATCATTGTCATCGTCATCATTATCATCATCGTCATCATTGTCAACATCGTCATCATTGTCATCATCATCAGCATTGTCATCATCGTCATCATTGCCATCGTCATCATTGTCATCATCGTCATCATTGTCATCGTCATCATTGTCATCATAGTCATCATTGTCATTGTCAACATCGTCAGCATTGTCATCATCGTCAGCATCGTCGTTACTGCATCCATCAACCTCTCAGCATCGTTAACATTTAAGGTAAGTACATTTATAAACTATTATTGGATACTTTTATTTGTTTTATTTACTTTACTACATATAACCATTTTTTGTGGTTATGATCATTTGCATGTATGTAACAGCTAATGTTTGTATTTTTTTAAGGTAATGCATTTAAAAGATCGTTTTATTTTGTAGTCCAATATCATTGTCCGCGAAATTTGCTATGCATGAGCATCTCCGGAACGTATCCCTCGCGAGAAACGAGGGAGCACTGCTAACCAAATAGAACCGACAGCTCTGATCTCAAACGCACCTATCAACGACGCATTACCCTTGGGATCAGGTGGTCCGACTTCGTCACAAACGTCACCGTGACAACCGCACAGGTTTCCCCAACACGTGGGCCTATTGATGGCGCGTGGCTCGTCTTCAACGAGTGAAAGCTCGTTGGAGACGAGGTCTCGAAGTCAGATCCGGGACCACGTGGGCTCGCTCCTCGCCACTCGAGGGGAGGCCACACACTCAACCTGGTGCTGCTCACGGATCTTCGTCATCGTCGTTGTCATCATCATCGTCATCATCATCGTTGTCGTCATTGTCATCACCATCGTTGTCGTCAGTCATTATCGTCGTTATCGTCATCATCATCGTCGTCATCATCATCGTCGTCATCATTATCGCCCTCGATGAAGCTAATGTGGTCATGAATCCTACCCAGGAGGCTTGGCCAGGGGCGATGGATCACAGAGGCACCTGGAGGGACATTCGAAACGGCAGCCCTCCTGATTAGCTGGGCGACTACTGCACGGCTATTGCCGTACAGGACTGTAATGTACTTATCTGGTAGCTACAGTGGGGGCAGGGGGTTGGTGGCCGGAGTGGTGGGGCAGTGGTTAGCGCACCGCGCTTTGAAACAAAGATTTGAACCCATGAGTTTGATTCCCATGAATTGTATTCCCATGCCACGGCTACACCCAGGAGCGAGGTGGTATCTGAAGCGTTCCTGACTGAATTGGAGCTGCTGCTGATGAAGATGATGATATACAGGAAGCTGACATGGGAAATGGTCATGCTTCACAGTGGAGGGATTAGAGAGAAAGCGCAGAAAGTTTGACAGGCTTAAGAGTTTTGTAACATTTCACACCAGTGGGAGGGAAATTGCATACGAGTGACAAATGAAGCGTCTTCTATTTGCAGCAGCAGCAGCAGCCTGGCGGACGGCGTTCAGTCCTCAACCCGGTACCGGGCCAGTGACCGCCACGGCAGGGAACAACGCCTGCTGCCTGTACCACTCACACCGCTCCTGCTGCCTGTACCACTCACACCGCTCCTGCTGCCTGTATCACTCACACCGCTCCTGCTGCCTGTATCACTCACACTGCTCCTGCTGCCTGTACCACTCACACCGCTCCTGCTGCCTGTATCACTAACACCGCTCCTGCTGCCTGTATCACTCACACCGCTCCTGCTGCCTGTATCACTCACACTGCTCCTGCTGCCTGTATCACTCACACCGCTCCTGCTGCCTGTACCACTCACACTGCTCCTGCTGCCTGTATCACTCACACCGCTCCTGCTGCCTGTATCACTCACACCGCTCCTGCTGCCTGTATCACTCACACCGTTCCTGCTGCCTGTATCACTCACACCGTTCCTGCTGCCTGTATCACTCACACCGTTCCTGCTGCCTGTATCACTCACACCGTTCCTGCTGCCTGTATCACTCACACCGCTCCTGCTGCCTGTACCACTCACACTGCTCCTGCTGCCTGTACCACTCACACCGCACCTGCTGCCTGCACCACTCACACCGCTCCTGCTGCCTGTATCACTCACACCGCTCCTGCTGCCTGTATCACTCACACCGCTCCTGCTGCCTGTATCACTCACACCGTTCCTGCTGCCTGTATCACTCACACCGTTCCTGCTGCCTGTATCACTCACACCGTTCCTGCTGCCTGTATCACTCACACCGTTCCTGCTGCCTGTATCACTCACACCGCTCCTGCTGCCTGTACCACTCACACTGCTCCTGCTGCCTGTACCACTCACACCGCACCTGCTGCCTGCACCACTCACACCGCTCCTGCTGCCTGTATCACTTATACCGCTCCTGCTGCCTGTATCACTCACACCGCTCCTGCTGCCTGTATCACTCACACCGCGGCTGCTGCCTGTACCACTCACACCGTTCCTGCTGCCTGTATCACTCACACCGCTCCTGCTGTCTGTACCACTCACACCGCTCCTGCTGCCTGTACCACTCACACTGCTCCTGCTGCCTGTACCACTCACACTGCTCCTGCTGCCTGTATCACTCACACTGCTCCTGCTGCCTGTACCACTCACACCGCCCCTGCTGCCTGTATCACTCACACCGCGCCTGCTGCCTGCACCACTCACACCGCTCCTGCTGCCTGTATCACTCACACCGCCCCTGCTGCCTGTACCACTCACACCGCGCCTGCTGCCTGTACCACTCACACCGTTCCTACTGCCTGTATCACTCACACCGCTCCTGCTGCCTGTATCACTCACACCGCTCCTGCTGCCTGTACCACTCACACTGCTCCTGCTGCCTGTACCACTCACACTGCTCCTGCTGCCTGTATCACTCACACTGCTCCTGCTGCCTGTACAACTCACACTGCTCCTGCTGCCTGTATCACTCACACCGCTCCTGCTGCCTGTATCACTCACACCGCCCCTGCTGCCTGTACCACTCACACCGCTCCTGCTGCCTGTATCACTCACACCGCTCCTGTTGCCTGTATCACTCATACCGCGCCTGCTGCCTGTACAACTCACACCGCTCCTGCTGCCTGTAGCACTCACACTGCTCCTGCTGCCTGTATCACTCACACCGCTCCTGCTGCCTGTATCACTCACACCGCGCCTGCTGCATGTATCACTCACACCGTTCCTGCTGCCTGTATCACTCACACTGCTCCTGCTGCCTGTATCACTCACACCGCTCCTGCTGCCTGTATCACTCACACCGCCCCTGCTGCCTGTACCACTCACACCGCTCCTGCTGCCTGTATCACTCACACCGCTCCTGCTGCCTGTATCACTCACACCGCTCCTGCTGCCTGTATCACTCACACCGCTCCTGCTGCCTGTATCACTCACACCGCTCCTGCTGCCTGTACCACTCACACTGCTCCTGCTGCCTGTATCACTCACACCGCTCCTGCTGCCTGTATCACTCACACCGCGCCTGCTGCATGTATCACTCACACCGTTCCTGCTGCCTGTATCACTCACACTGCTCCTGCTGCCTGTATCACTCACACCGCTCCTGCTGCCTGTATCACTCACACCGCCCCTGCTGCCTGTACCACTCACACCGCTCCTGCTGCCTGTATCACTCACACCGCTCCTGCTGCCTGTATCACTCACACCGCTCCTGCTGCCTGTATCACTCACACCGCTCCTGCTGCCTGTATCACTCACACTGCTCCTGCTGCCTGTATCACTCACACCGCTCCTGCTGCCTGTATCACTCACACCGCTCCTGCTGCCTGTATCACTCACACCGCTCCTGCTGCCTGTATCACTCACACTGCTCCTGCTGCCTGTATCACTCACACCGCTCCTGCTGCCTGTATCACTCACACCGCGCCTGCTGCATGTATCACTCACACCGTTCCTGCTGCCTGTATCACTCACACTGCTCCTGCTGCCTGTATCACTCACACCGCTCCTGCTGCCTGTATCACTCACACCGCCCCTGCTGCCTGTACCACTCACACCGCTCCTGCTGCCTGTATCACTCACACCGCTCCTGCTGCCTGTATCACTCACACCGCTCCTGCTGCCTGTATCACTCACACCGCTCCTGCTGCCTGTATCACTCACACTGCTCCTGCTGCCTGTATCACTCACACCGCTCCTGCTGCCTGTATCACTCACACCGCTCCTGCTGCCTGTATCACTCACACCGCTCCTGCTGCCTGTATCACTCACACTGCTCCTGCTGCCTGTATCACTCACACCGCTCCTGCTGCCTGTATCACTCACACCGCTCCTGCTGTCTGTATCACTCACACCGCTCCTGCTGCCTGTATCACTCACACCGCTCCTGCTGCCTGTACCACTCACACCGCCCTCCGCTTCCCGATGCCCCGGGCCACTGAGGCAGCAGCGTTCCCACCCACGCCCCTGGCCCATCACAAACAACACGCAACGTGCGGGGCGATAATGCCCCTTCGCTGCTGCCATTGGCGTGCTACCTGTGCGTCCTCTGTGGGGCAGCAGGGAAGCCAGTGGGGTGGGTGGGTGAGTGGCAATATGGATGAGTGGAGAGGTGGATGAGTGATACGATGCGTTTTTGATGTGTGGGTGAGTGGGTGGGTTGGAGAATCGGCGGGCGAGGTTGATGTGTAGGTGGATTATTGAGTGAATGGGTGAGTGGATGGGCGAGTGGATGAGTGAGTGTCGAGGTGAGCGGGTGATTCGGAATATGGATTCGTCAATGGGAGGGCAGATCAGTGGAATTGGCGTTAAGTAGATGGGTGAGTGGGTGGATGGGTGGATGGGTGGGTGGATGGATGGACGAGGTGGGTGGGTTGGTTAGTGTGAGGATATGTGGGTGAATTGATACGTGGGTGGGTGAGTGGATGAGCGGGAAGCCAACATTAGTCAATTGTTAGTCGGGTGAGCGAAATGAGGGTTGAGTGAGTGGGTGAGTGGGTGAGTGGGTGAGTGGGTAGGTGGGTGAGTGGTAAGACGCATGAGTGGATGAATGGGTGAGTGGTGGGTGAATAGTTTGGAGAATCGGTGGGTGAGATCGATGTGCAGGTGGATTATGAAGTGATTAGGTGAGTGGCTGGGTGAGTGGATGAGTGGGTGGATTGACGAGTGCCTTGGGACTGGGTGAGTAGGTGGGTAGGCTAGACGTGTGGGTGGATTATGCAGTGATTTGGGTGAGAGGATGTAGGTGAGTTGGTGAGTTTTGAGAGTGCACGGAAGCCGGACGACACGTGGTGTCTACAGGGGAGAGAGAGAGAGGGCACGGGGGGCAGCTGCCCTCTCTCTCTCCTGCCTCTGTCGTTGGATGTGTGGGTGGCTCCATCGGATGTGTGGGTGGCTCCATTGAGAGCGAGCGAGTGAGCGAGCGCTTGACCCCCACGGAGGCTGATTTGCACGTTAAGTGGTTGGAAGGGAGCGGCGCTTCTTTGGGAATCGCCCTCGGTGCTTGCGAAGGAAGCGATGCGCAGAAGGGGTTCGGGGGTTAGGCCGAGGGTGAGGTTTACTCGCGTTAATGCAACGGCTCGCGCGGGTGGGGCACGGGCTCGGAAGGAGAGGGGCAGGGTACGGGCTCGGATGGAGAGGGGCAGGGCACGGGCTCGGAAGGAGAGGGGCAGGGCACGGGCTCGGAAGGAGAGGGGCAGGGTACGGGCTCGGAAGGGGAGGGGCAGGGCACGGGCTCGGTAGGGGAGGGGCAGGGTACGGGCTCGGAAGGAGAGGGGCAGGACACGGGCTCGGAAGGGGAGGGGCAGGGCACGGGCTCGGAAGGAGAGGGGCAGGGCACGGGCTCGGAAGGGGAGGGGCAGGGCACGGGCTCGGAAGGGGAGGGGCAGGGCACGGGCTCGGTAGGAGAGGGGCAGGGCACGGGCTCGGTAGGGGAGGGGCAGGGCACGGGCTGGGAAGGGGAGGGGCAGGGCACGGGCTCGGATGGAGAGGGGCAGGGTACGGGCTGGGAAGGGGAGGGGCAGGGTTACGCGTGGGAGTTTTTATTTGGGTGAAGAGCTCGGTTTGGTTGTGGCTGAGGCTTAGTTTAATAATAACAGGGGTTGGGATTTGGGGATAAGCTGATTTGGTAACGGGTTAAGGTTAATGCAAATTTTAGTCGAGGGTGAAAGGTGTAGGATTATGCTTCGATGTATGAGGATGAATATAAGATAAACGCTCGGCTTGCTCGGTTTAAGGGAGGGGTTCGGCTCAAGCTAAGGGTAAGCGTTCGGATTAAGGTAAAGGTTTAAGACGTGTTAGGATTATGATGATGATGATACTAATTTCAACTTGTAACCCTCCGCCCCCACACAGCATTCGCTCCTCGCTCTCTCAGAGAGATAGAGAGAGATAGCGCGAGAGAGACCGAGAGAGACCGAGAGAGACACAGAGAGAGAGACTGAGAGAGAGACACAGAGAGAGAGAGAGAGAGACCGAGAGAGACACAGAGAGAGAGAGAGACACAGAGAGAGAGACACAGAGAGAGAGACACAGAGAGAGAGACACAGAGAGAGACAGAGAGAGAGAAACACAGAGAGAGAGAGACCGAGAGAGAGACACAGAGAGAGACACAGAGAGAGACACAGAGAGAGAGAGACACAGAGAGAGAGAGACACACAGAGAGAGAGACCAAGAGAGAGACACAGAGAGAGACACAGAGAGAGAGACACAGAGAGAGACACAGAGAGAGAGACACAGAGAGAGACACAGAGAGAGAGCGACAAAGAGAGAGACCGAGAGAGACACAGAGAGAGAGACACAGAGAGAGAGACCGAGAGAGAGACACAGAGAGAGACACAGAGAGAGAGACAAAGAGAGAGAGACCGAGAGAGACACACAGAGAGAGAACAACTCATAAGCGCGAGGAATATCACACGAGCTGGAAAGGCAGCGAGCACGTGTCCGAAATCACCCCCCAAGCTGTGACCAACTGGTTCGTGTGTCCGTGGAAACCGGAGTGACCGGAAGAAAACGCACCCGTGCGAGGGGAAAACACTCTATCCCATCAAAACGGAACAGGCGGGGGTTGGTGGATGGATGGGGGAGGGGTCCACATTCGTTTTACCGCCGTCTGGCGAGCCAGGGGTACGGGCTCCTCCTCGGCGCACACGGGAGGGGTGGACAGGTACCAAGAGCCACGCGCCACGCGCCACGTGCCGGCGTTCGGGCGAGAGTGATACCGAGGGTGATACCGAGGGCGAGGGTGATACCGAGGGTGATACCGAGGGCGAGGGTGATACCGAGGGCGAGGGTGATACCGAAGGCGAGGGTGATACCGAGGGCGAGGGCGCTACCGAGGGCGAGGGTGATACCGAGGGCGAGGGTGATACCGAGGGCGAGGGTGATACCGAGGGCGAGGGTGATACCGAGGGCGAGGGTGATACCCGAGGCGTTCGGCTTGTCCCGGGGGGCGGCTATTCTCGTGAACCGCCGGGGTCAGCTGCCACGTTTGCGACGGGTCCCGTGGCCGAGAGAGGTAAGAGAAGACGCGGCCGAGTCCTCGTTAACGCGCGCCATCGGTTTCCATAAAAAAAACCGCGTGTAAATTATTCAAAATTAATTTCCTGCGCGTGTATTATTTTCGCCGGTGGAAGTATTTTTTCCCCCTGCCCTGTTTACTTATTTCACCCCCCACCCACCGCCCAATCCTCCCTAGAGCCTCGCAAATTTCTTCCTTCCAATTATCAGTCAGGCCCCTGCCACTCAAACGACTCCCCGTTTGTGCACCAACTCGGTCTGACTCTCTCCCTCTCTCCTCTCTCTCCTCTCTCCGCTGCGTCTTCTATCGCTGTCGAGTTGCGAGCCCCGCGTTTGAAGATTCCGCCTCTCTCGGCTGGAGGGGGATCGGTGGGCGGGTGGGGATGAGTGGGTGGGGGACGGCTTCTCAATTCAATTATTTAAATTGGACCCCAAAAAAATGAATAACAACGTAAAAAAAAGAGAGATCCCTGAACAATTTGATGAGATAAATAAATCCTCTCCTTTTGAGTTTGTCATCGCAGCACCCCTCGACTCCGCCAGGACGCCCCCAGGAGGTGCCCGGGAAGGCCCCCAGGAGGTGCCCGGGAAGACTCCCAGGGCCCGTGCCCCCTCCCCTTTGGGATTTCGATCCCAACGGGATGTCAGAATGAGAATTATACTGGTGGTAGGAAACGTAGTGGACTGGAAGCCCAACCGGGATTAATTCACAGGAGGCAGGGGATTCATTGTGGATGTTCTGTGGATGTCTGTCCACGTGTATCCGGACACCCGGATAAAATGGGTGGGGAGGGGCTGGGTGGGGAGGGGAGGGTGGGGAGGGGCTGGGTGGGGAGGGGAGGGGAGGGTGGGGAGGGGAGGGTGGGGAGGGGAGGGGAGGGTGGGGAGGGGCTGGGTGGGGAGGGTGGGGCTGGGTGGGAGGTGGGAGGGTTGGGGCTGGGTGGGGAGGGGCTGGTCACCCCGTGGTGCCCTTATAAAACTCAACGTTTCACCTACTCACGCCGGCTTGTGCCCGCCCTCACAGTCGGGCATATTTGCGGAATACACCACGCCGCCGTTGACCCTGGCCATTGACCGAGAAACCCAACGTTCCTACCAGCTCCCTCCGCAGGAATGGGTTCATTCATACTGGGAGAAATCCGATGAGCTATTAAGCCTTTCACCCCCTAACAACAGATGTCCAGTACGGGCGCAGGTCAGAAGGTGACAACACACAAAGCAAAAACACGACCGGGAGTGTGCCAGTGCAGGAAAGGTAACCACATCACGAAAACAACACAAATTAAAACTAAACAATCTAATTTTATTTTACCAGCTGAGGCCCACTGAGCTATTTGCTTCCTTTTCAGAAGCTGAACCCGGCGAGCCGAGTTCGATTCCCGCTCATGGCCAACACCCTGTGACGATTACCCGAACCGGTTCTGGACCTCCCCTAGGTCGACTCGGTCTCAAATGAGTACCTGGTGCGGTGTGTAAACATCGCCAATGGGGAGACAAAGGCGGTCGGGCGTAGTGCTGGCCACCCACCCCCTCGTGTGCCTTGGCGGCCTTCATAGGTGCTCGCTAACAGCACTTGCCCCTACAGTCTGTTCAGGCTACACGGGGGTTCATGACACACGTTTTTTGGGTTAGATCACGTAAAATATATAAATGTGTTGTCAAACCCGCCACCACCCGACACAGCCAATTAGTAACGTTCGTCACGTAAACAGAACGTGCCAATTCGTTACTAGTGCAGCACACCGCTTGTGTGTTGGAGAGCCACGCTCGACCAGCCTACGTGTTAAACTATACGGGGGATCTCTTTGTTCAGTACTGGGTTCTCTACACAGGGATTAGTCGTCTCAAGGTCCCCTCGTTGTCGTGCCGCGAGACGACGCCGCGGGACACGGAGCTCGCGTGGCGGCGGTGGTGGTGGTGGCGAGGGGCGAGGGGCTGGCGGATCACCGCACAGATGTCGCGACGCTCCGTTCCCCGTGAGCGTCGAGGAGGAGAAAGGTGGTACGGGGAGAAAAAAAAAGAGTAGATTCCACCCGTTCCGTTTTGTATGGGATATAAAGCGTTTCCCCCTCGCGTGTGTCAGTTTCAGATGGGCGCTCCGGTTTTCCCGCCACATTGCAAGCACTCGTGAATTGGCCGGTAACACGTTGACGTGTAGAGGACCGCAGAGCTTGGAAAATTGGTGCCGGCTGCCTTCCCGCTCGTCCGTGGTCCCCGGCGCCTCCCGAGTCGTTGGCGCTGTTGGAGAGAGAGCGGACACATTGGGGGTGTCACGTGACAAGTTGACGACGATGACCTTGGGGGGTGTCACGTGACAAGTTGACGACGTTGACCTTGGGGGTGTCACGTGACAAGTTGACGACGATGACCTTGGGGGTGTCACGTCACAAGTTGACGACGATGACCTTGGGGGTGTCACGTGACAAGTTGACGACGATGACCTTGGGGGGTGTCGCGTCACAAGTTGACAACGATGACCTTGGGGGGTGTCACGTGACAAGTTGACGACGATGACCTTGGGGGTGTCACGTGACAAGTTGACGACGATGACCTTGGTGGTGTCGCGTGACAAGTTGACAACGATGACCTTGGTGGTGTCACGTGACAAGTTGACGATGATGACCTTGGGGGTGTCACGTGACAAGTTGACAACGATGACCTTGGGGGGTGTCGCGTGACAAGTTGACGACGATGACCTTGGTGGTGTCACGTGACAAGTTGACGACGATGACCTTGGTGGTGTCACGTGACAAGTTGACGACGATGACCTTGGTGGTGTCACGTGACAAGTTGACGACGATGACCTTGGGGGTGTCACGTGACAAGTTGACGACCATGATGGACGACGACGATGAGCCGGATTTCAGCTCGCAACCTTCACATTCTGATTGTATACGTGGCGAGAAAATAACTTTAACGCGTTTACGTCTCTGCCAACGATTCAATTTGCTTGCTTCCCCAAATGTTGCCTTGGGTCGTCCATCATTTTAGCAACAACAACAACAAAAGTGTTCCCAACTCTCAACTGAAAAACTCGAGGAATGGGACTGTGTGTGTTTGTGTACCTGTGTATGTGTGTACCTGTGTGTGTGTACCTGTGTGTGTACCTGTGAGTGTGTGTACCTGTGTGTGTGTGTACCTGTGTGTGTGTACCTGTGTGTGTACCTGTGAGTGTGTGCACCTGTGTATGTGTGTGTGCACCTGTGTATGTGTGTACCTATGTGTGTGTAGCTGTATGTGTGTGTGTACCTGTGTGTACCTGTGTGTGTGTGTACCTGTGTGTGTGTGTGTGTACCTGTGTGTGTGTACCTGTGTGGGGAGCGATAGTGTAGCGGTTAGCGCGCTGCGCTATGAACCTGGCGACCCGGGTTCGATTCCCGCTCACGGCCAACACCAGTGACGATTATCTGAACCGGTCCCGGGCCTCCCCTAGGTCGACTCAGCCTCAATTGAGTACCTGGTGCGGTGTGTAAACATTGCCACTAGGGAGACAAAGGCGGTCGGGCGTGGTGCTGGCCACCCACCCCCTCGTGTACCGTTCCGGCCTTCATAGGTGCTCGCTAACAGCACTTGCCCCTACAGTCTGTTAAGGCTATACGGGGGATCTTTGTCTTTGTCTGTGCGCACCTGTGCGCACCTGTGCGCACCTGTGCGCACCTGTGCGCACCTGTGCGCACCTGTGCGCACCTGTGCGCACCTGTGCGCACCTGTGCGCACCTGTGCGCACCTGTGCGCACCTGTGCGCACCTGTGCGCACCTGTGCGCACCTGTGTGTACCTGTGTGTGTGTACGTGGGGAGCGGTGGTGTAGTGGTTAGCGCTACGCTGCGCTGCGAACCCGGCGACCCCGAGTTCGAATGCCGCTCATGGAACAACACCTGTGACGATTATCTGAACCGGTCCCGGGCTTCCCCTAGGTCGACTCGGCCTCAAATTAGTACCTGGTGCGGTGTTTAATCATCGCCACTGGGGAGACAAAGGCGGTCGGGCGTGGTGCTGGCCACCCCACCCCCTCGTGTGCCGTGTCGGCCTTCATCGGTGCTCGCTAACAGCACTTGCCCCTACAGTCTGTGCAGGCTATACGGGAGGGATCTTTGTCTTTCCTATTGTACGCTTGAACTTATTTCGCACCGCACGTAGCCAGCCGTGCTCTTCGGAGGCAAGAGAGTTCTAAGACTTAAGATTGTCTGGGGGTCTTTTTTTATCTTAGCCAAAGGTCAAAGTTTATAACAGAGTTCCTCAATTATATCATGCGTCACTGGTTTCTGATGGTCAGAACGAGCTCCGGATCAACTCAGTGGGTTTTGCCTGGTATGATGGGGATGGTTTATGAGTATTTGTTTGTGTTTGGGTGATGTGTTTACCATTCTTGTACTTTGCGCTACTATCATGTTTTTGTCCTGTGTGTTGTTGTCAAGTTCTTACCCGCCTCTTACTGCACATCTGTGAAAAAGAGCTTTATAACACATCGGATTCCTCCAGTCATAAATAAACATCCTCATTCTGAACTCTTACGACGGAAACCCGAGCACCGTGACGTGAGCGACGTCACAATGCGAAGCACGTGCGCATGTTGCTGAACTTATGTCGCAATGGGACGCAGCCAATCGGAAAGTGGGAATCTGCAGTGCACCCTGAACGTAACGCGGCGTCGTTATGACGTTAATGGGGGGGAGGGGGGGCGGGGGGGGGGGTGCCGGGCGTGGCAACAACCGCTACACAAACCCGGCCACATTTGTCTCCCCCAGCCGCCGGCGCTAATGTCGATCCCGGAATCGACCGAAACAATTCACCGAGCTTCACGAGGCGGCGAATCGTCACGATTCCCGTGGGTGGGGAGGTCACGATTTAATTTCCGGAGAAATTCCTTTTTCTCTCATGAGTATTGTCTTCTCTGCTTTGCTGCATTTTCGTTCGTTCTGTCTCGTTTGTTCCACGAGCCTCACGTTTTGGCATTTATTCATTGAAACTTATTTTTTGCCGGTCTAAAAAAATGATGAAAAATCATAAAAAGTTGCTTTTCCTCTTTCTAGCAATAACAGGCGTTCTTTAGTCTAACGCCGGTGAGACTAGGCCTTAAATAAGGTTGTCTCTGGTGTAGGCCAATCACTTTCAAAGATACAATGCATACATCATCAGAGCATGTTTGTTTGGCATGTTCACCACAAGTACGTGTGGTTAATGCAGACTTGATTCCTTGCAAAATGTTTCTCTTTGGTGCTTGAACATCTTTACACCTCGTGTTTAATTGTAGGAAAGGGTAAAACCTCTTCTTATTTTTCATATATTGATAGTGGCAAAAAAGAAAATGTTCCATGACATAGCTGCTCACCCCGAGCTATAAACACCCTGATAGTGGCATTGTCTTTGTACTGTTCGCTTTTTGGCATTCTCTGGTTCCACACTGGTAGTGAGTAACATGTGTAGTGAGTTCTTATGGAGGCGGAGACGTCGGTTTATTTATAAACTAACAGATAACTCCATTAACATCCCCTATCTAGGGAGGTGCAGCCTCCGGGCGATCGTGACTCACACACTGCCAGCTCAGCTCTTAGCCCTCCGGCTATCGTGGCCCTAGGGGAGGCTACCCTGACCCGACCCAGCCAAGGTGCGGGTCCCGACCACTGGCCCCAGCTCGACCCGGCCCTTACAAGGGCAGCGGGCTCGAGGTCCCAGGGTCCTAGTCTCGCTGCTCTTCAGTCTTCGTAGCCCTGCCTCGAGCTGCGCTTGGGGTGCCCCTTTTACACACCTCCAGGGGACCCTCCGCCCCTGGTACCGCCCCCGTTCTGGAACCTTCCAGAAGATCCTGGAAGGGCCCCTCTCCCAGCCCCCCCCACCTGGGGTAGGGGAGTGGAACCCAGCTTCCCTTGGGACCAGCTCCCTCTCTATCCCCTCGTACTGGTTGGCACACCCGGCCGACCTCTGGCTGCAACTGCAGGTCAGTGGATACAGGTGGTGCGTGCATACGCGATCCGACGCTACACATGAATTGCGTCATGTTATTCCTATAAGTCATGGATGATGCAATCATAGCGAGGCTTATATCTCTCTGCTGAACAAATTGCCCTAAATCTTGACTTCAAGCTTTCGTGACTGCAGGAATTCATATTATTTTGGTCTTTCGGTTAGGCCACGTAGATAGAAAAATAAAAATAATAAAAATATATCACGACGCTTCAATTGCAACACAAGCAATCGTCATCAGGTGAAAAAATATAGCGGGAGAGCTGCTGAGGCAGAATGTTATGAATATTGATTGGGTCCTCAGATGGTTCGTAAATTCCATCTCTAGCCCCGCCCACTTACCCTTGGGCTACGCCCTTCTCAAACCTATATAACATCCTGCCTCAGCAGCTCTCCGATCTTACATTGACATGCAAATTCCCTTTCTAGCCCCGCCCACTTACCCTTGGGCTACGCCCATCTCAAACCTATATAACATCCTGCCTCAGCAGCTCTCCCGCTATATTTTTCCACCTGATGACGATTGCTTGTGTTGCGATCGAAACGTCGTGATTTATTTTTGTTATTATTTTTCTATCTACGTGGCTTTACCGAAAGACCCAAATAATATAAATTGCCCTATATCAGCTCTAGGAAATCATAGAGTGTCGTGCTCTCTTTATTTGTCAGTGTTTGATTTTGCAAAGGGACACATTTCTGTATAGCCAAAGTGAGCAGAGATGCCTCGTACTTGTGTGAACAAAGTAGATCACTTCTGCTATGTTTGTGGTGAAGTGACCTTTGCATCACAAAAGTACACTATAACCACTATGGTTAAGAAAGCCTATCACCTTTATTTTGGCTGCAAAATTGGAGATCAGGACAATATGTGGACTCCACACATATGCTGCAATACTTGTGCAACAAATCTTCGCCAGTGGTTGAAAAGGAAATCTATGCCTTTTGCAGTGCCAATGATTTGGAGAGAGCCAACAGATCATATCAGCAATTGTTACTTCTGCATGGCGCCTCCAGTTGGGAAAGGTGTGTCAAAGAAGTGGACTGTATTATCCAAACATTCCATCAGCTATACGCCCAGCACCCCACGGAGAAGGACTGCCGGTTCCTGATGCACCAGAATTATTCTCACTTGAGTCAGACGAGAAAGAGGAACAGGATGAGACTTCTTGTCCTGAACCATCAAGGTCACATGACCCAGATTTTCTCCCGTCCTCCTCCTCTGAACCACACCTTATAACACAAGGTGAACTGAAAGACCTTGTCTGGGATTTGGAACTACCCAAGAGCAAGGCAGAGCTGTTGGGCTCCAGACAGCAGCAGTGGAATCTCCTGGCAGGTGATGTTAGGGTTTCCGTGTTCCGTGGCCATCAAAAGGATCTTGTCCCATTCTTCTTCATGGAAGGTGCAGACTATGGCTGGACAGTGACAAGAGGTGCTCCATTAATGAATGCAAGAGACAAGCCAAGAAGCACAGAGTAGACACTGAATAAGGACTAAACTATGTACTTATATATACATTATAGTTTTTTGCCTTTTGTTTCATGATACATTTTATGCATATAACCCCTTTGCTGATGTTTAAAGTGTTACATGAACAGGCCAAGTGACATGTTATCATGTTAAGCAACCATAAACACATGAAAACGCATAGGTTTACAATTTACGAGTAAAACTCTACTGTCTACACAATATACATGGACGTAAAATGTAAAAAACTTGAATATCTTAGGAACAGTAGCCAATCAGTTGTTTTAATTGTTATATTTGAATTCGGCACATCAACATCCATAATAAACAGCACATTTAATCTCTGAAGAAGATGACATCTAAAAGATTGTAGACTAGTGCGGATCAGAGCTTGTGTGTTTGCATGTTTTGCAACAAGTATCGTGTGTGGTTAATGCACATTAGATTCCTTGCACGATGCACCTATTTGCTGTTTGAACATCTTCACACATGTTATTGTCAGAAAGGGTAAAAACCTATGATTATTCTTCGCAATTTATTTAATTGCACTACATTGCACAGTCAACATCAGAGTGAGTTTCTACTTAAACGAGTATGGTGCACCATCTCCCGTCACTGCCTCTGAGTCGGCGTTGGAAACTCCTCATTCTTATGGCGGGGGCGAGTCTATCCACAGGACAACCACTGTTGACATTCCTACAAATTGGTACGCGCTTTACCAACCCCCCCCCCCACCCCAAGAGGGAGGGACGATGATGGGATGGGCCGAGTGTCAATTCCCATTCGGGGATTTGAACCCGGGACCCTTTCGCTTGGGAGCGGTTCGCTCCGTCACGTAGCCCACCAGGGCAGCTGGGTGCACTGCGATTGGCAGTTCATTCGTGGGCACCCGGCACGGACACCCGGCGCGGGCACCGATTCTGACCGGTTTACCGCCACGTCGCCTCCTGGACCACAGCAGATGCTGAATGCGGGGATCGGATAACGGGAAAAGCCCGGCCGGGTGGCTCGGCCTATCCCATCATCTTCATCCCTGCCGCCAGGGGTGGGGGGTCGATAAAATAGTAACCGCTTTGTAGGTATGTCAATAGTGATTGTCCCATGAAGAGACTCGCCCTCACCACGGGAATGAGGAATTTCCAACGCCCACTCGGAGGCCTATCATCATCCCTCCCCCAGGGATCGACAAAATGAGTACCGCTCTTTGGGGAAGTCATCAACGGTTGTACTGCATTCTTGGTTCTTTCGGTAAAGTCACGTAGAAGGGAAAGAACCAAGAATATGAATCCCTGCAGTCACGAAAGCTTTAAATCAAAATTTAACGGTTGCACTGTGGATCAACTCGCCCCTGCCATGGGATCGTGGAATTTCCAGCACCGGCTCTGCATGGCGGTAAACGGGAGAGATGAGCACTAATGCCTCAGCTTGACGTCGATTTGACTTTGACACCGCGGGAGAGGCCCGGTCCGGGGTTGTGACCCCGACTTGAGCTGGTGCGGTGTGCGTCACGAGCCAGTAGCCGTGCTCGTGGCGACGGCGTCCCCGTGCACCACGACACACACACACGACACACACGCACGCACACGACACACACACACGCACGCACGCATTTCGCCTTCCCGATCGATATTTTCCATTGGCGTCGGCGCGACGCATCTGTTCCGATCACGGCGCGCCCGGGCGGTCTGTGCGCCTGCGCAATCGCCGATGGAAAACATAGACGGTGAAGGCTTTCCAGCGGAACGTCGCACTCCCAACGACAACAACAATAGTAATGATCCCCGTGGTGGTAATACATCTACTTATCCAGAAAGAGAAACATTCTCGCTGGGTCTCAGGAAGTTCCCACGGTGACAGATGTCGCCACTTTACTTCGTTCAGACTTTTCTGTGCGTGGGCGCAAAACAATAATTCTGAAAGCCGACGCGGGTAACGGGCAACGTGGCAGGTTGTCTCTCTCCGTAGAGCAGAGACGATCATCCCTCCGCCGTCCGTCCAACCGCCAAATCACGTTAAATGCACGCGATCTCGTTTAAATGCACGCGATCTCGTTGGCTTTCCGAAGCCCTAGCAAGCTTGAGCCCGGTTAGTACTTGAATCTGGCGATCGCCACGTGCGTAGCAGGCGCTGAGAGCGGTCATGGGTCTGCGAAGGTCGGTCCGGCGATGACTCCCTCACGACTGAATCTTCTCCGCTCGGAGGGTTCAGAATCATCGCGGCTCTCGGCGTCGGCTCTCTCCGGGCACTCCGCTATGCTCCCACGTAAAGACAAACACTCATTAATGGAGGGTCTCGAGGCTCACTGAGGCTGCTCTGGGTAAATACATGGACGTTGTTATTACTCGAGGGGGAGATGGCACGACACTCAAGCATCCGCACAGAAAGCCATCAACACATTTTTTTTTGCATATCCATGCAATGGTTACGTGAGTATATCTATTACTCTCAGGGATTACAAGTAATTTTATCTTCAGGAGGGGTCCCGCTACATCGGGATGATTGGCCAACACCAATTCGATTGTATGGAGAATCTGTTGTTGCTTCGCTATGGGAGGAAACCGGAGAACACGGAGGGAAAATCCCCCAGGAAGGCACCCGAGGCAGGAATCGAACCCAGGGAGTCCTCGCTGCAAGGCACTGGCGCGTCACCACCCTGCACACACAACAGAGTTGAGTTTACAGGAAGGCATTCACCGCCGTGACGTCTGTCACAATGGTGGATTGTGGGAGGTGGTTGTTGTTGTTGTATTCCTCTCGAGATATATCAGCCACTCCCTCTATTCCATTGCACTGAAACGCATTTGGATTTACCGGGCCGGCGATTTATGCCGCCCAACACATTGTGCACGCACGCGGAATTTGTCCATAAATATAGCGAGCGCTGTGCGATGACGGGGGGGCGGGGGGGGGGATTTAAACTCCCACGCATCGAAGCGCGCGGGCTCACGGGATGGGGTGAGGGGCACGGCGGGGCCGGCCACGGCCACGAGCGGCCCGTTCGCGAGTGCACGACGGGGATTCCATGATGGACCAAGGATTTTGAATATGTATTTGTACTGGAGGAGGAATCCGATGAGATTATAAAATATGTGTGTTTTTTTTTAAACAGACCTCCAGTTCAAAGGGGGGGGGGGGCAACGGGGTCAGGACTTTACAACAACCAACGATAGGAGAAACACGGTAGGAGTGCAAAGTCTAGGAAAGGTGAACAAATCACTTTGAAAAATAAAGACAAAAAAGCTAAACAATGTTTTTATCCTACCAGATAAAGCCCACTGAGGCTATTAACTTTGTTTTAAAGAAGCGACCTGGCTATTACGAATGAGAGCTCAAAGTGGCTTTGCTCATAGGGTGTTTTCCCCTTTTTTCTGGCAACAAACTGACTCCTTTTGCAAGGAATCATGTTTACATTAACCACAAAAGGCGCCTTTTGGCGTCATCTGGTCAGACACCATATGAGACTAGGCTCTAAGAAAAGCTGTCTCTAGTGTGGACCAATGGGTTTCAAGCACAATGCATAAATTATCAGAGTATTAATTTTTGTTTGCATTTTGACTGCAAGTATTGTGGTTAATGTAAACATATTCCCTTGCAAAAGGAGTCAGTTTTGTTGCCAGACGAAAGGGGAAAACCCTTATTAGTATATTTTGGTACTGGCAAAGGAGGCCTCATGATGTAAAGTGGCTTTGTTTGAGCGCCACGGTTACGAGATGTTAACGACCTCGCCTGGTATGCAGGAGGTCGTGGGTTCGATCCCGACCCTGACGCCTACTGCTGCTGTATATTTTGAGTTTGCGGTGTCTCTGTCTCTCTCTCACCGTGGTCGCGTGGGATTTTTTCCGGGTCCTCCGGTTTTTCCCTCCACATTTAGAAACATCCATTTAGAGTATTTGGCTGCTCTAAATATCCACGCGACGCGCAAGCCGCTTCGTCGATCCATCATTTGTGATGGCCAGGGGCCTTACGTGGTAAAATAACAAGTTTAGTCGTGATAGTTTAGGCGTGTCGTCTTCAACGTGGAGATTTAGAGCGGCCGAAGACGGCGCCCTCTCTAAGAGGTGTGGAGAAGCCCTCTCCGTGGTGTCAGAAGTGGCCACGCGACACCCGGGATTGGCGCTGCACGTTTCGCCCGCTCTTTGGTGAGATACGCGAGCCGTTATTTGTTTTATTTTTTTACACGCTTTTATTTAACTCACTGTCTGTTGTTGTATCCTCAAATCTTGTGACTCAATATTAACCCACTTCCCAATGCGGTATCGACTGCAAACTTGGTATACTTATGTCATACTGATGACAATACTATATTATATCATAAAAAATAAAGTATTTTTAAACATTATTTTGTATATGTTATGTCTCGGCTTGTGTCTAATTGTCCACGCTCAACTGACGTTGGCTGTAATTGGCCACGGTCCCCTTATGTCGTGGCAAGCTTCTGGGCCACTTCCTGGAGTCGTGGAGTTCTGCCATTACTAGCACGGTACATTTGATAAAAGCGTGTTTTTTAAAAAAAAGTGTTTTACTTATTACAATTTCAGTCGGGTTCTGTTCGGGGTGGGCGAACCGGAAGGTAATATCCTCACGGTCACACCGCGTGCAGGAGAAGGAGCCCCCCCCCCCCCCGCTAGCCACGCGTCCAACAGAAGCGACCTGGGTGAATGTTCGGTGTGGCGCAACAACAAAACAACCATCAGCTCTGGATGCAACGATCCCTCCGCTCCAGATATTTCCCATTCGTATTTGAAGATGTTGATCAATGAGGCTGCCTCGAGTAGCCGCAGGGGGTTCACGCACGATCTTCACTTACAACATGTACGAATAATAATAATAAAAAACATCGACTCTTCGGCGCGATTCATTGAATGTACCGTGAGCTTAAGAACCGATTTTAATCGCTACCGGCAATTCCACGCATTGTTACCCCTAACCGTGTTGTAGTCCCTGCTGCACCACGGGAAGGGAGTGTGGCGGGATGGGACGGCTCAAGGTGAGCAGCAGGAGGAGCGCTGGGGCAGGGAGGGGAGGAAGGAGGAGGGGAGGAAGGAATGACCGGGCCGAGATGTCGGAGAGGGTGATGATGATGACGACGATGATGAGAGCGGAGGGAAAAGAGGACCAGTTCCGATCTGGCTCTTCACCTCCGAACTCGGGTTCACAGCGCAGCGCGCGAACCTCACGGCGCACGAGGGGGGTGGGTGTGCAGCACCACGCCGGGCCGCCTTTGTCTCCCTGGTGGCGACGTTTAACACTTCCACAACCGGGCACTCGTTTATGTCCGTGTCGACCCAGGGGAGGTCCAGAACCGGCTCAGACGGCGTTGGCCGTGAGCGGGAATCGAACTCGGTCGGCCGGGTCCTCGGCCCCCTACACCGCCACACGCCACGCTCGTGTTTGTTTCTGTTTGTAGATGTAATGAATGCGTGGCTGTACACGCGAGCGCGTGTTGTTGTTGTTGGTGTTGTTGTTGTGTTGTTGTTGTTGCTGTTGCTGCTTCCTCGTCTCCGTTACATCAGCGGCTCATTCGCCCCAATTCCCTCGCTGCTCGCCGCTCGCCCGCTTTGCATTCAGCCCGCCGCTCTCTCCTCGAGCGCGTCTCGCCTTATTTCATTATTTAGCAGCGGATTGCTTTTTTTTCTGAAGCTGCCCCCCTCCACCACTGCCCCCCTCCCCACCAGCGCCAACGCCACCACCAGCGCCACCTCTAATTAATCTTCGTCGCCCGTCGCCAGCTCTCCCGACTCGAGACGCGCTCAGCTCGCGGCTTCGCGACATCGACAGAAAAAATAATTCCCGGCAGCGAAGATCCCGCGACGCGTGGGGGGCCTGGGGGTGCCCCCCCCCCCTCCCCGCGGTGGGACCGGAGGGGGGGCCGGGGGGGCTGCTCGTTAATTGCTTTCATTTGGCTACCCCCGCGTAAACTCTGCACCAATCTCCCCCCCCCCCCCTGGTTACAGGCACGACCCCCGCTCGCTTGCCACGTGTGTGGAGCTGAGCGCGACTACAGATTGGACTTTGCCCACTGTCTTGGCAAGCGGCCGCTGCTGCCAGTTCGTGTCTCTCCTCTCGCCTTCTCGTCGCTCTCTTCCGTGTGGGTATCGAGCGGCTCCTGGGAATCGACGTCTCACGACGTGAAGTTGGGTTTTTGTTGCCGATTTCAGAAGTCACGGAAGCGTGAAGCCCGCCAACTCGTGCCCTTGGAGACCCATAGACTCACACAGATACCCATAGACTCACACAGAGACCCATAGACTTACACAGAGGCCCACAGACTCACACAGAGACCCATAGACTCACATAGAAACCCATAGACTCACACAGAGACCCACAGACTCACACAGAGACCCACAGACTCACACAGAGACCCACAGACTCACACAGAGACCTATAGACTCACACAGAGACGCACAGACTCACACAGAGACCCATAGACTCACACAGAGACCCACAGACTCACACAGAGACCCACAGACTCGCACAGAGACCCACAGACTCACACAGAGACCCATAGACTCACACAGAGACCCACAGATTCGCACAGAAACCCATAGACTCACACAGAGACCCATAGACTCACACAGAAACCCACAGACTCACATAGAGACCCACAGACTCACACAGAGATCCTCAGACTCACACAGAGACCCATAGACTTACACAGAGACCCGCAGACTCACACAGAGACCCACAGACTCGCACAGAGACTCATAGACTCGCACAGAGACCCACAGACTCACGCAGAGACCCATAGACTCACACAGAGGGCCATAGACTCACACAGAGACCCATAGACTCACACAGAGACCCGCAGACTCACAGCGAGATGCATAGATTCACACAGAGACCCAAAGAGTCACACAGAGACCCATAGACTCAGCCAGAGATCCATAGACTCACAAAGAGACCCATAGACTCACACAGAGACCCATAGACTCACACAGAGACCCATGGACTCACACAGAGACCCACAGACTCGCACAGAGACCCATAAACTCGAAGTGTCATAGGCTCGCACAGAGACCCGCAGACTCACACAGAGACCCACAGACTCGCACAGAGACCCATAGACTCGCACAGAGACCCATAGACTCACACAGAGCCCCATAGACTCACACAAAGACCCATGGACTCACACAGAGACCCATAGACTCACACAGAGACCCAGATACTCACACAGAAACCCATAGCCTCACACAGAGACCCAGAGACTCACACAGAGACCCATAGACTCGCACAGAGACCCATCGACTCACACAGAGACCCATAGACTCACACAGAGACCGATAGACTCACATAGAGACCCATAGACTTACACAGAGACCCATAGACTCACACAGAGACCTATAGACTCAAACAGAGACCCATAGACTCACAAAGAGACCCGCAGACTCACACAGAGACCAATAGACTCACACAAAAATCCATAGACTCACAGAGACCCATAGACTCACACAGATACCCATAGACTCACACAGAGGCCCATAGACTCACACAGAGACACATAGACTTGCACAGAGACCCATAGACTCACACAGAGGCCCATAGACTCGCGCAGACACCCATAGACTCGCACAGAGACCCATAGACTCGCACAGAGACCCGCAGACTCGCACAGAGACCCATAGACTCACACAGAGACCCATCGACTCACACAGAGACCCATAGACTCACACAGAGACCCACAGACTCACACAGAGACCCATAGACTCGCACAGAGACCGATAGACTCGCACAGAGACCGATATGCTCACACAGAGACCCATAGACTCAGAGACCCATAGACTCACACAGAGACCCATAGACTCACACAGAGACCCACAGACTCACACAGAGACCCATAGACTCACACAGAGACCCACAGACTCACACAGAGACCTATAGACTCACACAGAGACCCATAGACTCACACAGAGACACATAGACTCACACAGAGACCCAGACACTCACACAGAAACCCATAGCCTCACACAGAGACCCAGAGACTCACACAGAGACCCATAGACTCGCACAGAGATCCATCGACTCACGCAGAGACCCATAGAATCACACAGAGACCGATAGACTCACATAGAGACCCATAGACTTACACAGAGACCCATAGACTCACACAGAGACCCATAGACTCGCACAGAGACCCGCAGACTCGCACAGAGACCTAATAGACTCACACAGAGACCTGCAGACTCACATAGAGACCCATAGACTCACACAGAGACCTGCAGACTCACATAGAGACCCACAGACTCACACAGAGACCCATAGACTCGCACAGAGACCGATAGACTCGCAAAGAGACCGATATGCTCACACAGAGACCCATAGACTCAGAGACCCATAGACTCACACAGAGACCCATAGACTCACACAGAGACCCACAGACTCACACAGAGACCCATAGACTCACACAGAGACCCACAGACTCACACAGAGACCTATAGACTCACACAGAGACCCATAGACTCACACAGAGACACATAGACTCACACAGAGACCCATAGACTCGCACAGAGACCCATAGACTCACACAGAGACACATAGACTCACACAGAGACCCATAGACTCACACAGAGACCCATAGACTCGCACAGAGACCGATAGACTCGCACAGAGACCGATATGCTCACACAGAGACCCATAGACTCAGAGACCCATAGACTCACACAGAGACCCATAGACTCACACAGAGACCCACAGACTAACACAGAGACCCATAGACTCACACAGAGACCCACAGACTCACACAGAGACCTATAGACTCACACAGAGACCCATAGACTCACACAGAGACACATAGACTCACACAGAGACCCACAGACTCACACAGAGACCTATAGACTCACACAGAGACCCATAGACTCACACAGAGACCCATAGACTCACACAGAGACCCAGATACTCACACAGAAACCCATAGCCTCACACAGAGACCCAGAGACTCACACAGAGACCCATAGACTCGCACAGAGGCCCATCGACTCACGCAGAGACCCATAGACTCACACAGAGACCGATAGACTCACATAGAGACCCATAAACTTACACAGAGACCCATAGACTCACACAGAGACCCATAGACTCGCACAGAGACCCGCAGACTCGCACAGAGACCCATAGACTCACACAGAGACCTGCAGACTCACATAGAGACCCATAGACTCACACAGAGACCTGCAGACTCACATAGAGACCCATAGACTCACACAGAGACCCCATAGACTCACACAGAGACCCGCAGACTCGCACAGAGACCCATAGACTCACACAGAGACCTGCAGACTCACACAGAGACCCACAGACTCACACAGAGACCCATAGACTCGCACAGAGACCGATAGACTCGCACAGAGACCGATATGCTCACACAGAGACCCATAGACTCAGAGACCCATAGACTCACACAGAGACCCATAGACTCACACAGAGACCCACAGACTCACACAGAGACCCATAGACTCACGCAGAGACCCATAGACTCACACAGAGACCGATAGACTCACATAGAGACCCATAGACTTACACAGAGACCCATAGACTCACACAGAGACCCATAGACTCGCACAGAGACCCATAGACTCACACAGAGACCTGCAGACTCACATAGAGACCCATAGACTCACACAGAGACCTGCAGACTCACATAGAGACCCATAGACTCACACAGAGACCCCATAGACTCACACAGAGACCCGCAGACTCGCACAGAGACCCATAGACTCACACAGAGACCTGCAGACTCACACAGAGACCCATAGACTCACACAGAGACCCATAGACTCACACAGAGACCCACAGACTCACACAGAGACCCATAGACTCGCACAGAGACCCATAGACTCGCACAGAGACCGATATGCTCACACAGAGACCCATAGACTCAAACAGAGACCCATAGACTCACACAGAGACACATAGACTCACACAGAGACCCATAGACTCGCACAGAGACCCATAGACTCACACAGAGGCCCACAGACTCACACAGAGACCTATAGACTCACACAGAGACCCATAGACTCACACAGAGACACATAGACTCACACAGAGACCCACAGACTCACACAGAGACCCATAGACTCACACAGAGACCCAGATACTCACACAGAAACCCATAGCCTCACACAGAGACCCAGAGACTCACACAGAGACCCATAGACTCGCACAGAGACCCATCGACTCACGCAGAGACCCATAGACTCACACAGAGACCGATAGACTCACATAGAGACCCATAGACTTACACAGAGACCCATAGACTCACACAGAGACCCATAGACTCGCACAGAGACCCGCAGACTCGCACAGAGACCCATAGACTCACACAGAGACCTGCAGACTCACATAGAGACCCATAGACTCACACAGAGACCTGCAGACTCACATAGAGACCCATAGACTCACACAGAGACCCCATAGACTCACACAGAGACCCGCAGACTCGCACAGAGACCCATAGACTCACACAGAGACCTGCAGACTCACACAGAGACCCACAGACTCACACAGAGACCCATAGACTCGCACAGAGACCGATAGACTCGCACAGAGACCGATATGCTCACACAGAGACCCATAGACTCAGAGACCCATAGACTCACACAGAGACCCATAGACTCACACAGAGACCCACAGACTCACACAGAGACCCATAGACTCACACAGAGACCCACAGACTCACACAGAGACCTATAGACTCACACAGAGACCCATAGACTCACACAGAGACACATAGACTCACACAGAGACCCATAGACTCGCACAGAGACCCATAGACTCACACAGAGACCCAGATACTCACACAGAAACCCATAGCCTCACACAGAGACCCAGAGACTCACACAGAGACCCATAGACTCGCACAGAGACCCATCAACTCACGCAGAGACCCATAGACTCACACAGAGACCGATAGACTCACATAGAGAACCATAGACTTACACAGAGACCCATAGACTCACACAGAGACCCATAGACTCGCACAGAGACCCGCAGACTCGCACAGAGACCCATAGACTCACACAGAGACCTGCAGACTCACATAGAGACCCATAGACTCACACAGAGACCTGCAGACTCACATAGAGACCCATAGACTCAAACAGAGACCCCATAGACTCACACAGAGACCCGCAGACTCGCACAGAGACCCATAGACTCACACAGAGACCTGCAGACTCACACAGAGACCCACAGACTCACACAGAGACCCATAGACTCGCACAGAGACCCATAGACTCGCACAGAGACCGATATGCTCACACAGAGACCCATAGACTCAAACAGAGACCCATAGACTCACACAGAGACCCATAGACTCACACAGAGACCCACAGACTCACACAGAGACCCATAGACTCACACAGAGACCCACAGACTCACACAGAGACCTATAGACTCACACAGAGACCCATAGACTCACACAGAGACCCACAGACTCACACAGAGACCCATAGACTCACACAGAGACCCACAGACTCACACAGAGACCTATAGGCTCACACAGAGACCCATAGACTCACACAGAGACACATAGACTCGCACAGAGACCCATAGACTCACACAGAGACCCAGATACTCACAAAGAAACCCATAGCCTCACACAGAGACCCAGAGACTCACACAGAGACCCATAGACTCGCACAGAGGTCCCATCGACTCACACAGAGACCCATAGACTCACTCAGAGACCGATAGACTCACATAGAGACCCATAGACTTACACAGAGACCCATAGACTCACACAGAGACCTATAGACTCAAACAGAGACCCATAGACTCACAAAGAGACCCGCAGACTCACACAGAGACCAATATACTCACACAAAAATCCATAGACTCACAGAGACCCATAGACTCACACAAAAATCCATAGACTCACAGAGACCCATAGACTCACACAGATACCCATAGACTCACACAGAGGCCCATAGACTCACACAGACACACATAGACTTGCACAGAGACCCATAGACTCACACAGAGGCCCATAGACTCGCGCAGACACCCATAGACTCGCACAGAGACCCATAGACTCCCACAGAGACCCGCAGACTCGCACAGAGACCCATAGACTCACACAGAGACCTGCAGACTCACATAGAGACCCATAGACTCACACAGAGACCGCATACACTCACACAGAGACCCGCAGACTCGCACAGAGACCCATAGACTCACACAGAGACCTGCAGACTCACACAGAGACCCATAGACTCACACAGAAACCCATAGACTCACACAGAGACCCACAGACTCACACAGAGACCCATAGACTCGCACAGAGACCCATAGACTCGCACAGAGACCGATATGCTCACACAGAGACCCATAGACTCAAACAGAGACCCATAGACTCACACAGAGACCCATAGACTCACACAGAGACCCACAGACTCACACAGAGACCCATAGACTCACACAGAGACCCACAGACTCACACAGAGACCTATAGACTCACACAGAGACCCATAGACTCACACAGAGACACATAGACTCACACAGAGACCCATAGACTCGCACAGAGGTCCCATCGACTCACACAGAGACCCATAGACTCACACAGAGACCGATAGACTCACATAGAGACCCATAGACTTACACAGAGACCCATAGACTCACACAGAGACCTATAGACTCAAACAGAGACCCATAGACTCGCAAAGAGACCCGCAGACTCACACAGAGACCAATATACTCACACAAAAATCCATAGACTCACAGAGACCCATAGACTCACACAAAAATCCATAGACTCACAGAGACCCATAGATTCACACAGATACCCATAGACTCACACAGAGGCCCATAGACTCACACAGACACACATAGACTTGCACAGAGACCAATAGACTCACACAGAGGCCCATAGACTCGCGCAGACACCCATAGACTCGCACAGAGACCCATAGACTCCCACAGAGACCCGCAGACTCGCACAGAGACCCATAGACTCACACAGAGACCTGCAGACTCACATAGAGACCCATAGACTCACACAGAGACCGCATACACTCGCACAGAGACCCGCAGACTCGCACAGAGACCCATAGACTCACACAGAGACCTGCAGACTCACACAGAGACCCATAGACTCACACAGAAACCCATAGACTCACACAGAGACCCACAGACTCACACAGAGACCCATAGACTCGCACAGAGACCCATAGACTCGCACAGAGACCGATATGCTCACACAGAGACCCATAGACTCAAACAGAGACCCATAGACTCACACAGAGACCCATAGACTCACACAGAGACCCACAGACTCACACAGAGACCCATAGACTCACACAGAGACCCACAGACTCACACAGAGACCTATAGACTCACACAGAGACCCATAGACTCACACAGAGACACATAGACTCACACAGAGACCCATAGACTCGCACAGAGACCCATAGTCTCACACAGAGAACCATAGACTCAAACAGAGAGCCATAGACTCACACAGAGACCCATAGACTCACACAGAGACCCATAGACTCACACAGAGACCCATAGACTCACACAGAGACCCATAGACTCGCACAGAGACCATATACACACACAGAGACCCATAGACACGCACAGACACCCATAGACTCGCACAGAGACCCATAGACTCGCACAGAGACCCGCAGACTCGCACAGAGACCCATAGACTCACACAGAGGCCCACAGACTCACACAGAGACCTATAGACTCACACAGAGACCCATAGACTCACACAGAGACCCATAGACTCACACAGAGACCCAGATACTCACACAGAAACCCATAGCCTCACACAGAGACCCAGAGACTCACACAGAGACCCATAGACTCGCACAGAGACCCATCGACTCACGCAGAGACCCATAGACTCACACAGAGACCGATAGACTCACATAGAGACCCATAGACTTACACAGAGACCCATAGACTCACACAGAGACCCATAGACTCGCACAGAGACCCGCAGACTCGCACAGAGACCCATAGACTCACACAGAGACCTGCAGACTCACATAGAGACCCATAGACTCACACAGAGACCTGCAGACTCACATAGAGACCCATAGACTCACACAGAGACCCCATAGACTCACACAGAGACCCGCAGACTCGCACAGAGACCCATAGACTCACACAGAGACCTGCAGACTCACACAGAGACCCACAGACTCACACAGAGACCCATAGACTCGCACAGAGACCGATAGACTCGCACAGAGACCGATATGCTCACACAGAGACCCATAGACTCAGAGACCCATAGACTCACACAGAGACCCATAGACTCACACAGAGACCCACAGACTCACACAGAGACCCATAGACTCACACAGAGACCCACAGACTCACACAGAGACCTATAGACTCACACAGAGACCCATAGACTCACACAGAGACACATAGACTCACACAGAGACCCATAGACTCGCACAGAGACCCATAGACTCACACAGAGACCCAGATACTCACACAGAAACCCATAGCCTCACACAGAGACCCAGAGACTCACACAGAGACCCATAGACTCGCACAGAGACCCATCAACTCACGCAGAGACCCATAGACTCACACAGAGACCGATAGACTCACATAGAGAACCATAGACTTACACAGAGACCCATAGACTCACACAGAGACCCATAGACTCGCACAGAGACCCGCAGACTCGCACAGAGACCCATAGACTCACACAGAGACCTGCAGACTCACATAGAGACTCATAGACTCACACAGAGACCTGCAGACTCACATAGAGACCCATAGACTCAAACAGAGACCCCATAGACTCACACAGAGACCCGCAGACTCGCACAGAGACCCATAGACTCACACAGAGACCTGCAGACTCACACAGAGACCCACAGACTCACACAGAGACCCATAGACTCGCACAGAGACCCATAGACTCGCACAGAGACCGATATGCTCACACAGAGACCCATAGACTCAAACAGAGACCCATAGACTCACACAGAGACCCATAGACTCACACAGAGACCCACAGACTCACACAGAGACCCATAGACTCACACAGAGACCCACAGACTCACACAGAGACCTATAGACTCACACAGAGACCCACAGACTCACACAGAGACCCATAGACTCACACAGAGACCCACAGACTCACACAGAGACCTATAGACTCACACAGAGACCCATAGACTCACACAGAGACACATAGACTCGCACAGAGACCCATAGACTCACACAGAGACCCAGATACTCACAAAGAAACCCATAGCCTCACACAGAGACCCAGAGACTCACACAGAGACCCATAGACTCGCACAGAGGTCCCATCGACTCACACAGAGACCCATAGACTCACTCAGAGACCGATAGACTCACATAGAGACCCATAGACTTACACAGAGACCCATAGACTCACACAGAGACCTATAGACTCAAACAGAGACCCATAGACTCACAAAGAGACCCGCAGACTCACACAGAGACCAATATACTCACACAAAAATCCATAGACTCACAGAGACCCATAGACTCACACAAAAATCCATAGACTCACAGAGACCCATAGACTCACACAGATACCCATAGACTCACACAGAGGCCCATAGACTCACACAGACACACATAGACTTGCACAGAGACCCATAGACTCACACAGAGGCCCATAGACTCGCGCAGACACCCATAGACTCGCACAGAGACCCATAGACTCCCACAGAGACCCGCAGACTCGCACAGAGACCCATAGACTCACACAGAGACCTGCAGACTCACATAGAGACCCATAGACTCACACAGAGACCGCATACACTCACACAGAGACCCGCAGACTCGCACAGAGACCCATAGACTCACACAGAGACCTGCAGACTCACACAGAGACCCATAGACTCACACAGAAACCCATAGACTCACACAGAGACCCACAGACTCACACAGAGACCCATAGACTCGCACAGAGACCCATAGACTCGCACAGAGACCGATATGCTCACACAGAGACCCATAGACTCAAACAGAGACCCATAGACTCACACAGAGACCCATAGACTCACACAGAGACCCACAGACTCACACAGAGACCCATAGACTCACACAGAGACCCACAGACTCACACAGAGACCTATAGACTCACACAGAGACCCATAGACTCACACAGAGACACATAGACTCACACAGAGACCCATAGACTCGCACAGAGGTCCCATCGACTCACACAGAGACCCATAGACTCACACAGAGACCGATAGACTCACATAGAGACCCATAGACTTACACAGAGACCCATAGACTCACACAGAGACCTATAGACTCAAACAGAGACCCATAGACTCACAAAGAGACCCGCAGACTCACACAGAGACCAATATACTCACACAAAAATCCATAAACTCACAGAGACCCATAGACTCACACAAAAATCCATAGACTCACAGAGACCCATAGATTCACACAGACACCCATAGACTCACACAGAGGCCCATAGACTCACACAAACACACATAGACTTGCACAGAGACCCATAGACTCACACAGAGGCCCATAGACTCGCGCAGACACCCATAGACTCGCACAGAGACCCATAGACTCCCACAGAGACCCACAGACTCGCACAGAGACCCATAGACTCACACAGAGACCTGCAGACTCACATAGAGACCCATAGACTCACACAGAGACCGCATACACTCACACAGAGACCCGCAGACTCGCACAGAGACCCATAGACTCACACAGAGACCTGCAGACTCACACAGAGACCCATAGACTCACACAGAAACCCATAGACTCACACAGAGACCCACAGACTCACACAGAGACCCATAGACTCGCACAGAGACCCATAGACTCGCACAGAGACCGATATGCTCACACAGAGACCCATAGACTCAAACAGAGACCCATAGACTCACACAGAGACCCATAGACTCACACAGAGAACCACAGACTCACACAGAGACCCATAGACTCACACAGAGACCCACAGACTCACACAGAGACCTATAGACTCACACAGAGACCCATAGACTCACACAGAGACACATAGACTCACACAGAGACCCATAGACTCGCACAGAGACCCATAGTCTCACACAGAGAACCATAGACTCAAACAGAGAGCCATAGACTCACACAGAGACCCATAGACTCACACAGAGACCCATAGACTCACACAGAGACCCATAGACTCACACAGAGACCCATAGACTCGCACAGAGACCATATACACACACAGAGACCCATAGACACGCACAGACACCCATAGACTCGCACAGAGACCCATAGACTCGCACAGAGACCCGCAGACTCGCACAGAGACCCATAGACTCACACAGAGACCTGTAGACTCACACAGAGACCCATAGATTCACACAGAGACCCATAGACTAACACAGAGACCCATAGACTAACACAGAGACCCGCAGACCCGCACAGAGACCCATAGACTCACACAGAGACCTGCAGACTCACACAGAGACCCATAGACTCACACAGAGACCCATTGACTCACACAGAGACCCATAGACTCGCACAGAGACCCAGAGACTCACACAGAGACCCAAAGACTCACACAGAGACCCACAGACTCACACAGAGTCCCACAGACTCACACAGAGTCCCACAGACTCACACAGAGACCCACAGACTCACACAGAGACCTAAAGACTCACACAGAGGCCCATTGACTCACACAGATACCCATAGACTCACACAGAGGTCCATAGACTCACACAGAGACACGTAGACTTGCACAGAGACCCAAAGACTCACACAGAGGCCCATAGACTCGCGCAGACACCCATAGACTCGCACAGAGACCCATAGACTCGCACAGAGACCCGCAGACTCGCACAGAGACCCATAGACTCACACAGAGACCTGCAGACTCACACAGAGACCCATAGACTCACACAGAGACCTATAGACTCACACAGAGACCCGCAGACTCGCACAGAGACCCATAAACTCACACAGAGACCTGCAGACTCACACGGAGACCCATAGACTCACACAGAGACCCATAGACTCACACAGAGACCCACAGACTCACACAGAGACCCATAGACTCGCACAGAGACCCATAGACTCGCTCAGAGACCGATAGTCTCACACAGAGACCCATAGACTCAAACAGAGACCCATAGACTCGCACAGAGACCCATAGACTCGCACAGAGACCCATAGACTCACACAGAGACCTATAGACTCACACAGAGACCCATAGACTCGCACAGAGACCCATAGACTCGCACTAAGACCCATAGACTCGCACGGAGACCCATTGACTCACACCCTGATCTACAGACTCACACTCTGATCTACAGACTCACACAGAGACCCATAGACTCACACAGAGACCCATAGACTCGCACAGAGACCATATACTCACACAGAGACCCATAGACACGCACAGACACCCATAGACTCGCACAGAGACCCATAGACTCGCACAGAGACCCGCATACTCGCACAGAGACCCATAGACTCACACAGAGACCTGTAGACTCACACAGAGACCCATAGATTCACACAGAGACCCATAGACTAACACAGAGACCCATAGACTAACACAGAGACCTCTCAGACCCGCACAGAGACCCATAGACTCACACAGAGACCTGCAGACTCACACAGAGGCCCATAGACTCACACAGAGACCCATTGACTCACACAGAGACCCATAGACTCGCACAGAGACCCAGAGACTCACACAGAGAACCAAAGACTCACACAGAGACCCACAGACTCACACAGAGTCCCACAGACTCACACAGAGTCCCACAGACTCACACAGAGACCCACAGACTCACACAGAGACCTAAAGACTCACACAGAGGCCCATTGACTCACACAGATACCCATAGACTCACACAGAGGTCCATAGACTCACACAGAGACACGTAGACTTGCACAGAGACCCAAAGACTCACACAGAGGCCCATAGACTCGCGCAGACACCCATAGACTCGCACAGAGACCCATAGACTCGCACAGAGACCCGCAGACTCGCACAGAGACCCATAGACTCACACAGAGACCTGCAGACTCACACAGAGACCCATAGACTCACACAGAGACCTATAGACTCACACAGAGACCCGCAGACTCGCACAGAGTCCCATAAACTCACACAGAGACCTGCAGACTCACACGGAGACCCATAGACTCACACAGAGACCCATAGACTCAAACAGAGACCCACAGACTCACACAGAGACCCATAGACTCGCACAGAGACCCATAGACTCGCTCAGAGACCGATAGCCTCACACAGAGACCCATAGACTCAAACAGAGACCCATAGACTCACACAGAGACCCATAGACTCACACAGAACCCACAGACTCACACAGAGGCCCATAGACTCACACAGAGACACACAGACTCACACAGAGACCTATAGACTCACACAAAGACCCATAGACTCAAACAGAGACCCATAGACTCACACAGAGACCCATAGACTCACACAGAGACCCATAGACTCACACAGAGACCCATAGACTCGCACAGAGACCCATAGACTCACACGGAGACCCATAGACTCAAACAGAGACCCATAGACTCACACAGAGACCCACAGACTCACACAGAGACCCATATACTCACACAGAGACCCATAGACTCGAAAAGACACCCATAGACGCACACAGAGACCCATAGACTCACACAGAAACCCATAGACTCACACACAGACCCATAGACTCACACAGAGGCCCATAGACTCGCACAGAGACCCATAGACTCACACAGAGACCCATAGACTCGCGCAGACACCCATAGACTCGCACAGAGACCCGCAGACTCGCACAGAGACCCATAGAATCACACAGAGACCTATAGACTCACACAGAGACCCATAGACTCACACAGAGACCCATAGACTCACACAGAGACCTATAAACTCACACAGAAATCCATAGACTAACACAGAGACCCATAGACTAACACAGAGACCCGCAGACTCACACAGAGACCCACAGACTCGCACAGAGACCCATAGACTTGCACAGAGACCCACAGACTCACACAGAGACCTGTAGACTCACACAGAGACGCATAGACTCACACAGAGACCCGCAGACTCACACAGAGACCCACAGACTCGCACAGAGACCCATAGACTTGCACAGAGACCCACAGACTCACACAGAGACCTAAAGACTCACACAGAGACCCATTGACTCACACAGATTCCCATAGACTCACACAGAGACCCATAGACTCAAACAGAGACCCATAGACTCACACAGAGACCCATAGACTCACAAAGAGACCCATAGACTCGCGCAGACACCCATAGACTCGCACAGAGACCCGCAGACTCGCTCAGAGACCGATAGTCTCACACAGAGACCCATAGACTCAAACAGAGACCCATAGACTCACACAGAGACCCATAGACTCACACAGAGACCCACAGACTCACACAGAGGCCCATAGACTCACACAGAGACCCACAGACTCACACAGAGACCTATAGACTCACACAAAGACCCATAGACTCAAACAGAGACCCATAGACTCACACAGAGACCCATAGACTCACACAGAGACCCATAGACTCACACAGAGACCCATAGACTCGCACAGAGGCCCATAGACTCACACAGAGACCCATAGACTCAAACAGAGACCCATAGACTCACACAGAGACCCACAGACTCACACAGAGACCCATAGAGTCACACAGAGACCCACAGACTCACACAGAGACCTATAGACTCACACAGAGACCCATAGACTCACACAGAGACACATAGACTCGCACAGAGACCCATAGACTCGCACAGAGAGCCATAGACTCGCACAGAGACCCATAGACTCACACAGAGACCCATAGACTCACACAGAGACCCATAGACTCACACAGAGACCCATAGACTCGCACAGAGACCATATACTCACACAGAGACCCATAGACTCGAAAAGACACCCATAGACGCACACAGAGACCCATAGACTCACACAGAAACCCATAGACTCACACACAGACCCATAGACTCACACAGAGGCCCATAGACTCGCACAGAGACCCATAGACTCACACAGAGACCCATAGACTCGCGCAGACACCCATAGACTCGCACAGAGACCCGCAGACTCGCACAGAGACCCATAGAATCACACAGAGACCTGTAGACTCACACAGAGACCCATAGACTCACACAGAGACCCATAGACTCACACAGAGACCTATAAACTCACACAGAGATCCATAGACTAACACAGAGACCCATAGACTAACACAGAGACCCGCAGACTCACACAGAGACCCACAGACTCGCACAGAGACCCATAGACTTGCACAGAGACCCACAGACTCGCACAGAGACCCATAGACTCACACAGAGACCCATAGACTCGCACAGAGACCCATAGTCTCACACAGAGACCCATAGACTCACACAGAGACCCATAGACTCACACAGAGACCCATAGACTCGCACAGAGACCATATACTCACACAGAGACCCATAGACTCGCACAGACACCCATAGACTCACACAGAGACCCATAGACTCACACAGAGACCCATAGACTCGCACAGAGACCATATGCTCACACAGAGACCCATAGACTCGCACAGACACCCATAGACTCACACAGAGACCCATAGACTCACACAGAGACCCACAGACTCACACAGAGACCCATAGACTCACACAGAGACCCACAGACTCACACAGAGACCTATAGACTCACACAGAGACCCATAGACTCACACAGAGACCCACAGACTCACACAGAGACCCATAGACTCACACAGAGACCCACAGACTCACACAGAGACCTATAGACTCACACAGAGACCCATAGACTCACACAGAGACACATAGACTCACACAGAGACCCATAGACTCGCACAGAGACCCATAGACTCACACAGAGACCCAGATACTCACAAAGAACCCCATAGCCTCACACAGAGACCCAGAGACTCACACAGAGACCCATAGACTCGCACAGAGACCCATCGACTCACACAGAGACCCATAGACTCACATAGAGACCCATAGACTTACACAGAAACCCATAGACTCACACACAGACCCATAGACTCACACAGAGGCCCATAGACTCGCACAGAGACCCATAGACTCAAACAGAGACCCATAGACTCGCGCAGACACCCATAGACTCGCACAGAGACCCGCAGACTCGCACAGAGACCCATAGACTCACACAGAGACCTGTAGACTCACACAGAGACCCATAGACTCACACAGAGACCCATAGACTCACACAGAGACCTATAAACTCACACAGAGACCCATAGACTAGCACAGAGACCCATAGACTAACACAGAGACCCGCAGACTCACACAGAGTCCCACAGACTCGCACAGAGACCCATAGACTTGCACAGAGACCCACAGACTCACACAGAGACCTAAAGACTCACACAGAGACCCATTGACTCACACAGATACCCATAGACTCACACAGAGGCCCATAGACTCACACAGAGACACATAGACTTGCACAGAGAAATGCAGACTTACACAGAGCCCCATAGACTCACACAGAGACCTATAGACTTACACAGAGACCCGCAGACTCGCACAGAAACCCATAAACTCACACAGAGACCTGCAGACTCACACGGAGACCCATAGACTCACACAGAGACCCATAGACTCACACAGAGACCCACAGACTCACACAGAGACCCATAGACTCGCACAGAGACCCATAGACTCGCACAGAGACCGATAGTCTCACACAGAGACCCATAGACTCAAACAGAGACCCATAGACTCACACAGAGACCCATAGACTCACACAGAGACCCACAGACTCACACAGAGACCCATAGACTCACACAGAGACCCACAGACTCACACAGAGACCTATAGACTCACACAAAGACCCATAGACTCAAACAGAGACCCATAGACTCACACAGAGAACCATAGACTCACACAGAGACCCATAGACTCACACAGAGACCCATAGACTCGCACAAAGACCCATAGACTCACACAGAGAGACCCATAGACTCAAACAGAGACCCATAGACTCACACAGAGACCCACAGACTCACACAGAGACCCATAGAGTCACACAGAGACCCACAGACTCACACAGAGACCTATAGACTCACACAGAGAAGCATAGACTCACACAGAGACACATAGACTCGCACAGAGACCCATAGACTCGCACAGAGACCCATAGACTCGCACAGAGACCCATAGTCTCACACAGAGACCCATAGACTCACACAGAGACCCATAGACTCACACAGAGACCCACAGACTCACACAGAGACCTATAGACTCACACAAAGACCCATAGACTCAAACAGAGACCCATAGACTCACACAGAGACCCATAGACTCACACAGACACCCATAGACTCACACAGAGACCCATAGACTCGCACAGAGTCCCATAGACTCACACAGAGACCCATAGACTCAAACAGAGACCCATAGACTCACACAGAGACCCACAGACTCACACAGAGACCCATAGAGTCACACAGAGACCCACAGACTCACACATAGACCTATAGACTCACACAGAGACCCATAGACTCACACAGAGACACATAGACTCGCACAGAGACCCATAGACTCTCACAGAGAGCCATAGACTCGCACAGAGACCCATAGACTCACACAGAGACCCATAGACTCACACAGAGACCCATAGACTCACACAGAGACCCATAGACTCGCACAGAGACCATATGCTCACACAGAGACCCATAGACTCGCACAGACACCCATAGACTCACACAGAGACCCATAGACTCACACAGAGACCCCAGACTCACACAGAGACCCATAGACTCACACAGAGACCCACAGACTCACACAGAGACCTATAGACTCACACAGAGACCCATAGACTCACACAGAGACCCACATACTCACACAGAGACCCATAGACTCACACAGAGACCCACAGACTCACACAGAGACCTATAGACTCACACAGAGACCCATAGACTCACACAGAGACACATAGACTCACACAGAGACCCATAGACTCGCACAGAGACCCATAGACTCACACAGAGACCCAGATACTCACAAAGAAACCCATAGCCTCACACAGAGACCCAGAGACTCACACAGAGACCCATAGACTTACACAGAAACCCATAGACTCACACACAGACCCATAGACTCACACAGAGGCCCATAGACTCGCACAGAGACCCATAGACTCACACAGAGACCCATAGACTCGCGCAGACACCCATAGACTCGCACAGAGACCCGCAGACTCGCACAGAGACCCATAGACTCACACAGAGACCTGTAGACTCACACAGAGACCCATAGACTCACACAGAGACCCATAGACTCACACAGAGACCTATAAACTCACACAGAGACCCATAGACTAGCACAGAGACCCATAGACTAACACAGAGACCCGCAGACTCACACAGAGACCCACAGACTCGCACAGAGACCCATAGACTTGCACAGAGACCCACAGACTCACATAGAGACCTAAAGACTCACACAGAGACCCATTGACTCACACAGATACCCATAGACTCACACAGAGGCCCATAGACTCACACAGAGACACATAGACTTGCACAGAGACCCAAAGACTCACACAGAGGCCCATAGACTCGCGCAGACACCCATAGACTCGCACAGAGACCCATAGACTCGCACAGAGACCCGCAGACTCGCACAGAGACCCATAGACTCACACAGAGACATGCAGATTCACACAGAGACCCATAGACTCACACAGAGACCTATAGACTTACACAGAGACCCGTAGACTCGCACAGAGACCCATAAACTTACACAGAGACCTGCAGACTCACACGGAGACCCATAGACTCACACAGAGACCCATAGACTCACACAGAGACCCACAGACTCACATAGAGACCCATAGACTCGCACAGAGACCCATAGACTCGCACAGAGACCGATAGTCTCACACAGAGACCCGTAGACTCAAAAAGAGACCCATAGACTCACACAGAGACCCATAGACTCACACAGAGACCCACAGACTCACACAGAGACCCATAGACTCACACAGAGTCCCACAGACTCACACAGAGACCTATAGACTCACACAAAGACCCATAGACTCAAACAGAAACCCATAGACTCACACAGAGACCCATAGACTCACACAGAGACCCATAGACTCACACAGAGACCCATAGACTCGCACAGAGACCCATAGACTCACACAGAGACCCATAGACTCAAACAGAGTCCCATAGACTCACACAGAGACCCACAGACTCACACAGAGACCCATAGAGTCACACAGAGACCCAAAGACTCACACAGAGACCTATAGACTCACACAGAGACCCATAGACTCACACAGAGACACATAGACTCGCACAGAGACCCATAGACTCGCACAGAGACCCATAGACTCGCACAGAGACCCATAGTCTCACACAGAGACCCATAGACTCACACAGAGACCCATAGACTCACACAGAGACCCATAGACTCGCACAGAGACCATATACTCACACAGAGATCCATAGACTTGCACAGACACCCATAGACTCACACAGAGACCCATAGACTCACACAGAAACCCATAGACTCACACACAGACCCATAGACTCACACAGAGACCCATAGACCCGCATAGAGACCCGCAGACTCGCACAGAGACCCAAAGACTCACACAGAGACCTATAGACTCACAAAGAGACCCATAGACTCACACAGAGACCCATAGACTCACACAGAGACCTATAAACTCACACAGAGACACATAGACTAACACAGAGACCCGCAGACTCGCACAGAGACCCATAGACTCACACAGAGACCTGCAGACTCACACAGAGACCCATAGACTCACAAAGAGACCCATAGACTCACACAGAGACCCACAGACTCACACAGAGACCCATAGACTCGCACAGAGACCCATAGACTCGCTCAGAGACCGATAGTCTCACACAGAGACCCATAGACTCAAACAGAGACCCATAGACTCACACAGAGACCCATAGACTCACACAGAGACCCACAGACTCACACAGAGACCCATAGACTCACACAGAGACCCACAGACTCACACAGAGACCTATAGACTCACACAAAGACCCATAGACTCAAACAGAGACCCATAGACTCACACAGAGACCCATAGACTCACACAGACACCCATAGACTCACACAGAGACCCATAGACTCGCACAGAGACCCATAGACTCACACAGAGACCCATAGACTCAAACAGAGACCCATAGACTCACACAGAGACCCACAGACTCACACAGAGACCCATAGAGTCACACAGAGACCCACAGACTCACACATAGACCTATAGACTCACACAGAGACCCATAGACTCACACAGAGACACATAGACTCGCACAGAGACCCATAGACTCTCACAGAGAGCCATAGACTCGCACAGAGACCCATAGACTCACACAGAGACCCATAGACTCACACAGAGACCCATAGACTCACACAGAGACCCATAGACTCGCACAGAGACCATATGCTCACACAGAGACCCATAGACTCGCACAGACACCCATAGACTCACACAGAGACCCATAGACTCACACAGAGACCCACAGACTCACACAGAGACCCATAGACTCACACAGAGACCCACAGACTCACACAGAGACCTATAGACTCACACAGAGACCCATAGACTCACACAGAGACCCACAGACTCACACAGAGACCCATAGACTCACACAGAGACCCACAGACTCACACAGAGACCTATAGACTCACACAGAGACCCATAGACTCACACAGAGACACATAGACTCACACAGAGACCCATAGACTCGCACAGAGACCCATAGACTCACACAGAGACCCAGATACTCACAAAGAAACCCATAGCCTCACACAGAGACCCAGAGACTCACACAGAGACCCATAGACTCGCACAGAGACCCATCGACTCACACAGAGACCCATAGACTCACACAGAGACCGATAGACTCACATAGAGACCCATAGACTTACACAGAAACCCATAGACTCACACACAGACCCATAGACTCACACAGAGGCCCATAGACTCGCGCAGACACCCATAGACTCGCACAGAGACCCGCAGACTCGCACAGAGACCCATAGACTCACACAGAGACCTGTAGACTTACACAGAGACCCATAGACTCACACAGAGACCCATAGACTCACACAGAGACCTATAAACTCACACAGAGACCCATAGACTAGCACAGAGACCCATAGACTAACACAGAGACCCGCAGACTCACACAGAGACCCACAGACTCGCACAGAGACCCATAGACTTGCACAGAGACCCACAGACTCACATAGAGACCTAAAGACTCACACAGAGACCCATTGACTCACAAAGATACCCATAGACTCACACAGAGGCCCATAGACTCACACAGAGACACATAGACTTGCACAGAGACCCAAAGACTCACACAGAGGCCCATAGACTCGCGCAGACACCCATAGACTCGCACAGAGACCCATAGACTCGCACAGAGACCCGCAGACTCGCACAGAGACCCATAGACTCACACAGAGACATGCAGATTCACACAGAGACCCATAGACTCACACAGAGACCTATAGACTTACACAGAGACCCGTAGACTCGCACAGAGACCCATAAACTTACACAGAGACCTGCAGACTCACACGGAGACCCATAGACTCACACAGAGACCCATAGACTCACACAGAGACCCACAGACTCACATAGAGACCCATAGACTCGCGCAGAGACCCATAGACTCGCACAGAGACCGATAGTCTCACACAGAGACCCATAGCCTCAAAAAGAGACCCATAGACTCACACAGAGACCCATAGACTCAAAAAGAGACCCATAGACTCACACAGAGACCCATAGACTCACACAGAGACCCACAGACTCACACAGAGACCCATAGACTCACACAGAGTCCCACAGACTCACACAGAGACCTATAGACTCACACAAAGACCCATAGACTCAAACAGAAACCCATAGACTCACACAGAGACCCATAGACTCACACAGAGACCCATAGACTCACACAGAGACCCATAGACTCGCACAGAGACCCATAGACTCACACAGAGACCCATAGACTCAAACAGAGTCCCATAGACTCACACAGAGACCCACAGACTCACACAGAGACCCATAGAGTCACACAGAGACCCAAAGACTCACACAGAGACCTATAGACTCACACAGAGACCCATAGACTCACACAGAGACACATAGACTCGCACAGAGACCCATAGACTCGCACAGAGACCCATAGACTCGCACAGAGACCCATAGTCTCACACAGAGACCCATAGACTCACACAGAGACCCATAGACTCACACAGAGACCCATAGACTCGCACAGAGACCATATACTCACACAGAGATCCATAGACTTGCACAGACACCCATAGACTCACACAGAGACCCATAGACTCACACAGAAACCCATAGACTCACACACAGACCCATAGACTCACACAGAGACCCATAGACCCGCATAGAGACCCGCAGACTCGCACAGAGACCCAAAGACTCACACAGAGACCTATAGACTCACAAAGAGACCCATAGACTCACACAGAGACCCATAGACTCACACAGAGACCTATAAACTCACACAGAGACACATAGACTAACACAGAGACCCGCAGACTCGCACAGAGACCCATAGACTCACACAGAGACCTGCAGACTCACACAGAGACCCATAGACTCACACAGAGACCCATAGACTCACACAGAGACCCACAGACTCACACAGAGACCCATAGACTCGCACAGAGACCCATAGACTCGCTCAGAGACCGATAGTCTCACACAGAGACCCATAGACTCAAACAGAGACCCATAGACTCACACAGAGACCCATAGACTCACACAGAGACCCACAGACTCACACAGAGACCCATAGACTCACACAGAGACCCACAGACTCACACAGAGACCTATAGACTCACACAAAGACCCATAGACTCAAACAGAGACCCATAGACTCACACAGAGACCCATAGACTCACACAGACACCCATAGACTCACACAGAGACCCATAGACTCGCACAGAGACCCATAGACTCACACAGAGACCCATAGACTCAAACAGAGACCCATAGACTCACACAGAGACCCACAGACTCACACAGAGACCCATAGAGTCACACAGAGACCCACAGACTCACACATAGACCTATAGACTCACACAGAGACCCATAGACTCACACAGAGACACATAGACTCGCACAGAGACCCATAGACTCTCACAGAGAGCCATAGACTCGCACAGAGACCCATAGACTCACACAGAGACCCATAGACTCACACAGAGACCCATAGACTCACACAGAGACCCATAGACTCGCACAGAGACCATATGCTCACACAGAGACCCATAGACTCGCACAGACACCCATAGACTCACACAGAGACCCATAGACTCACACAGAGACCCACAGACTCACACAGAGACCCATAGACTCACACAGAGACCCACAGACTCACACAGAGACCTATAGACTCACACAGAGACCCATAGACTCACACAGAGACCCACAGACTCACACAGAGACCCATAGACTCACACAGAGACCCACAGACTCACACAGAGACCTATAGACTCACACAGAGACCCATAGACTCACACAGAGACACATAGACTCACACAGAGACCCATAGACTCGCACAGAGACCCATAGACTCACACAGAGACCCAGATACTCACAAAGAAACCCATAGCCTCACACAGAGACCCAGAGACTCACACAGAGACCCATAGACTCGCACAGAGACCCATCGACTCACACAGAGACCCATAGACTCACACAGAGACCGATAGACTCACATAGAGACCCATAGACTTACACAGAAACCCATAGACTCACACACAGACCCATAGACTCACACAGAGGCCCATAGACTCGCTCAGACACCCATAGACTCGCACAGAGACCCGCAGACTCGCACAGAGACCCATAGACTCACACAGAGACCTGTAGACTCACACAGAGACCCATAGACTCACACAGAGACCCATAGACTCACACAGAGACCTATAAACTCACACAGAGACCCATAGACTAGCACAGAGACCCATAGACTAACACAGAGACCCGCAGACTCACACAGAGACCCACAGACTCGCACAGAGACCCATAGACTTGCACAGAGACCCACAGACTCACATAGAGACCTAAAGACTCACACAGAGACCCATTGACTCACAAAGATACCCATAGACTCACACAGAGGCCCATAGACTCACACAGAGACACATAGACTTGCACAGAGACCCAAAGACTCACACAGAGGCCCATAGACTCGCGCAGACACCCATAGACTCGCACAGAGACCCATAGACTCGCACAGAGACCCGCAGACTCGCACAGAGACCCATAGACTCACACAGAGACATGCAGATTCACACAGAGACCCATAGACTCACACAGAGACCTATAGACTTACACAGAGACCCGTAGACTCGCACAGAGACCCATAAACTTACACAGAGACCTGCAGACTCACACGGAGACCCATAGACTCACACAGAGACCCATAGACTCACACAGAGACCCACAGACTCACATAGAGACCCATAGACTCGCGCAGAGACCCATAGACTCGCACAGAGACCGATAGTCTCACACAGAGACCCATAGCCTCAAAAAGAGACCCATAGACTCACACAGAGACCCATAGACTCACACAGAGACCCACAGACTCACACAGAGACCCATAGACTCACACAGAGTCCCACAGACTCACACAGAGACCTATAGACTCACACAAAGACCCATAGACTCAAACAGAAACCCATAGACTCACACAGAGACCCATAGACTCACACAGAGACCCATAGACTCACACAGAGACCCATAGACTCGCACAGAGACCCATAGACTCACACAGAGACCCATAGACTCAAACAGAGTCCCATAGACTCACACAGAGACCCACAGACTCACACAGAGACCCATAGAGTCACACAGAGACCCAAAGACTCACACAGAGACCTATAGACTCACACAGAGACCCATAGGCTCACACAGAGACACATAGACTCGCACAGAGACCCATAGACTCGCACAGAGACCCATAGACTCGCACAGAGACTCATAGTCTCACACAGAGACCCATAGACTCACACAGAGACCCATAGACTCACATAGAGACCCATAGACTCGCACAGAGACCATATACTCACACAGAGACCCATAGACTTGCACAGACACCCATAGACTCACACAGAGACCCATAGACTCACACAGAAACCCATAGACTCACACACAGACCTATAGACTCACACAGAGACCCATAGACCCGCACAGAGACCCGCAGACTCGCACAGAGACCCAAAGACTCACACAGAGACCCATAGACTCACACAGAGACCTATAAACTCACACAGAGACACATAGACTAACACAGAGACCCGCAGACTCGCACAGAGACCCATAGACTCACACAGAGTCCTGCAGACTCACACAGAGACCCATAGACTCACACAGAGACCCATTGACTCACACAGAGACCCATAGACTCGCACAGAGACCCATAGACTCGCACAGAGACCCATAGACTCACACAGAGACCCATAGACTCACACAGAAACCCATAGACTCACACACAGACCCATAGACTTACACAGAGGCCCATAGACTCGTACAGAGACCCATAGACTCACACAGAAACCCATAGACTCGCGCAGACACCCATAGACTCGCACAGAGACCCGCAGACTCGCACAGAGACCCATAGACTCACACAGAGACCTGTAGACTCACACAGAGACCCATAGACTCACACAGAGACCCATAGACTCACACAGAGACCCATAGACTAGCACAGAGACCCATAGACTAACACAGAGACCCGCAGACTCACACAGAGACCCACAGACTCGCACAGAGACCCATAGACTTGCACAGAGACCCACAGACTCACACAGAGACCTAAAGACTCACACAGAGACCCATTGACTCACACAGATACCCATAGACTCACACAGAGGCCCATAGACTCACACAGAGACACATAGACTTGCACAGAGACCCAAAGACTCACACAGAGGCCCATTGACTCGCGCAGACACCCATAGACTCGCACAGAGACCCATAGACTCGCACAGAAACCCGCAGACTCGCACAGAGACCCATAGACTCACACAGAGACCTGCAGACTCACACAGAGACCCATAGACTCACACAGAGACCTATAGACTTACACAGAGACCCGCAGACTCGCACAGAGACCCATAAACCCACACAGAGACCTGCAGACTCACACGGAGACCCATAGACTCACACAAAGACCCATAGCCTCACACAGAGACCCACAGACTCACACAGAGACCCATAGACTCGCACAGAGACCCATAGACTCGCACAGAGACCGATAGTCTCACACAGAGACCCATAGACTCAAACAGAGACCCATAGACTCACACAGAGACCCATAGACTCACACAGAGACCCACAGACTCACACAGAGACCCATAGACTCACACAGAGACCCACAGACTCACACAGAGACCTATAGACTCACACAAAGACCCATAGACTCAAACAGAGACCCATAGACTCACACAGAGACCCATAGACTCACACAGAGACCCATAGACTCACACAGAGACCCATAGACTCGCACAGAGGCCCATAGACTCACACAGAGACCCATAGACTCAAACAGAGACCCATAGACTCACACAGAGACCCACAGACTCACACAGAGACCCATAGAGTCACACAGAGACCCACAGACTCACACAGAGACCTATAGACTCACACAGAGACCCATAGACTCACACAGAGACACATAGACTCGCACAGAGACCCATAGACTCGCACAGAGACCCATAGACTCGCACAGAGACCCATAGTCTCACACAGAGACCCATAGACTCACACAGAGACCCATAGACTCACACAGAGACCCATAGACTCGCACAGAGACCATATACTCACACAGAGACCAATAGACTCGCACACACACCCATAGACTCACACAGAGACCCATAGACTCACACAGAAACCCATAGACTCACACACAGACCCATAGACTCACACAGAGACCCATAGACCCGCACAGAGACCCGCAGACTCGCACAGAGACCCATAGACTCACACAGAGACCTATAGACTCACACAGAGACCCATAGACTCACACAGAGACCCATAGACTCACACAGAGACCTATAAACTCACACAGAGACCCATAGACTAACACAGAGACCCATAGACTCACACAGAGACCCATTGACTCACACAGAGACCCATAGACTCGCACAGAGACCCATAGACTCGTACAGAGACCCATAAACTCACACAGAGACCTATAGACTCACACAGAGACCCATAGACTAACACAGAGACCCGCAGACTCGCACAGAGACCCATAGACTCACACAGAGACCTGCAGACTCACACAGAGACCCATAGACTCACACAGAGACCCATAGACTCGCACAGAGACCCATAGACTCGCACAGAGACCCATAGACTCACACAGAGACCTATAGACTCACACAGAGACCCATAGACTCGCACAGAGACCCATAGACTCGCACTAAGACCCATAGACTCGCACGGAGACCCATTGACTCACACCCTGATCTACAGACTCACACTCTGATCTACAGACTCACACACTGATCCATAGACTCACACGGAGACCCATAGACTTACACAGAGACCCATAGACTCGCACAGAGACCCATAGACTCGCACTAAGACCCATAGACTCGCACAGAGACCCATTGACTCACACCCTGATCTACAGACTCACACTCTGATCTACAGACTCACACAGAGACCCATAGACTCACACAGAGACCCATAGACTCACACAGAGACCCATAGACTCGCACAGAGACCCATAGACTCACACAGAGACCCATAGACTCAAACAGAGACCCATAGACTCACACAGAGACCCACAGACTCACACAGAGACCCATAGAGTCACACAGAGACCCACAGACTCACACAGAGACCTATAGACTCACACAGAGACCCATAGACTCACACAGAGACACATAGACTCGCACAGAGACCCATAGACTCGCACAGAGACCCATAGACTCGCACAGAGACCCATAGTCTCACACAGAGACCCATAGACTCACACAGAGACCCATAGACTCACACAGAGACCCATAGACTCGCACAGAGACCATATACTCACACAGAGACCAATAGACTCGCACACACACCCATAGACTCACACAGAGACCCATAGACTCACACAGAAACCCATAGACTCACACACAGACCCATAGACTCACACAGAGACCCATAGACCCGCACAGAGACCCGCAGACTCGCACAGAGACCCATAGACTCACACAGAGACCTATAGACTCACACAGAGACCCATAGACTCACACAGAGACCCATAGACTCACACAGAGACCTATAAACTCACACAGAGACCCATAGACTAACACAGAGACCCATAGACTCACACAGAGACCCATTGACTCACACAGAGACCCATAGACTCGCACAGAGACCCATAGACTCGTACAGAGACCCATAAACTCACACAGAGACCTATAGACTCACACAGAGACCCATAGACTAACACAGAGACCCGCAGACTCGCACAGAGACCCATAGACTCACACAGAGACCTGCAGACTCACACAGAGACCCATAGACTCACACAGAGACCCATAGACTCGCACAGAGACCCATAGACTCGCACAGAGACCCATAGACTCACACAGAGACCTATAGACTCACACAGAGACCCATAGACTCGCACAGAGACCCATAGACTCGCACTAAGACCCATAGACTCGCACGGAGACCCATTGACTCACACCCTGATCTACAGACTCACACTCTGATCTACAGACTCACACACTGATCCATAGACTCACACGGAGACCCATAGACTTACACAGAGACCCATAGACTCGCACAGAGACCCATAGACTCGCACCAAGACCCATAGACTCGCACAGAGACCCATTGACTCACACCCTGATCTACAGACTCACACTCTGATCTACAGACTCACACAGAGACCCATAGACTCACACAGAGACCCATAGACTTACACAGAGACCCATAGACTCACACAGAGACCCATAGACTTACACAGAGACCCATAGACCCGCACGAAGACCCATAGTCTCACACACTGATCCACAGACTCACCAAGTGTCCCACTGTTTGTGACGCACTGCAGTCGCATCGTGGTGATTGGCTGACGGGCACACGAGGCGACTTCAGCTGCCCGTGGCCTCTTGGGGTGCGCGCCTCCGGGAGTTGGCACGGCGACGAGGGAGGTTTGGCCAGGGCGGTCACGGCAGCCTCAGTGCCACAGGGCTCCCCACCTCGTCAAAGCACCTGTGATATTTTTTTTATTTAAAGCTTTCGTGACTGCAGTTATTCATATTCTTAGCTCTTTCGGTAAAGTCACGTTGAAGGGAAACAAGAAAATAATAAAATATATATAAAACAATAAAAAAAATTCTCACGACGTTTCGACGGCTGACTATCGGTGACAGAGTGAATGTCAGCAAACTAAACTGTTGCATTTACCAGGTAGAGCCCACAGAGCTTACGGATTCCACCCCCGGGACAATCACGGTGACAGCTCAGCGGAGAGGTTTATATAACACGGGGTGAATTTATAGAAATATTCGTAAGGCCCCCCCCCCCCCCCTCGTCACTCGGCGTCACAAAAAGTCAGACCCCCTTCAAATATGACGTCACAAAGCTCTGCCCCCCCCCCCCAAAAAATATTCCCGTTTTGAAAAAAAAAGGTTCAAATGGCTTTAAACTGTTGTCGTTGTAGTGCGTATTTAATGTGCTCTGCACTCTGATGTTGTAGGAGAAACAATTTATTAATAAGTCGATTTAATTAAGTAGAACGTGTTGTCTATATTTATTTAAAGTTGCGCATTTTGATGTGGCGTCACATTTCTCACCCCCCCCCCCCCCTCGTCACATATCGTCACAAATGTCTGACCCCACCCCCCAGGTGCGTGACGTCATTTATGGACGGCCCCTAATCTGAGCGCACGTTGTTTGTAAATGCGGAGGAGGTCAACTCCGGAAGATCCGGATTACAAAAAAAATCCACGTGACCACCACGGGGAAAAAGAGAGAGAGAGAGAGACACGCGAACTCCAAATATAGAACAGGCATCGCCTGGGTCCGGGATCGAACCCGCTCGAGCGAGGTTACATCTCGCCACCGGTCCTTGGGTCTTCCCTGGGTTGAATCAGCCTGGGATTAGTTGAGTATTGTCGAGTCATTCACGCACTGTGCTGTCCGCAATCGTGGCTATCCGCGAATCGCATCTGCTGCATCGCGGAAGAGGGCGAGAATGGAAGTGGTGAGATACAGTGATGACACAAAGCGATCATAGAAAGTGATGAGATACTTTAGTATTTATTTATAATATTTAGTTACCAATAAAAAAATGTGTTATGATATTGTTCATGTATAATAATAGGGGTTTCCCCCTTTTTTCTGGCAACAAAACTGAAACCTTTTTACAAGTATTCATGTCTGCATTAACCACAATACCTGCAGTCAAAATGCAAACAAAAAACATACTATGATAATAAAAAAGGGAAAAACCCTATTATTATATTTTGGTACTGGCAAAGGAGGTCTAATGATTGTTCATGTATTTTACAGGTATTTTGTTAACGTATTTAAGGTAATTTATCGTAGGCCAATATAATTTTACGTGAACTTGGCTATTCACGGAAAATTATATTGGCCTACATCTCTGGAACGTATCCCTCGTCGCCAATAACGAAACACTGCACCGCGCCTGGTACTGCTGTTAACAACAGCACCGTGCCTGGTGCTGCACCGCGCCTGGTACTGCTGTTAACAGCAGCACCGTGCCTGGTGCTGCTGCACCGATGAGACAAAAGCATCCTGGGCGTGGTGGCAGCCACACCACCACCATCGCCGCCTGGTGCACTGATCCGGCTCGGGCCTGCACCTGTACCGCAGAGCGCACCTGTCCATTGACTGATTGTAATTGATTGTTCCCCCATATATTGTTATAGTGAGTGAATGCTGCATGTTAACCGTACAGCCGCTACGCATCTCTACGTGAACCTTAACGCCCCACACACAGAGACCCATAGACTCGAAATTGCGGCAATTCATCGCATGTCGCACAGATAAAGACCTCCCGTGTAGCCTCGACAGACTGTTGGGGCAAGTGCTGTTAGCGAGCACCTATGAAGACCAGAAAGGCACACGAGGAAGTAGGTGGCCTGCACCGCGCCCAGCCGCCTTTGTCTCCACAATGGCGATGTTTACTACACATCGCACCGGGCACTCATTTAAGGCTGAGTCGACCTAAGGGAGGCCCAGGACCGGTTCAGATAATTGTCACCGGTGTTGGCCGTGAGCGGGAATCGAAATCGGGTCACCGGGTTCTGAGCACGGCGCGTTAACCGCTGCACTAGGGCTCCACTCACGACACATGTCCTACCACACACATCCACGCACGCACGCCCTGGAATTGGGCAATAATTCTTAGTTCCCAATGCGGACAGCCGAATTATTTGCTGGGGCAGACGTCCCAGGCGCGCGTAAATGAGCCATCGACTCCAAATTATACGACTCACCGACGACCCCCCACCCCACTGCCGCCTTCGATAAATAAATAATAAATGAATACACCCACACAGCGTATACATCCATCCGTCCATCAGTAACGACCGCTTGCTCATTCCGAGGCAAATCGTTCTCGCCGGCCCGGGCCACCGCGAGTGTGGGTGGTGTGGCCGGGTTTAGGGGGCAGCGATCGTTTGGGCTGTTGGGGGGGGGCTCACAGTGCCACCACATATTAAGCCACTGCCCGCCCACTCGAGGGGTGTAAACGGGGAGCTCCCTGCTGAGATACAATTTTCTCAAATTACCTTGATCGCTAATTCGGGGTTGGCGGAAGGAAAAAAAAGGACGTTTTTAAACTGTAGCGGAGCCGACAGGCGAAGAGAAGTTTGCCTTTCTCACCCGACCGCTCACATGCCCCCTCGTAGCTTCGCGCGCGCGCGCACGGCGGAAGGGATTGCGGCCACACGGCGTGCCCCGGCGTCAATAAGGAGACGTTGTGGGCACGTGGCGCTTGCCCAAGAAGGCAAAGGGGAGCACGGGGGGGGGGGGACAATGGCTCTGACTGATGACTGAGGAGGAGAGGCCAGCGGGTGAAGAGGCGAGATTACGGGGTCGTTAATTTCCCTAATGCTCTTAATCAAGCGATGAGCGATCGCCGCTCGAGTCGGCTGATGAACAAAGGCCAGGGAGGAGGCGCCCGACCCGGGACCGCGTCGCCGGGCGCCACCGGGTCGTGCTGGCACCCGTGCGGCGATCTCAAATTAAACGCTCGACGCATTGCAAGTCAACGTTTTCCGGCCTAGTTTCTCATATTTAGGCCAATCGGGTTAATAGGCCTTCATTAATCAGCCACAGTGCCGTGGAAGCTTAATTCATGCGGCTAGCCCCTGGTGGGGCAATCTGCGGCAGCTGTCACATGTAATAACTTGAAACGAAATAGCCGACAATTAAGCTCTTGCCCCTGCGATTTCACAGTGCTTCAATTAAGCTCCACCTGGCGTCCACAGCATTTTGGGTAACCGTATAGAGCCACTTTGAGTCACCGTATTGAGCCACTTTGGGTCACCGTATTGAGCCATTTTGGGTTACCATATTGAGCCACTTTACATTACCATATTGAGCCACTTTGCATTACCCTATAGAGCCACTTTGGGTCACCATATTGAGCCACTTTGGGTTACCATATTGAGCCACTTTGGGTTACCAGATTGAGCCATTTTGGGTTACCATATTGAGCCACTTTGGGTTACCATATTGAGCCACTTTGCATTACCCTATAGAGCCACTTTGGGTCACCGTATTGAGCCACTTTGGGTTACCATATTGAGCCACTTTGGGTTACCATATTGAGCCACTTTGCATTACCATATTGAGCCACTTTGGGTCACCGTATTGAGCCACTTTGCATTACCCTATAGAGCCACTTTGGGTTACCATATTGAGCCACTTTGGGTTACCATATTGAGCCACTTTGGGTTACCATATTGAGCCACTTTGCATTACCCTATAGAGCCACTTTGGGTCACCGTTTTGAGCCACTTTGGGTTACCATATTGAGCCACTTTGGGTTACCCTATAGAGCCACTTTGAGTCACCGTATTGAGCCACTTTGGGTTACCATATTGAGCCACTTTGCATTACCCTATAGAGCCACTTTGGGTCACCGTATTGAGCCACTTTGGGTCACCGTATTGAGCCACTTTGGGTTACCATATTGAGCCACTTTGGGTCACCGTAATGAGCCACTTTGGGTCACCGTATTGAGCCACTTTGGGTCACCGTATTGAGCCACTTTGGGTCACCGTATTGAGCCACTTTGGGTCACCGTATTGAGCCACTTTGGGTTACCATATTGAGCCACTTTGGGTCACCGTATTGAGCCACTTTGGGTCACCGTATTGAGCCACTTTGGGTTACCATATTGAGCCACTTTGGGTCACCGTATTGAGCCACTTTGGGTCACCGTATTGAGCCACTTTGGGTTACCATATTGAGCCACTTTGGGTCACCGTATTGACCCACTTTGGGTTACCATATTGAGCCACTTTGGGTCACCATATTGAGCCACTTTGCATTACCCTATAGAGCCACTTTGGGTCACCGTATTGAGCCACTTTGGGTAACCGTATTGAGCCACTTTGGGTCACCGTATTGAGCCACTTTGGGTCACCGTATTGAGCCATTTTGAGCTACTGTATAGAGCCACTTTGAGCTACTGTATTGAGCCATTTTGGTGTTCCGTATGGAGCCATTTAGGGTGACCATATAGAGCCACTTTGTGTCGCTGTGAAATTTCTGATCTCCAATTTTCACAAATATTATGGGCCAAGTGGAAGTTGGTCCCTGCCAGCGTGCATTCGTGTGAGTCTATGGTGCAGTGTAGAGTCAATGGGCAGTGTTGAGTCGATGGGCAGTGTTGAGTCAGTGGACAGTGTTGAGTCGATGGGCAGTACTGCTTCACGTACAAGGGAAGTTGATTCCACTGGAAGGGTGCAAGGAGGGAGAATTATCAGAAACGAGATTGGGTACAAGGAGAAGGAGGGACACATAGAGACAGAGAAGATTGGGAACTAAGAGGAGGAGAGGGCACTTGTAAAACAGCTTTAAGACTCATCTTCGATGAATCAATGAACAGTCTGCACTCATCTGGATCATGAACGATGTTGAGGGCTGCCATCACACCATCGATGTTGTTGCAGGCTACAATATTACCTTCCATGAAGAAGAATGGGACGAGATCCTTTTGACGGTCACGGAACACGGAAACCCTAACGTCACCTGCGAGGAGATTCCACTGCTGCAGTCTGGAGCCCAACAGCTCTGCCTTGCTCTTGGGTAGTTCCAAATCCCAGACAAGGTCTTTCAGTTCACCTTGTGTTATAAGGTGTGGTTCAGAGGAGGAGGACGGGAGAAAATCTGGGTCATGTGACCTTGATGGTTCAGGACCAGAAGTCTCATCCTGTTCCTCTTCCTCGTCTAACTCAAGTGAGAATGATTCTGATGCATCAGGAACCGGCAGTCCTTCTCCGTGGGGTGCTGGGCGTATAGCTGATGGAATGTTTGGATAATGCAGTCCACTTTTTCTTCTTTGACACACCTTTCCCAACTGGAGGCGCCATGCAGAAGTAACAATTGCTGATATGATCTGTTGGCTCTCTCCAAACCATTGGCACTGCAAAAGGCATAGATTTCCTTTTCAACCACTGGCGAATATTTGTTGCACAAGTATTGCAGCATATGTGTGGAGTCCACATATTGTCCTGATCTCCAATTTTGCAGCCAAAATAAAGGTGATAGGCTCTCTTAACCATAGTGGTTATAGTGCACTTTTGTGATGCAAAAGTCACTTCACCACAAACATAGCAGAAGTGATTTGCTTTGTTCACACAAGTACGAGGCATCTCTGCTCACTTTGGCTGAACAGAAATGTGTCCCTTTGTAAAATCAAACACTGACAAATAATAGAGCACGACACTGTATGATTTATAGAGCTGATATAGGGCAATTTGTTCAGCAGAAGGATAAACAGATGAAATTCATATCATGTATGATGCAATGCCAGGTTCAGATTGCATCATTAATTATTTTGCTCAATGAGCAAGTACTGTCCAAACCCAAGCATAGATTTATTCATAGATCTAGTCAAATCTGTATTTGAGTTATTTCTGGTTAAAATTGAGATCCCTTCCCAACTCACTTATCCTCCGCCATTCCCAAGTCAAGGGTCGTATTTACTGACCCAGTAGCATATCTTGAAAACTGGAGCCAATCAACAAATTTAAGCATAATTTTCATTCTCAGTGACCCAGAATTAGTAGAGTTGAACTACATTTATTTCGGAAACATTTTGGCTGTAGACCAGCGAGCTATCGAACAAAGACGGGCACCGCATTGCACGCTTTCAGATGCGCTTCTCGGGCCGTCTGGAACGCTCTTCCTTCCGATATTAGGAAGCCACTAGGAGCTTTTAAATCATCTACATTGACAAACTAATTTCTTTAGAACTGCTTTTTCGTGTTTAAGTTTGTTGTCCTTCTCCAGCACCTCCGATTAGCACGGTTGGCTACATACGGCGCAAAAGAAGTTCAACATAGACGAAATTCATTCCCTCTCAAAGTGCAGCCACGAGGCCTCCACAGTGGTTTGGGGGGGGGACTAGAGACCGGGGATGTTCAAACGGAAAGTAAAGCTGAAGTGCTGAAAACGTCTTCCACCCTTGTATCAAATCTCTGGTTTCGAGCCGAGGGTACCGCTGGGGCACGCTGTGCTCTCAAGGAGGGGGCCACTCTTTAATCTTCACACACTTGCAGCCCTATAGACAATGCCGCGGGACCTGTCCTGCTTCTTGGGTAGCACGGGGGAAAAAAATGGATGCATGCCGATGTCGTTGTATAAGAGGCTGCCTGTCACGAGGACATTGCCACAGCGGTAGGAAGCGAGTTCGCCGCGGGTTCGGCTCAAGCAGGCCGCCCTAGTTAACACCGCGCATGTGCGCGCGCGCGTTCGCCGTAACAAAAAACATGTATGCGTCGCCCGCTTCGCAGATGACGGCGACGATGTCGGCGTCACGGCGGCCCAAATGTGCAGCAATTTAAAAACAAAAAACGTCTCTCTATTCCCTGCTTTTGATCACTGGTTTCGCTCACGTTGACGGCGTGTACACGGTGCGTGACAACGTCATGTAACGGGGCACGCGCATTGCCTCAATCAAGAATGACACGAAATTAAGTTAATTGGGAAACACGGCAATTTTCGGACCTCCCCCCAACCCTCAACCCCAACCCCCCCCCACCCACGCGATTGCGAAAACTGAGCAGGAACCTCATGAAAAGGAGTCCTGAGACTCGGTGAATCTTTCCCAGGTAAACAAGCATAGCCATATAAAATAAATAACAAAATGGTTTGTCATCGTGCTTTGATGTGGAATTAAAAGGAATGGCAGTGATGCACCTCCTGCACCGTGAACTCCACGGCGACGAGACGGTACCTGAACCGGTCCTGAACCCTCTCTGCATCAAGCTGCGTTGACCAGCGTGGTGAAGTATAGTCAGACAACCCCCGTGATCCACGGCGGAGCTGGGAAGGGCGTTAATGGAACAGGCAGTATACGCAGTCTACCATTATTGATTATGCAGAAGACAGAATTTTATACTGTGATCAATATACCCACAAGCACCACCCACCACCACGACAATCTAACCTCACAATTTCAACCGTTCCTCTTCTCAATCTCAATTGTGGATGGAGAAAAAGACAAAAAATCCACGGTGCCAGCTTTTATGTTGTGGAAGTTATTTATAGAATTATCGTGAAGTGGGAGGGGGAATGGGGGGGGGAATGGGGGGGGGAATGGGGGGGGGCGACTGACGCGGGAGATGGTGAATGGCGACACAAACCACCACCACCACCAGCAGTCACTTGAGCATCCATGTCGATTCAGTCGCGAGCATCACAGCCCCCCTCTACATCACAGCCCCCCTCTACATCACAGCCCCCCTCTACATCACAGCCCCCCCTCTACATCACAGCCCCCCCTCTACATCACAGCCCACCCTTCTACATCACAGCCCCCCTTCTACATCACAGCCCCCCCCCCTCTACATCACAGCCCCCCCTCTACATCACAGCCCCCCCCCTCTACATCACAGCCCCCCTCTACATCACAGCCCCCCCTCTACATCACAGCCCCCCTCTACATCACAGCCCCCCCCCTCTACATCACAGCCCCCCCTCTACATCACAGCCCCCCCCTACATCACAGCCCCCCCCCCTCTACATCACAGCCCCCCCTACATCACAGCCCCCCCCCCCCTCGGTTCAAGGAGTGTAAACGAGCGACGTACGGTACGAAAGAAGTTCAAAGTGCGCGCAAAACAATTCGTGGTTTGCGCGTCTCTCTCTCTCCCTCTCTCCCCGGGCCCTCCGGCTCCCCCCGCCACATTTAGAATGAACGTGACGCGTGTTAAGTGTTTGTCTGCTGCTAGAATTGTCCGCGTTGAGAAGCCACTTCGTTGAGCTGTCATTTATTGTGTTTGTTGCGGTTGCACACCCGACTTAAGAGCCGCACGACTCACAGGGCTACACCTAATAAATCAAACTTGATAGCCCAGACCGCTTCTGAGAAGGAGCTAAGTAGCTCAGTGGGCTTTGCCTGGTAAACTAAAACTTTTTGTTAAAAAAAAAAATTAGTGTAAGTTTACTTTCAATTGAATGCGCAGTGAAGTATGGCCCAAATTCTCTCAACTCGCTCAAACACCTCTCCCGCCTCCCCGCCCCCAATCTCCACGCGCCCCCCCACGCCAATCTTCAACGCAAATCCGCTCGTGATCCTTTCATGGCGCGACATCAAAGCACCGAGACAACGGACGAACAAAGAGAACGGGGGGGGGGGGGGGGGTGGGGGGGGGGGGTTTGGGGGGCACATTGGCTCGCCCAGTGCGGCGTCAATGTCCAAGCAGCTTCAAACAGTGGGCCGAGGAGACAAGCACTTGAAGTAGCGGGCCAAACGATTTCTTGGCCGTCCGTGCGTCCTGTCTGTCTGCCTGTCTGCCTGCCTTGTCGGTCCCTCCGTGGCCGTGCGATCCGCGAGACGGCTGTCCCCGGAGAGTCCGCAGAGTTCCTCCGAGGTGGTAGGGACAGGCGGTCGAGGGTGTGGGGGTCGATTCGTCAAGAGGGCTCAAACTAAACTAGAAACTATTTCATTATTTTACCCGGCAAGGCCCCCCCCCCCCCCCGAGCTACGTCGCTCTTGTTCAGAAGCGACCTGCGGCAACAAATGTCAGCGCTACGGAGTGGCGCATCACGTGGGACATGTTATAGCGGCCAAATAATAATAATAATAATCTAAGCGCGTGCTTCAAGTCGTGGCTGCGGAACACGGGAGGTCGCGGAGAAAAATCCACGTCAACCGCAGGGAGAGAAACGGGCGTCGAACCCACGACCTCCTGTATACCGGGCGAGGTAGTTAACATCTCGCTACCGTGGGTACATATATCGCCAATGTCGCGATGATCGTCATATCGTGAACATTCTTATCCTGTCGCGAATAATGATGCCGCGCTAGTTCCGGCTTTGCTGGGAGCATTGTGAACGGCAAACATAAAATCTTTAAAGCCTCTTCTACATTTTGACGTGGCTTAACCTACCGCCATTCGCCCTTAACGGAGACGTATTAAAGCAAAGCAATCCACTGCATTGTATTATACTTTATATTTGTGTGCGAGTGTGTGCCCAGCTCTCACGTTCGGGCCGGTGTCATTGTCCACGGGAACTGAAGACGCAATGGAACCCCGCCACGGCTGCGAGTCTAAACGAGTAGCGAGCGAGCGAGCGTGCGCGTCGCCCCCCGCGAGGTTCCCCATGAACCTCCCACGCCACGTGGTGGAGGCGCGGTCGCTTTGAAGGAGAGCGGCAGGAAGAGTCGGCGGGGCGGGCTGCCACTTTATCCATGGCCCCGGGGCCTCGCTCCGACCCACGCGCACCACCTCGAGCCGAGCGGCGTCACGACTGTCGCGTGCGCAGGCGGTGCAACTGCGCCGGGACCCACCACCCACCCATCCAGTCCCGTGGGATGGAGGAGGGGTGGGGTGGGGGGCACCGGATTCAGAACGAAGCGGGGGGGGAGGTTCCTTTGCGCTCCCCGCGTCAATGTTCGCTCCGCCCCCGCGTGATGACAACGGGCAGGCGATGTTGATGGAGGCGATAATCACAACAGTCGCCCGCGTTAGTGGCCATTACCGCGTTAAACATAGCGCACAGTGACGTGTGCTCCCTCGCTGACGAAGTCATTAAGATTGATGACAGGCGGCTCTCGGCGGACTAACGACTGATCGCGGGAAGTTAAAGGCGGAGAAAGGAATTGACTCGTTACCTTAAAGAGGATTCGGCGTCACGCTGCGGCTGTAGCCGTGCGGTCTGAACGCAACAAAGTCTCTAAAGGGAAGAGACGACTTGAGAGAGAGAGAGAGTGAGCGGCGGTGGCTTTCGGAGAGGCGCGGCCCGTTATAAAGGCACGCCGAGATGTGGCGATGTGGGGTGGGTGGATCACCAAGAGATGGGAGTCGAGTGTGTCCGAGGCCCCTGCGAACGAGGCAGCGCCATGCGCCCTGCAAGCTAAACGCGATCAAAATTCTGAAATAATAACAGCTGCGTAAACTCCCTTTTATTTGCATTCATTAATTAATGTTTTTTTTTCTTTCACCTGGGCACAACCCTCAGGAATGCTCGCTTGGCAATTAGCACCACGCGTGTGCTCGTGGAGCCGCGTGTCCACGTGGAGCCGCGGTGGCTAGGAGCTGTAAACTACCTCGCCTGACCCTGACGCCTGCACATTTGGAGGTCGCGTGTCTCTCTCCCCGTGGTCGCGTGGATGTTTCTCTGGGTCCTCCGGTCCCCCCCCCCCAATTAGAATCAACAACACGTGCTTAGAGTATTTGTCTGCTATACATGTCCACGTGATAATCCATCTTCGTTGAGCTATCATTTGTGAAAGCCGGGTCGCTTCTGAATAAAAAAATATCTAAATAGCTCAGCGGGCCTTTGCCCGGTTAAAGAACAAAACGAGTGTTGTAGTTTTGGTGAATTCCCCTGCTGACCGCGGGGCTTCCCAGCACCACGCGGGCCATGGGGTACACGTGGTCGGTGGGGGGTTTAGTGGCGGTGGGGAGGATCGTGGTCGCAAACGCCGATAGGGGGGCCGTTGCCGCACGCCCTCCCTCGGGCACGGCGGTGTCGTGGCAGTGGTCACCCATGCAAGCGCTGCCCCAGGCTCGGCGGCTCTGCTCAGCTTCAGAGATGTGGCGCGATTGGAAGCGCGTTTGTGCGTGATTCGGCCGCGGGATTTCGAGTCATCGCTGTTGGCTACTCTCACTTTTTGAATCGTCAACATTGCAAACTCACTTCTTTGAAGCTGATTATTTTTAAATGTTTAGTTTTGTCGTCCTCGCGCCGCACCTCCGATCGGGCACGGTTGGCCACGTACAGTGCGAAAGAAGTTCAACACGCACGCACACACACACAATGTAACGATACATTCGCTGATGTAAAACTTCCTATTTTGTCACCAAGGACCTCCACGCGTCAACAAATAAAATCGACGAGTCGCCACCACGAAGTGCAAAATCGCCATCGTCACAAACTCACGATCCCCGCCGCCCCGCGGGTCATCTGTCTTCGCCTGCCGCTGGACCCCGCGCGCCTCTTACGGCCGGCCTCACCCGGAGACTCGGGCCCACCCCCTCCCCCCAATGACCTGGACCCGGCTAGCGGTGCTTTATAGCGTCTCAAGATCCATCCCTGGAGCCCGAGACCAGAGTTGAGTCCGGCGCTCCTCTGCGTAAAGACTTTGACGCGCGCCTGGCCGCCCCCGCGATGTGCCCAGCGTGTTGGCGACTCGCGACGTTGAGGTCGGTCCAACGTCGCTGCCCCTTATCTCCTCTCGGGCCACACACTCATACTGCCAGAAAGGGCCACCTCCAATATACCCGCTCTGTTTATAGCGTTAATAACGACGAAGTGGAGTTTTTATTCACCGTGTGTGTGCGTATTTATACATAACTAGACACAGTGGTCAGCGCGCTGCGCTACGAACCCGGCGATCCAACACCGGTGACCATTATCTGAACCGGTCCTGAGCCTCCCCTAGGTCGACTCAGCCTCAAATTAGTACCCGGTGCGGTGTGTAGTAAACATCGTCACTGGGGAGACAAAGGCGGCCGGACGTGGTTTTGGCCACCCACCCCCTCGCGTGCCGTGCCGGCCTTCATAGGTGCTACTCGCTAACAGCACCTGCCCCAACAGTCTGTTACAGGCTACACGGGGGATCTTTGTATTTGTTTATATAATAATAATAAACCAACGAGGGTCACGACGACGTTCGCATTTCCTTTCGCGCGCCTCTTCAGCCGTCCGCGCTGCCACCCAAGGGCGAGAGAGAGAGATGCCGACGCGTCAAGCAACAACGGCGGACGTCGTTCTCGGGCAATTTCCCCAGGCATCTCACCTTTGACGTCGCCGTAATGTATTATTAATTAGATTAATTTAGATTAGTTCGTGGATGTCCGACTCCCGACCCGCGAGCGCCTGGCGCGCCGTGGTCACACCTCGCTCTGATCCATGCCACGAAGTGAGACGCTGAATGATCAACCACGGCACATGCGCCGTGAATCCACGATCGCCCCCCCCCAAACGCCTCCCGCGATGACGAAACCAAGAAGCCGATGGTTTTCCGCAGTGCAAGGCCAAGCGAAGCCTCAACAAGTCTCAAGATCTTTGATTGAAAGCTTTCGTGACTGCAGGGATTCATATTATTGGTTCTTTCGGTAAAGTCACCACGTAGAAGGGAAACAATAAAATAATAAAAATATAAAACAATAAAATTCTCACGACGTTTCTACTGCAACACAAGCAATCACCATCAGGTGTGAAAAACACAGCAAGAAAATTTGAAAACAAATAAAAACGCCACTTTTTTCAAATTTTCTTGCTGTGGTTTTCACACCTGATGATGAATGCTTGTGTTGCAGTCGAAACGTCGTGAGAATTTTATTGTTTCATATTTTTATTATTTTATTGTTTCCCTTCTACGTGACTTTACCGAAAGAACCAAGAATATGAGTCTCAAAAACTAGATCTTCACCCCCCCCCTACCCCACACCCCCCGCCCCCTGCACTTATCCTCCCTGGCTCCCCCCCCTCTCTGACCTTATATAATCGCTTCACAAACAGCTCTCTTTACCCACTACAGAAAAACATATTTTTGCTGTGGTTGTCCCGCCTGATGACGGAAGCTTGTGTTGCTTCCGAAACGTCGTGATTTGATAAATTTTATCTTTTACGTTACTTTACCGAAAGAACCAAAGAGTATAGAGTCTCAAGAAACATTTTTGTTTCCAGGAGGGTCCTGCCACTCGTTTTGGCGCACGATGATGAGCCCACCTCGTTGAGCCATCGTTTTGTCACAAGCCAGGTGGCTTCTGACCAAAAAAAAATCTAAATAGCTCAGTTGGCCCGACCTGGTAAAATAAAAATACATAAATAAATCCGTTTATAGTGATTCCAATTGAGTAGTTTGCAGGCGATGTTTCAGCACTTGGAAGTTATGGTCAATATCTGTTACGTTGTATGGGTTTTTTTTCTGGCTATGGGAGGAAATCCAAATTCCCGATGAAACCCATGCAAGAACAGGGGGGATTACAAACTCTCATAAGTAATATTTAACATTACTTTTTTTTTAAAACACGCTTTAATGAAATGTACCGTGCGAGTAATGGCAGAACTCCACGACTCCAGGAAGTGGCCCCGAAGCTTGCCACAACGTAAGGGGACCGTGGCCAATCACAGCCAACGTCAGTTGAGCGTGGACAATTAGACCCAAGCCGAAACATAACATATACAAAATAATGTTTAAAAATACTTTATTTTTTTGAGAGACTATAGTATTGTCATCAGTATGACATACGTATACCAAGTTTGCAGTCGATACCGCATTGGGAAGTGGGTTAAAATTGAGTTACAAGATTTGAGGATGCGACGTAGAAAGCGTGTAATAAAAAGGACAATTTCCTGGGTGTGTGCCCGTTCTTGTGTTGAACGAGCTGTTTATTCACGACGCATAGAAGTGCCACGCACACAACGCGCAAACAACAACAACAACACACAGACGGAGACATTCGTACACGACCAGAGACGTGGACACGCACGGATATACACAACTCGCCTTTTGCCCGTCTAAGGACGAGTGTGTAGCAGTAAGTTTGAAACTTGCAAGCGAAAATCAGACCGCGACGTGATATTCATTGCATCAATTCGTGTGCAATTTGTAAGGGCGCGGTGACATTTTAAAGGTTATAATCCCTTGTTCATCATGACGTCCTTTTTACTTTGATGTCTCAACAGCGTGACGGAGATCACGTGACGTGAGGGTTCTGCCTTTGTAGTGAGGGTTGTAAGTTGACGCCGAGGAGGGGGGAGGAGGAGCCTCGCCCCCCCCCCCCCCATGCGGAGTGACGCCACCCGCTCATGATTATTAATGAGAAGGGGTGGGGGGTTGTCCATTTGGAGGACGTCACCTGCTCATGAATATTAATGAGGGCTGGTCTATGTGGAGTGACGTCACGAGCGTTAAGGACAGACATTCCTGGGTGATTATAGCAGGTATACGAAATGCAAACTCAACTAGACTATTTATTATTTTAGCAGTTAAAGCTCACAGAGCTAATGGTATCTCTTCTTTGGTTCTTTCGGTAAAGTCACGTAGAATGAGAATAAAATAATAAATTGATAAAATAAAATAACACAATAATATTCTCACAGCGCTGTCCTACCAGACAGTCTCGCTCCCTTCACCTGATGAAGGCCGCTTGTGTTGTGGCCGAAACGTCGTGAGAATATTATTGTGTTATTTTATTTTATCAATTTATTATTTTATTCTCATTCTACGTGACTTTACCGAAAGAACCAAAGAAGATGAATCATTGCAGTCACGAAAGCTTTAAATCGAAATCTAATGGTATCTGTTTCAGAGACGACCTGGCCACACACGATAGCTCATCGAAGTGGCATATATCATCCCACGTGGCTTATATCATCACACGTGGCTTATATCATCACACGTGGCTTATATCATCACACGTGGCTTATATATCATTACACGTGGCTTATATATCATCACACGTGGCATATATCATCACACGTGGCTTATATATCATCTCACGTGGCTTATATCATCACACGTGGCTTATATCATCACACGTGGCTTATATCATCACACGTGGCTTATATATCATCACACGTGGCTTATATCATCACACGTGGCTTATATATCATCACACGTGGCTTACATCATCACACGTGGCTTACATAATCACACGTGGCTTATATAATCACACGTGGCTTATATAATCACACGTGGCTTATATCATCACACGTGGCTTATATCATCACATGTGGCTTATATATAATCACACGTGGCTTATATAATCGATATTAGGAAGCCACTAGAGCTATGCAATTTTAAATATCGATTTAAAACTAATTTCATGAGAACAGTTTTTAGTGTTCAGCTTGTTGTCCTTCCCCCGCACCTTAGATTAGCGCATTCGGCTACGTACGGTGCGAAAAAAGTTCAACATACGTAAGACATCGCCAGGGTCACGATCAAACCCACGACCTCCTGCGTGCCAGGCGGGGGAGATAATATCTCAACCACACACTCATAACTCACTGTCTCGCCCAATTACACTCTGCACAACAGAAAGAGAGATCAAACAAAACTCCACGCCCGGCCGCCTTTGTCTCCCCAGTGACGATGTTTACTACACACTGCACAAGGTACTCATTTGAGGCTGAGTCCACCTAGGGGAGGCCCAGGACCGGTTCAGATAATCGTCACTGGGTGTTGACCGTAAGCGGGAATCGAACCCGGTCGCCAGGTTCGTAGCGCAGAGCGCTAACCACTGCACCACCGCTCCCCACAACGGTGACGGACACGCACGAACACGGACAGAGAGAAAGATCCCCCGTGTAGCCTTGCCAGCCTCTAGGAGTCTAGGGCCAAGTGCTGTTCGCGAGCACTCACGAATGGGGAGGGAGGCCTTCAATTCAATCGCAGCAACGTAACAACAACAACCGGCATTCGCCACTAAGTGGCGGTGACGTCACCACGACGCTTGTACCAGGCTATGTGCATCTTGAGGCCACGTGAATTGTCGAACGCCCGCTGGCAGGAGGTCACGGGGCAGACCCAGGTGCCACGGATTGACTGACTGAGATGACTGGCTGATGCACCACCTGTGCCCCCTACTGTGCCAACCGATGTGCTTTAGCCACCCGGCGCTCCGCTCGTTGTTGTGAGCGTCGCTCCTCCGCCCTCCGTTGTTGTTGGAGGGCGACTGCCTCCAACTGCCCAGCAGCAGCGTCCTTCACGAGCCTCCTCCACAGAGGCCGATCTTGACACCGCTGGTACCAGTCATCGGCAAGTCCACTCAGCTCCACGTCCTCCTGGACCACATCACTCCATCCCTTCTCTAGCCCATGCCGCGCCCGTTTAGCCCCCTCGATCCGGCCGAACAAAAGCTGTTTAGGCTTGCGGTGGCTGGGCATGCAGGCTACATGACCCAGCCAACGCAGCCTTCCCCGCCGGAGGAGCTCACCGATGGGACTTTGTATACATCTTTCAAGGATTTGTGAGCTCCTCGCACAATCCAGCCTAGTTAAACCCAGGATGGATCGTAGGCAGGCCAGCCTAAATGTTTCTAACCGGCGAAGGTGCTCCATTAGGGGGGTCCACGTTTCTCAAGCGTAGTGAAGGGAGGGAATGACCGTGGCCGATAAGACCTGAAGCTTCGTACGGAGTGATAGACCAGGTAGCTTCCACACAGCGTTACGTAACCGATGAAAAGATAATGCCACATACACACGCGTATATACAACACGAGTGCAGCATGCGTTATTCGTAAAGCACTCTGGAAAACTCCATACAGTACAAGTCTCTGAGCACTAGAAGCGCAACCACACGGACAGACACAAATTTAACTTCGGCGTGCTTCAACGCGTACATAACAGATCGTGTAAGCCAAGCAGGCTCGAGCCTGGATAGCGCTTGGATGGGTGACACACAGGCACGGCAGGTGTTATAGGCTGTGGCTGCGGGGCCACAAGGTGGGTCGGAAAGGGCAGTGCTGCACACGTTGATGGTTGGACTCTACTCCTATGCTGTTGCATCTGTGCTCCCCAGATTCACCAGCAGCGTTGCTGCGCGGCGTCGTCCAATAGTCAACCCCCTGGTTCCCGTACGCGACGGGCGATGGGGGTGTGGGGTCTCTCATCCAGCAGTGGATCGACACAAACATTTCTGTACACGCACACACGTGCGTTACACACACGTGCGTTACACACACACGCGTTACACACACACACGCGTACGTTACACACACACGCGTTACACACACACACACACGTGCGTTACACACACACGCGTTATATATACACACACACGCGTTACATACACACACACACGTGCGTTACACACACACGTGCGTTACACACACACGTGCGTTACACACACACGCGTTACACACACACACACATGCGTTCCACACACACACACGTGCGTTAGACACACACACACGTGCGTTAGACACACACACACGTGCGTTAGACACACACACGTGCGTTAGACACACACACGTGCGTTAGACACACACACGTGCGTTAAACACACACCAACACGTGCGTTACACACACACGTGCGTTAGACGCACACACGCGTGCATTAGACACACACACACGCGTGCATTAGACACACACACACGCGTGCATTAGACACACACACGCGTGCGTTACACACACGCGTGCGTTAGACACACACACGCGTGCGTTACACACACACGCGTGCGTTAGACACACACAGACACGTGCGTTAGACACACACAGACACGTGCGTTAGACACACACGTGCGTTAGACACACACACACACACGCGTGCGTTAGTCAACCGCTCTGTCGGGTGAAGTCGCGATGGGCGACGTCATCTCGGTGCCACCACCACCACCACAAGCGGCTCGCCACCAGCGCCCGCATCGCACTCACGGGGCACCTCCATCACCGCCCTCTGCACTTCCCCTGTCGCACCGTACCCAGCCCCGCCGTGACAATCGGAGGTGGCGGCGCTCCCTTCGGCTGCCCGCTCCCGCCGGCCTCCCTCCAGCCGCCCGCTCTTCGGTCTCCTCCCCCCCCCCCCTGGCCGTCGGTGCCGCGGGGGCAATCACTGCGGGGCGAGGTGGCTGGCAGCGGTCGGGACCGGTTTGTTCCGTACGCTGAGAACCCAGAACCGATGCCCACAGATTGGCACTGTACCGACCGCTTGCTCTATGTAGAACCATGGGCGTTGTGTGCCAGCAGCAGCAGTCCGGCTGATGAAGCCTCATCTGTCACATCGCCCACTCCTAATTCGTTTTATACATGGGCTGTCACGAGAGATGAGACTTTGTGAACACCTGATGCTGCTGGTTGTAATCTACAGCGAAACGGCGTCCGAAAATTGTCAAATGTTGCCTGCTTTGCGGCAGTTTATTTCGCCGATAAACCAAATCTCTTGCCATCTTTGCCCACGTGACGTGACAACCTGATTGCATTGGCTCCGTCGGGTGGTGGAGGGCTCCGGTAACAAAAACAAACGTTACATTAAATTTCGATTTAAAGCTTTCGTGACTGCAATGATTCATCTTCTTTGGTTCTTTCGGTAAAGTCACGTAGAATGAGAATAAAATAATAAATTGATAAAATAAAATAACACAATAATATTCTCACGACGTTTCGGCCACAACACAAGCGGCCTTCATCAGGTGAAGGGACGAGACTGTCTGGTAGTCCAGTGCTGTCCTACCAGACAGTCTCGTCCCTTCACCTGATGAAGGCCGCTTGTGTTGTGGCCGAAACGTCGTGAGAATATTATTGTTATTTTATTTTATCAATTTATTATTTTATTCTCATTCTACGTGACTTTACCGAAAGAACCAAAGAAGATGAAACGTTACATTATACCTGCACTATGATATAACCCAACGGAAACTAACTATACACTATGTAACACGATTTTTGTTCCTGGGTAGTAAGTGTTATTTTCTAATTGCTTATGCCTCAAAAGTACAGAAAATGGCTAATATTATTATTCCCCACAAACTTTGCTTTTGTGACCAGGACTTTATGTGAAGGAATGACACAAATGCACACCACGTTTTCTCATTGAAAATAGGTAAATTTCAAAATATCACTGTCCTGGTCACAAAAGCAAAGTTTGTGTGGAACAATATCAATTTTCTGTACTTTTGAGGCATAAGCAATTTGAAGACAACACTTACTACTATCCAGGAAAAAAACAAAGCATTTTTGTAAGTTACACACTGAGCTATCAATCCTAATCGGTCGTTTGCCTTTGTGGTCGACAGAGACCGGGTGATAGGAGGGCGACTTCAGCGACAAGCGGCGATTATTTGAGTCACACGCGGCCAAGTCGCGCCTGGTCGCCACGGCAGCGGACACCTCAGAGCGAAGTGGCGGTGACCACACAGCCCGGGCCCGGTCATTGTATGTACAGTAGTGTGTGTTGAACTTCTTTCGCACCGTACGTGGCCAACCGTGCTAATCGGAGGTGCGGGGGAAGGACGACAAAACTCAACATACAAAAAAATCAAGTTCCTACGAAGTGAGTTTTCAATGTAGACAATTCAAAAAGTGAGAGTGGCCAACAGCGACGACACGAAACGAATGCACAAACAAGCAGTCGCAAAGAAATTCGCTTTCAATCTCGATGTTAAAGTGCGTAGCTACGGTGGCTTCCCAATAGCGTGAAGAGCGTTCCGGACGGCCGCGGAAGCGCGCCTGAAAGCGGTACGCGATGCGAGCGATCCCTCGTGCAGCTGAAAGCCGCCGCGAGGATGACCACAGTTCGCGTCACGGTGGTGGTTCACGCTCATTGACGAAGCCAGCGAGGTGCTGGGACGGACGGAGGCCTCGGCATGGCCAAGCCGGGCCACCACCGAGACCGCTCGTGGGTCTGCCCCAAACAGGGTTCGTTTGCGCCTCTGTCGAGAGGATTGTCAGCTCGAGGGAGGCTGCTGGTGTCGTTCTCTCGGGGCCCGTGGATTCCTCGTGGGTGCCGCGGTGTCAGGGAGATTGTTGTGTGATCTTCCTTGCCTGGCTACGCAGAAGGTCGCGAGTTCGATCTTGGAAAGTGACGACGCCTAAACTCTTTGGTTCTCTCGGTAGAGTCACGTAGGTAGAAATGAAATAAAGTACCACATTTTTATCGGTTTTCCCCCCGTGTCCACACTCAGCTTCCCACTTGTAGCCCCCCCCCCTCTCTGACCCCTATATAACCTCTTGCCACGGCAGCTCTCTCGCCGACGTCAGCATTTTCTTGCTGTGGTTATTCCACCTGATGAAGATTGCTTGTGTTGCGATCGAAACGTCGTGATTTGTTTTATTTTATTTTTCTACCTGCGTGACTTTACCGAAAGGACCAAAGAGTATGGATTCCTGCAGTCACGAAAGCTTCAAATCAAGATTAACGATGCCTGCTGCTGCTGTTGTTGTTGTTGTATATGCGGAGTCCGCGTGTTGTCTCTCTCTCTCTCTGTGGCGGTCGCGTGGATCGTTCTCCGGGTACCTCCGGTTTTTAACACCCCCCCCCCCCCCCCACACATTTACAATCAACACGCGTTTAAGATAATTTGGCTGCCACTGAAAATGTCTCACGCGTGATGATGATGATGATGTGGGCTTGCTTCGATAAGCTATCATCCTGTGCGGACAGGTCGCCTCTGAAAGAGAGCTCATGACTCTATGGGCTTCACCTGGTAAATAAAATGGTTTATATGGTATAGTTGAGACGCAACATTTAGGATGATCCTAAAATTATTAAAATGGATTTGCGTCCGTCCGAAAATGTGGCGTCTCATGACGTCACTTTCCACGGTGTCACGTCTGACTGCTGCCAAATGTGTCGTCACGTTATTTTAATTAAGGGTGACGTCACTACTTGTTAAATTATATTAAAATGTCACCATGAGCATAATTTGTGTTCAATGATCGACGTTAACGTAAAATAATCGTTATTTAAAGATTACAAATTGCTTTGAGAGAGTGGACATCTCCTGTTTACATCCCTGAGCCAGTGGCGGAAATTCCACATTCCTATGGCGGGAGGTGGGAGCATATCCGTAGGACGACCCCGCGAAGTGGCACTCAAAGATTATTCCACTGAGTGAGTAAACAAGGAAAGTCATTTAGATGCATAACAAACACAAACCACAGAAATCAGCCTTCCTTTATTTAACCAGGAGAATGAAATCAAACCCAGCGAGCGAGAGACGTGAAGCGTGGTCTCTTTTGCAAGGGACGGGCTGGGTTTCAAGGGCAGAAAAAAAATTGGGCTTAGAAATGAAAGAAAATCTGATATCCCTCCCCACTCCCACCAAAAAAAAATATAAATCCGAAACCCATTCGTAACGTACAAAAAGCACGCACGCACGCACATACGGAGATATATAGTTAAATGCATTCCGCTGACGACAGCACACACAGACACGTGCTTTGACCTCTAGGGAATCATCAAGTGTGTTGCGGCAGTGATATGGCCAAACAAAGGGTCCCATCTATATTCCAGGTGCATTCCTTCGCGCAATCGGGATTGGAAAATGAGGGGCTTTCACTGTCGGTGTCAAATACAAAAAAATATATTTTAAAAGACACTGAGAAAGCGAGAATTCTCATTGAGATGTAAAAGCACCAACGGCACCAGACGCACACTTCGGACGCGTCGACGCGTGTCCGACCGCCCAAGAGCTGCCACTCAGCGGCGTGGCGTCTGCGCCAGGCTAGGTGCACTTTCGAGGCCACTTTTCGAGTGGCGTTGACGACGCTGGCAGGAGGTCACGGGACAGCGCCGGGTGTTCATTTACTTGACGTGGCTGCCAGGCGCGCCACCGCTCACCGACTCAAACTCCTTCTTGTTTGTATCCGTCCACGGCTGCCTGTGCGCATCGTGGCGAGCATTTCTCCCCGTGCCCCCCCCCCCCCCGCTTGCTGCCGGAGGCGTGAGGCTTCTGCCAGTCGCTCCCTTCCTCCGCGTCTCCTCCCGCAGGGGCGCCGATCGCGACCACGGAAGCTGTCGTCAGTCCACTCGCAGGCCGCAGTCCCCCGGCGGCACCACCACCGTCGGCTCGCGTCTTCCTCGATCCTGTGGAGGGGGCAGGGGGGAGTGGTTGCCTGTTTTTCTTTGAGCTTTTCCTCCATTCGTCTATGCGGCACCACACAGGATCTGCCTGGGCGTGTGGTAGCTCTTACGACGGGGCACCGTAATCCAATGCACGCACGCACGCACGCGTTCGCATTGTATCGGACCGTTCGAATTACCGAATGCAAATTGCGGGACGCGGGGCTCAGCGAGCGAGGAAGTGAAAATACGCTGGGGGATTACGAAGACGACAAGTGCAGAGCTTCGCCTCGACTGCGACCGCAGCGAGCCGGGGTAGAAGCGCGGGGATCTCGCGTCCTGACACACAAGCCAACACCCCAACAGTGTTCATAATAATATTATTACTCATTGGTTTTTTCGGTAAAGTCACGTATGTAGAAATACCATAAAATTATATTAAAACAAATCAATCACGACGTTTTGACCGCAACACAAGCGATCTGCATCAGGTGTCAAGAACACATCATGGAGGTAAATACAACAAGAAGACAAGAGACGAGAATTCAACAAACCTAGGAAAAAATATGTGATGCACAACCAGTCAGGCCAACAACACACTTATACACTTTTTTTTGTTCAGTATGGGGACGATGCTGCTGTAAGCCCAATTGAGTAATTTTACGAGTTTTTTTGTTTGTGTCTTGGTATGTTTGGCCAATCGTAGTTGCACTGTGTGTACTTTTATTTGTATCTATGGGAGGAAACTCTAAGAATGAGGACACCATCCACAAACCGGGGGAGAACATCCAAACAAACTCCCCACTCTCACACTCGCACTGCCCAACAGAAGCAGAACATACAAGCACCCTGGAAAGGATGCTATATAAATCCTATCCATATATAAATCCTATCGCTATATAAATCCGAAATAGGAAATAATATAAACTCCATTTATAAAGACGCCCGGCCCAGGAATCGAACCCAGACCCTTCTTGCTGGCGAGGCGCAAGTGTTGCCACTGCAGCCCACAAGACCACCACCACCACCACCAACAACAACAACAACAACCGCCATTCGCCATGAATCTCCGGTTATGTCACCACGGCACTTGTGCGAAGCTCGGTGCACTTAGAGGCCACGTGAAGTCTCGAAGACTCGGGACAGACCCAGGCGCCGTGGGTTGACCGAGATTCCTGGCACCGCTGATGGTGCCACCAACCCGTTGCTGGCACGAGACACCACGATGGGAACTCGGGTGGCTAGGTCAGAATCCGAACCCGGCATCTGAACTGTGCCCTTTCGGCGCCCTTAACCGGCAGAGCGTTCGGCTCGTCGTAATCCACCCGGGGATTGTAATTGCCTCGATTTTGATAAAGAGCGCCCGCCAAAGTGAGCCAGCACATAGGTGCACGCACCTTCTAACCCGGGCAAATTGTGGGAGTTTGACAATTCGATAGTGTCCTGAAGCCAATACTGTAATCCCAAACCCAGGGTCCTGCAAACAAAATACGATTCCTTGTTCTTCCTCCAAAGGCAGTCTCCCACACAGCAGCGCCACTCCAACTCCCTTTGCACACGTGGACGCACGCATGGATGAATGGGGTCCACGAACGCGTGCGCGCACATACACACACAACGGCAAAGATCCACCGTGCAGCCTACACGGGCTGTTGCGGCGAGTGCTGATAAACAAGCACCATGACCGGTCACCTTTGCCTCGCCAGTGCTGATGTTTATGCACCGCACCAGGTACATTCGGGTGACATTTCAGGCTCACGGCGTTGCTGTAGAGGCAGAGAGAGGAGGCAGAGACTGAAGTTGCAGATCGCGCTTCCCGCCGTGAGAAAGTTGACAGGTATTGACACTTGGGAAGATTTGTGCGAGTAGAGACTTGAGCATCACGCACAGGCTTAGACAGTTGGAGTCATAAACCATCGCGCAGCCTCCGGTCAAGCTCACAGCTAGCGGCTTTTGGCTAACCAGCGAACAAAGACGGTCATTGCATCGTTTCAGATGCGATTCTGTGACCATCTGAAACTCTCTTCCTATCGATATTAGGAATCCGCTGGGGGGCTTTGCACTTCTAAATCATCTCTACGGTGCGAAAGAAGTTCTCCACCTCAACATGTGAACTAAATTCAACAGATTCGTCAATAAACACCGTGCGTGTGTGATCTTAAAGGAACACGCAATGTCCCTCCATCGTATTCTTCACGTGCTACGAAACAACGTACGTGTTGAGTAGATTTGTTTTTAAGTGTGCTTTGAGCGACACTGCCAACAGAGAAGCGGCATCAACCAGATAATTTGTTCAATGTGGACGTAGAATTATCTCGTGCTGAACGAGCTGTTTTACTCGAGCTCAGACGCTACCCACACGGCACGCAAACAACAACAACAACAAAGACAAATATCCCCCGAATAGCCTGCAACAGACTGTTGGGGCAAGTGCTGTTAGCGAGCACCTACGAAGGCCGGCACGGCACACGAGGGGGTGGGTGGCCAACACCACGCCCGGCCGCCTTTGTCTCCCCAGAGGCGATGTTTACACACCGCACCAGGTACTCATCTTAGACTGTGTCGACCTAGGGGATAATCGTCACTGGTGTTGGCCGTGAGCGGGAATCGAACCCGTGTCGTCGGGTTCATAGCGCTGTGCGCTAACCGCTACACCACCGCTCCCCACACACAAACAGACGAGCGGACACAGAGACGAAGGGCAGGGCCGACGCCACTGTGTAGGCGCAGCAGCGTGTGGAAGAGACGTGGCCACGCCCGGGTGGGCACGGAGCGTGCGCCCTCGCGCGTGAACCCAGCCGACAGAGAGGAGGAGGAGGGGGGGCAGAGCCGTGGTCGGCCGAGCTAAAATAAATGGCCGCAAGCGACAGCGATAATTGTTCGACAGTGATCATGACTCGTGACGTGCCGGCGCGCGCGTGCGTGTTACGCGTTCGCGTCTCGTATTCAAAGGAGGTGAGGGGACCCGTCATTGGGATGCGTGGTGGTGCGTGGCCGTGTGGATGCAGGGACTTTGGAGGCGAGGGCGCGTGAACCGGGTAGGTTTGCGTGCGAATCTTGAAACCTCGCCCGGGTTACAGGGCGATGGCAGGGCAGCAAGTGGGTGGTTAGCGACCACACCTGTGCCGACCTCTCGGCTGTCATGCCCTGCCGCGCGCGGGATTTCGGGTTTTGGCCCACACGCATATGGATTACATTTAATTAACTTATTTATTTATACAGGAAAGCCGCACCATGTCTGAAGATTTGCTTTCTGGAGGTTCCTGCATTCGGATGTTTGGCCAAGACCAACGACATTGCACGTGTTTATCTTTGGGTGGCAAGCCATGCTAGAACAGAGCAGACGAACTAAAAAACAAAACTCCACACCCACCGAGTCAGGAATCCAACCCAGGTCCCTTCTGGCTCCGAGGCTCAAACGAGTTGTTACCACTGCGCCCACCTCCATACTGGCGCCCATATATCTGGAAGCAACACCCATCTCTCACGACCGCCACACGCGCAGAGAAACAAGCACTACGTGCAGATATACAGGATTACCGTAAACCCTCTATGGATTCATAGAAATGAAATCTCCGATTAGCACGGTTGGCTACGTACGGTACGAAAGAAGTTCAACATAGGTATGTACATCACACACGCAGGGAGCAATGGTGCAGTTACCATTGCATATACCGTAGACTTAATGAATAGAACAATGAAATATAGTCGACATTCCTGGTTACATATATGTTATGATTGATGTATTTAGTTACGTCTTTTTAACAGAGAAATGGAAGTCGCACAAAATGCTGGGCCTTTAAAAATAATTTTTTAGGAACTATTTGCAAGTGAAATTTTAATCCGCATGTCGGCACATGACGACCTACTCTCACGGATTACACACAGGGTGCCACCTAAAAATACAACGGGATTTAAGCGCTTACGTGAAATCTGGTTTCCATGTAAACAATCTTCAGTTCACGAGTCTCCTGTGCAGGTGGACCAACACTTATCCGGCAGGGTTCGTTAATACACGGAATACATCTTTTAAGTCTCATCAACAGAGGCTACAAACGGTGAAATACAATTATTCTGGGTTTCTCAATGTTATTGACAAGGGACCTCTGTGAACACCATGGGATCCATTTCAACACAATACAGCAAAGCTGTAGAAAATGGATTGTGCGCTTCGTGGTGTGTTGTGGGTAACACACGAATGAGGAACGGTGTATTACATGATAGCACTACGGCTATGTAGGTCTCCTTTCAAACGAATGAAAAAATCAATTACCTGTCACCAGGTTACATAAGGAACCATGAACAGTAGGGGTGTAATGATTCACACCCGTGGCGATTCAATAAATTGTCACAATTCGGGGTCACAATTCGATGCAAAGATCAATTTTTGTAATCCTCACCCCTTCCACCCCTTGCAGATCACTCACAGATCACTCACAGATCAGTGCGGCGACCCTTCGTGCTGGAGGAGGGCCCAAATAAGTGGACATCACAGAGATACTGACTCTGAGATCCAGCAGGACCTTTCTCACTCACACTGGCATATGAGAGGGCGAGATTTTTCGCGTGGCGGTCGAACCAATATTTTAATTCTCAAGGATTTAAATTTAGCCAAATTAAGTGCAGAGCCAAAAACGAGTGCGATTAATGTTTTTTTGTTGTTGTGTGCAGTCATTGGTGACCGGGCTGAGACGATCACTCGCTGCACTTGAGAACCCGGTTTAAACGCAGGCAGTAGCCTGGAATTGAACCCAGCAACTCGGCGCTCAGCGGTGCCAGCTCAGCGCTTGGACCTCTGAGAATTTTGGCCACCTCGGAATAAATGATTGCTTAAACGCCGCGGTGAATGCAACGATTATTACACACGTAATATCGACGCATGTCTCGTGAACTTCCAAAAAAAATCTATATTTATAAATAGAAGCATCATTTACAACCCTCTTGCCTTCAAACAGAAAAAAAGATAACGCTTTGCTAATGTTTTAAGCAGCGATCCTTTTTCTCAGAGCAGAAATATGGGGGAACCAGAACATCGCGACTGTCTTACGTCTCGAGACTGCATTTTGTATCGCGATGCTTTCAAACACGCGGCCCATAACAACAACAACAGTGGGAATGAAATATGCCCGAGCAAAAAACGTCCACAGCAGAGACGGAGCGGTGTAATCAACTTTGTGTGCGGGCGCCAAGTGGACTGTTACATGGCCGGACCACGTGAAATATTGTGCGGCTTGGGGAAGCTCCCTCAACCAGCAGTGGATTGATCATGGCTGCTGCTGCTGATAATGATGGTAAAAGTGGGAGAAATAAAAAAAAACTCCGTAATCAACTTCGGAAATTATTTTGGTGATTCTGCACTGTCAGTAATGCATGAAACAAAAAAGAATACAAAAACTCACACATTCGTCAACAACATTGCCTTGAAAAGAAAAAATACATCAGTTTCTATTATAGCCGCTGTTTTGAACCACGTGCTATGAGGGCCATTGTCCGAAGCGTGGTTTGTCAAATATAGTTTTCTTTTTTAAGGCCACAGTGTTTATCAATCTATGTTTCCGAGTAGTAACTTCGCTTAGTGTATGGAACGTAAGATCATCCTTAACATCTCCAGTGGCAGTTAAACTTGTGCCAGCCACTGGATTTCTTGTAACGGAATCCGTGAGCCTTGAGTACATTCAACTTATTCACGGCAGATGCATTAATTATCAATGTTAAAGGGGTTTACTTTTTACTTTCATAACTGCACCCGCTACACAAAGTATTACCCAGAAATCCAACGGTTACTATTGCCGAGCACCAGCTCGCTGTGGTTTTGGAGGCGATGACGGTTATGGCCTACAGTAAAACTATACGAATTTGGCCGAGATTGATAAAAGGACTCATGGGGGAGACGATGACGGATCACGAAAATGAGACCAAACTCCAAAATATTATTCTCCGGAATTAATGTACGGGTTTGGCGTGGCATTTCTCATTAAAAAAAAATCCCCAAAGGCCCGCCGACGTTTTCATATTAATTCGTGGACATCTGACACGAACAGTTTACGAACGGTCAGTCCAGAAGCACGAGGGGCCTGGGCCACCACGCTCACGAGAGAGACGAGAGCGAAGGCCGTCGTCGCAAGCCGCTCGCCGTCTCCACGCTGCCAATGACGTAAGAAACCCCCCCCCCCCCCCCCAGTAACAGCGCGAGCCCCGTGTCTCGCCGGCAATCGATACGAATCGATGGCGTGTCGTCCGTCTCGGTGCAATGAGCTGCTAAATAGCGGTTTTTAAAGATAAAGGTATATTTGTCATCATTGACGCACGCCGCGCGGAGTTGCGCAGGCAACGTGGCCCCCACCACTCCCACCACTCTCTCCCCCGCCCCCACCTCCACGACCAGATGAAAGATCCCAAATGGGTCCCTTATAGCACACCATTCTGGGTGACTGGGAGAGACCAAGCGATACAAATGGGGGGGGGGTGGCGTGCGGAGAGGGGGTTGTGGGGGGGGGTGAACGGAGGGCGAGAGGAGAGGGCCTCTCAAAGTGGCATAAAGTTCCTGGCACCAAAGTGGGGGCCTTAAAAAAATAAAACACTCGGTCAAGCTTGAAATTGCATGCGAGCTTATAAATCAGAGCACAGTTTATTCACTGTTGTTCCACATATTTTTATTTATTTAACTCTTATACATACGGGAAAACCGTAAGAAATGTTTTTTTTCCCCCCTTTCACATTTCATCGCAGCACTGTTGCCGACATTCGCGAATTCTGCTGCACCCACAAGAAAAAGTTGTGGGGGGGGGGAGCGGGCAGCCCCCCGTAATGGATTTTAAATGTCTCCAATGCAGCAATCGTCTTTTCTCTGGTGGATGTTCCAAAACAAATTAGGGCCAATTGCACCTTTATGGATGCGTGTTCCATTAGCAGGCGAGGGAACATTCCGGCAAATGCCATCGTCCCACCAAGGCAATCCGACTGTGGGAATTTCATGCCAGATTTAGTGGGTGGCTGCCGTCTTTGTAAGCTGGCTCTACTAATGATCCCACACCAATGATAATCCTTACAGTACAATCCATAGCACGAGACCATATTCACTCTCCTAAGAAAGATCCATTCCACTCTCCTGTCAGATTCAGATCCACTCTCCCATGAGATCCGGATCCGTTCTCGAGTCATCCAAATCGACTCACCAGTGAGATCCACATCCACTGTTACTGTGAGATCCTGATCTACTCCTGGATCCAGATCCACACTCCTGTGACATCCAGATCCACTCTGTGAAAACACCCGTCCACTCTACTATGACATGCAGATCCATTCTCCTAAGTTATTAATATCCACTCGACTGTACTAAGATCCCTTCTACTGTGAGATCCAGACCCACTTCAATATATGATGCAGTCTATTTAAGAATAACCAAAAACAACTTTTTTGCAGGCGTCTGTCCTCCTTCACAAAGGGGGGTTTTTAACAGCGGCAATTTCGCGTGAAGTATGGTCAAGTATCCCCCGTGGCGCGCGAAGGCCCTTAGTGCGACAGTGTCCTAGCAAAGCGCCGTATGCGTGGGCGTACATCCAGCGGCCGGGCCCCCCCACCCCACACCCCAACAGCTTCCCTTGAATTTTAAACCCAAAACTAAAAATTCAGTAGAATCCAATAACCCGATAATCAAAGTCACTCGATTCCACGTAGACCAGCATTTCCAAAACTGTTGGCTCCTGTTAATTAACCGCACAGATGTCAAGGGGGATCGCCAAACTGTAACAAATCGGGTTAAATTGTGTTACGACGTGGCACAGCACAGGTTCAAAGCACCGCTGGGTACTTTTTAAAAATTTCACCCAGAGGCTTACCACACCCGGCACACCTCTCGCTGCGGACGTGGCCGCTACTCACGTGCCACCCCGCCAAATTTAGCAAAACCTGGGACATAATCGTCGAGGGAATCCGTGCCATGCTGCCACCACCACCGCCACCGCTATCATTCTCCCCCTGCCTTGCCGAGCGTTAACCTGGGCCAGTGAGATGGCGCACGCGGACCCCGGGCGGGCATCGCATCGGGCGGGCGGCCCGCCGCTCGACCTGCCGAGCGATTGGGGCGCCGTGGGAGGAAAGGCGCCGCATCGAGGTCTTCGTCCGCACGCTTCAAAACGCACGGCGCTTCTGGCGCAAGCCGCCAAGCCAAGGCAGATCAGCAATTCAGAGCCGCCGTCGTCACCACTGCTGCTGTTGCTGCACCAGGGGATAAACAAGCGGCATTAATTATGCATTCGCGTGTCCTTTTCGGGTATGCATTGCTCAGCCTCGGGTCAAAAGTAAAATATTGTTTGTTCGTTTTATTGTGTGTATGAAACATATAAAATCATTGTGTTCCATATGTCAGGTATAGCTTTACACGGACGGTTCGACCCCCAGGGTCTCCTCTCGATCAGCACATGGGTACCGATTAAAAAGGACAAAGGGCCAGACTGGCTATGGGGGTGAGCTCAGTTAGTGCTCATTAACGCGAGCACCACTTGCGGCACATTAGCGGTAATCAAAGGACTCAATAGGTCAACATTCGCCTCCTGCGCTCCAATGAATTGACGAGGTCCCATGAAATGCACTCTGTGATATCACTCTACATTGGATTACACCACGGGGTTCTTCAACCGCATTTACGGCGGGCCATGGAATACAATGAACGGGGCCACGCGCCAGTCCGTATTTCACGCGCACAGACGGTACGATGCAACAACCACAACGAGGCCGCGGCACCGGTGCGCGTGACTAACTCATCTGTATCTCTCGTGTCAACAGTTCTCTCAACCTCTATCTCTCTTTATCTCACTTCCATGCCACTCATCGGTACTTCTTCGAGGTGGGGGTCACTGGCAAGAGGCTTCACGGGGTCACACCTGGCCCACACCGGCCGCCTGCCGACGAACCCCGATTCATAACTTTAAACGCAACCGGTGTCGTACGATGAGAACAATCGTGTCGCCCGGACACGCGTCTCAACTCGTCGGATCTCGTAAACTAAGCGGGGTGAGTCTGATTAGCACGGGAGACTGCTTGCTTTGGCTACGAGGTGGCCAGGAGAGACTGGCAGAGCAATAGACTTTGAAATCTGTCAGCTTCCATAGCACATGGTTGCTTTGATACTCATACTAAAAAAATTTGGGCTAGATCGCGTAAATATAAATGTGTTAACCCACCATCCCTCGACACAGCCAATTAGTAAGGTTTGTCACGTCAGCAAAACGTGCCAATTAGTTACTATTTTGATTTAAAGCTTTCGTGATTGCAGGGATGCATATTCTTGGTTCTTTCGGTAAAGTCACGTAGAAGGGAAACAATAAAATAATAAAAATATAATAAATAATTAGTTACTAGTTCAGTACACCGGTGTGTTGGAGAGTAAACCCACAGCATTTACAATTGTTTTGGATTTACACCAGTTGCTTTGGCGCATTTTGCTTGTTTAACAATACCACCCTTCTGACCACCTCCACCCCGCATTATCTATTTATTCGAACGCAGGGTGGCCAAGTTAAGCGTCGGTAGGCTCGTTAAAGGGCACGCTAACGACCTCTCGTAAAGACGCACTAAGAAAAAGCCACGAAATACTGCTAATAAAGACAAAGCGATGAATTACAATATCTCCGTATACCTATATATATCGATATAAATCGTGTACTGTTTATGTAAGTGCAAATACAACCCAGGCTGGAAGGAACAAAGGTTTAGTGGAGGCGCAACTCCCAACGGCAAACTCCAGCTGAGCCTCCTGTTCGGCGCTGGCCACTGTCCCGTCGCTCGAACGTTTACTCCGGAATCACCGCATCACGTTCGCGACTGCGGTACGCTCCCTGTGCGCCCTGGCGCGATGTGCGGGTCACCAACCCAGGCACTCACAGCGGGGTTGTGGGGTCCGCTCATCGCGAGCCCCGTGGCCTTGTGGGAAAGCCCCCCCCCCACTCAGAGTGGTGTTCCCGCAATACCTGGACCTACTTCAGGGCGTGGGGTGTGCACCTCAGTACATAGCCGTTTTTCCGAACAAAACCCCTGTAAATTCCACGGAGACAAGGTGTGTAGCCTTTTTGACGGGTTGTAATGTCATTTTTACATTGCTTTTAATAATATTCTGAAAATAATTTTTTTGAAAGAAATGTAACAAAAAAATATATACATATACCCACCGCAACCACCAAAATTCACAAGACGATTCGGGACTGCACGACCCAATGCATCAGTCGTTGCGGTATCTGGACTCAACTGGGACTCGCCTGGCGCGTGATGTGCCCGCGCAGCGTGGAGATGCAGCAAACCACGGCTCAGCGTTGCTTTGCGTTGCATTCAAAACATTGTAAAACGTATTTGCTATTTGAGGGGTCGCCACAAAAAAAATGCAAATCTACAAACATAGAGTTTAATTACTCAAGATGCCCTGCCATTATACTTGAATATACAGTGAGGAAAAAAGTATTTGATCCCCTGCTGATTTTGTACGTTTGCCCAATGACATATAAATGATCAGTCTATAATTTTAATGGTAGGTTTATTTGAACAGTGAGAGACAGAATAACAAAAAAAATCTAGAAAAACGCATGTCAAAACATGTTACAAATTGATTTGCATTTTAATGAGGGAAATAAGAATTTGACCCCCTCTCAATGAGAAAGATTTCTGGCTCCCAGGTGTATTTTATACAGGTAACGAGCTGAGATTAGGAGCACACTCTTAAAGGGAGTGCTCCTAATCTCAGCTTGTTACTCTTAAAGGGAGTGCTCCTAATCTCAGCTTGTTACCTGTATAAAAGACACCTGTCCACAGAAGCAAGCAATCAATCAGATTCCAAACTCTCCACCATGGCCAAGACCAAAGAGCTCTCCAAGAATGTCAGGGACAAGATTGTAGACCTACACAAGGCTGGAATGGGCTACAAGACCATTTCCAAGCAGCTTGGTGAGAAGGTGACAACCGTTGGTGCGATTATTCGCAAATGGAAGAAACACAAAATAACTGTCAATCTCCCTCGGCCTGGGGCTCCATGCAAGATCTCACCTCGTGGAGTTGCAATGATCATGAGAACGGTGAGGAATCAGCCCAGAACTACACGGGAGGATCTTGTCAATGATCTCAAGGCAGCTGGGACCATAGTCACCAAGAAAACAATTGGTAACACACTACGCCGTGAAGGACTGAAATCCTGCAGCGCCCGCAAGGTCCCCCTGCTCAAGAAAGCACATATACATGCCCGTCTGAAGTTTGCCAATGAACATCTGAATGATTCAGAGGACAACTTGTGTGAAAGTGTTGTGGTCAGATGAGACCAAAATGGAGCTCTTTGGCATCAACTCAACTCGCCGTGTTTGGAGGAGGAGGAATGCTGCCTATGACCCCAAGAACACCATCCCCACCGTCAAACATGGAGGTGGAAACATTATGCTTTGGGGGTGTTTTTCTGCTAAGGGGGCAGGACAACTTCACCGCATCAAAGGGACGATGGACGGGGCCATGTACCGTCAAATCTTGGGTGAGAACCTCCTTCCCTCAGCCAGGGCATTGAAAATGGGTCGTGGATGGGTATTCCAGCATGATAATGACCCAAAACACACGGCCAAGGCAACAAAGGAGTGGCTCAAGAAGAAGCACATTAAGGTCCTGGAGTGGCCTAGCCAGTCTCCAGACCTTAATCCCATAGAAAATCTGTGGAGGGAGCTGAATGTTCGAGTTGCCAAACGTCAGCCTCGAAACCTTAATGACTTGGAGAAGATCTGCAAAGAGGAGTGGGACAAAATCCCTCCTGAGATGTGTGCAAACCTGGTGGCCAATTGCAAGAAACGTCTGACCTCTGTGATTGCCAACAAGGGTTTTGCCACCAAGTACTAAGTCATGTTTTGCAGAGGGGTCAAATAATTATTTCCCTCATTAAAATGCAAATCAATTTATAACATTTTTAACATGCGCTTTTCTGGATTTTTTTGTTGTTATTCTGTCTCTCAATGTTCAAATAAACCTACCATCAAAATTATAGACTGATCATTTATATGTCAGTGGGAAAACGTACAAAATCAGCAGGGGATCAAATACTTTTTTCCCTCACTGTACCCAGGTTAGATGAGAGATGGGGAATTGAATAAAAGATTTGTAATCATAACACAAAGCGGCACAAAGAAAAACATCCTTACAAGCCAAGGATGCACCTACGGAGTTGGCCTGCACGGTTGTACAACCCAGGCTTTGAAGCCATTTCTCTTCTACTGCCAGGACTGTGGGCGGCCTCAGATAATGAACGGGCACAGTTATATTCAAATATATTTGACGATAATAGTCCATTGGGATTTTCACAGCGCTTCAACTACGAATGTCGATGCCAATGTACGAACTGAGGTGAGGTCGAGACGCAGAAAACTGCTCGCTTAGCTATCATCAGGAGACATCAGAGCCTCAGACTGCTGCGTATTACCGGAGGTGTTTGATGTCGTCTCCTTGTGCCTGTGAAGACATGGGCCCAGAGCCAACAGACCGAACAAAACTAATCGCTTGCAAATAAGATTTGGGTCCAGATGGACAACGACGTTCATCGCGTACTCTAAAGTGTCAGACCTTAAGCTCTGAATTATCAATTACAAATTGGAGGTAATTGTTTAACAATTTGTTCCCCGAATTTGATTGGTAAGCTCCCTTCTCTTCCCCGCAACTCGTGTCCCTTTCATTTTATGCAATTGGCAAGCTTTCAAAAAGGCCTTTTCGACAATTTTCCCCCCGCATGATATCTGCCAGAAGCTACACATCTTTTGTCACGTAACCAACCCGGCCACGCTACAGAGAGATAAAGAGAGCACAAAACAACGAAGACTCACAAAAGGAAAGAGTCTTAGCAGCATTTAAATGGGCGGAGGGCTTTTTTTCGCCATTGTACACGAGATTGAATATTTCCCCTCTAGCATGTGGTGGGGGCGCTCGACAAAATGTTCACGGTGTTACAATTAGGATTATATTAAAAAACTTTTGGGAAGGTCTTCAAAATAATATCTGGTCATGATAAATGGTTATGTTTAATAGCGAGGGTAACCATGCATTAATTCATCTACGAATATTGATTCATAACGCTCACGATACATGCAATGAATCGCGCGTAAAACCCCATGTTTTCCCCAAATTACACTCTGTGCAAATTATACAATGATGTTACATCGGGGGTGTTCGAGTGAACGAAACTAACTGTACAGGCGAGATGCGCAAAAATTAAAGAGATGCAAAAGAGAAATGGTATCAATGATATATTTTAAATATATATGAGAGTTGAATTTCCTCCCCTGAATTGTGATCATTCAACAAAACCGTCAGGAATGGTCAGGAAGGTGCAAATCGTTACTGCACGAACATTCAAGGTTTCACTCCGATTGGTAGTGATCAGTGAGTCGACAGCCGCACCCACCCCCCCCCAATGTGTAAAGCCCCGGTGGAAACATCCCCACGCCCACGTCATGGAAGGCAACAACGCAACAACAAAGCAAAGAAAATAAGGAAATTAAAACGCTGCCGCAAAAATTAATAATGTATGCAACGGCTCGAAACCAGCAGTACGTAATGACACAGAGGAGATTTAGCATCTAATCAAAAAATAATTATTGCATGAGCGCTGTTAGTCACACGGAGGTTCTACCTCTTACAGTGGGACACCGTCCTGTTTTGCAGTCACCGCTAAACAAACAACATGATGACGATGTCTACCCATAACACCCTCACATGGCACCAAACGCTTTCGTGGGAGTCTCACGCATTGGGATGAGGCAGTGGGGAAATCCGGAGGGAGGTGGGGGGTGATGTGGGCAGTCTATCTCCCAACCCCCCCCTACACCCCAAACATGTGTATTTTACCGATGTTCACCAGAGGATATACATTGGATGTAGTCTTATGAATGATGGGCTCTATTTAAAAAGCTTGATATTTTGGAACGGGCCCCTATCCCTCCGGGAACTTTCTAGATGTGCCGCCTCTGGGGTGTTGGGCCAGTTACTTTTTTGGTGGTGGTTTTTTTCCTTCATGCGTGGGGTGAAACTGGAGCACGTGGAAAACAGCGCGTGCACATATAGCGGAACCTACTCAAAGGTCTGATCCAAGTTGGGGGGCGGGTTCACAAATCCACTTGCTGCATTGCCAGTCTACTGGTCACCAAACGACCCTTTGGGAGATCGAGTATGACCATGCTAAGCAATCAAACCGAGCAAAACATGAAGGAAAGCCCACAACGGTCAACACAGAGTGTGTGTGCGAGTTTGTTTTTAAAGCATTACAGAAATTGTGTTTTATTATTACTTGGTCGCAATGCTTTCACAAATGCATTTCCATAAGCTCGCCATCCTGTACAACTGGAAGTCTCAACTCCGCGGGTAATTTAATTGATGAAGTGTAATTAATTTACTTACGCCAGCAATTATCATGCCTCGTTAACACATTCCTAAACTGAATTTCCAAACACCGTGGTAAAATATTCTTAATTTTGTTTTAATACAATTAATATAATTAGAATATTTTCTCCAAAAGATTTATGCGCGAAAAAAAGCATTACCCCCGATTAAACATTGTTACTTTTTAATAGATACATAAAAAAAATACTTTGTTGGATTATAAATGACACTGCAGACGTGCAACGTATCAGTGTAAAATGTATTCTCACGCTCCCTCGACGTGCATCGAATCGTGTGCGTCTTAGAATTACGTTATATTCGTGACAGGCTGCAAAGTCTTCCTTAGGCCAACAGTCAGAACTGGTAAGACAATGCGAATGACACGAGTACAAAGAGTGGGCGTAGCTATCGCGTGTGCAGTTGGTGCAGCCAACTACACGAAAATACACGGGGCACAGAGCCTTAGGTGCCAGGCTCCGATGAGGAAGGGGAAATTGGACAGAGGGCCCCATTCCATATCCGGCGCACCAGCACCCATGCCAACTGAGCTATGCTACCGAGTACTTACGAACAAGACGTTACAAAGAACTATTTTTTATTTGACTATTTTTATTTTACCAGGTAAGGCCTGCTGAGCTGTATAGCTATTTTACAGAAGTGACCTGGCCATAAATAGTACCTCAATGCAGTGGCTATTCATTTGGAAATTTATAGCGGCCAAACACTCTAAACGCATGTTTCTACATGTGGAGGGAAAAACCGGAGGACCCGGAGAAAATCCACGCGACCACGGGGAGAACACGCAAACTCCAAATATACAGGTGTTAGGGTCAGGATCGAACCCACCACCTCCTTCATACCAGGAGAGGCCATTAACATCTCGCCACCGCGACGCCCCACACACAGACACGTGGGCATACAGATACAAATATGTAGATACACACCAACGCTGACACGTGGACACATAGACACATGGGCCAGATGACACATTAATGCTTGTACACATAATACACGCAGAGATGACGTGGTGCAGGCGAGAAGAACAGCATATCCGAGATGGAACAAGACGAAAGCAAAATTTAACAATGCCATCCGAGTGCCGAATCGACCGGTGGTCCAAGAATCACAACAACCCATTGACTCGTTGGCGTTATGTAACCGTTGAGACGACTGTTGTGTCAAAACGATGACGGGTGCCACGCAAGTCCCAGCCGCGATGTTCGCCGATCGGCCCCGCAGCCTGGCCCTCCGCCCTCCCCTCCGCTCCTCAACCTAGCTGGCCGTCCGAAGCCAATAGTGGAAATTCCACTTTTCGGGCGGGATCCACCCTGTGCGGATGCCGCAGCCTCAGCTGGAAGGTGCGCGCCGTTTAATGGAACGTCGAGGTCTGGCGGTGGGTTGCGTCGACCCCGTTGCTTGGTGTTATTATCATTACGAACGTCAAGAATGCTGTGAATAACACCCACAGCGTGCGAGAGAGAACATTAATCTTGTGTTTATTGCGACGACATAGACAAACATGGCGTGAACACGTTCACGTAATCATGATGAGGCGATGACACGGTCATGAAAGATGTCTTTCCAAAAAAAAAACGAGCATTATAAGTTTTCCTTATTTTTTCGATCAATTTCCCGTGAAAAGCAAATGTACATTGTAAAAACTTTCTGGCTTAAATCCATTGCTTGACTCGGAATAACAAATCAGCAAGGTTGCACAAATAGGATGCCGTTGAGTATCAATGTTTGACAATTGGGACATCCTACGAAGTGGTTATCAAAGTCTGTGGCCTGACATACCTTGATATAGAGACAACAACAACAACAATTTAAATTTACCTTGCATCTAAAGGCAATTGCAATTCAAGACGCTTTGCAAAAAAATGATAAAAACAAATTAAAAAGCAGCGACATGAGGGTAGAAGGCGGGCAGGAGTGGGGGGTTCAGGGTAGAGAGATGAGAGACACCGCAGTACAGCGTGGGATGGAGAAAGCGAGGCCCAGCAATCAATAACGAGCCCCGGGGACAGCCGGGCCAGCCAGGGCAGCACCGGTGAGACCCGGGAGGCATCCGCAGGGGGGCCCGAAGCTCTTCACCAAACGAGTCCCAGGGCATGCCTGGACGGACTGGTAGAGACATAACAAGTGTCTCTTTACATGGGTCCCTTAACAAGCCATTCACTTGCATTTGGTGTTCCAGAGGTTTTATCGAGGCTCCTCTTCATCTCGCTCCTCCTCACACTGTTCGTTCACAGCAACGTGTCACTGCTTTCTCACTGGAAAATACATTTTCCTCCCCCCGAACGATTATTTCACTCGGGATTTAAGAACGCACCAAGATGTTACATTGTGTGTTCAAAAGCTCCCAGGCACTTACCGGGACCACCAGCTCCAAAGAGCTGAACATGCCTCGTTTAGAGCACAGACTCACAGGGTTGAGAAAATGTGGCCATCCCAGCAACAAGCAACAGTGAAACAAAGACACAGCTATTGACCAGTTTCATCCTCATTAGGACTCAACAGTACAGTCAACGATGTAGTCATCAATGTTCAGTAGCGTGATTAATGACCAATGATGACGGAATTGGCGAGTCCGAACGAGGATGAAACTGGTCTATACTCGCGTCTTTATTTCACTGCTGTCTGGTGGGGTGGCCACATGTTCTTATCCCTGTGACACGGTGGTCTAACCAACAACATGGCGATACAATAAGTTATTTTGAATGAATGGTCTGGACAAGGCTGAGTGCTTTAGTACACGCAATGCTGGACATCTCTGTGTGGTGTTAAGTCGTTTTTTGCGGTCTGCACTAATGTTTCCGTTGTGATGGGTTTTCTCACCACTTTTATTCTTTCTCTGCGGAAGTCAACGGAAGCCAGGTCTGGTGATTGAATTTCATAAAAATGTCAGATTCCCGCCCCAAACTATTGTGACGATTTCCTTACATTATTCATATTTTTTCCTCCCAATTTTTCATTTACGAACAGACATGAATATAAAAAACACACAAGTTCACCTTAAAATTCACCTTTGTTGCAGCATCACTCCTGCTCATCTGATGGCCTAGTCTGGGATACGTGACACGGGTTCAACAGTAGCACGTTGATGCCTCTTATTGCAGAGGTTAGTGGGTCGAAATCGCAGTGTTAACCAGGGTGTATAACTCGCACACTGCGGGTGTATAACTCGTACAAATACACGCCGTCCACTTCACAATGGACGTAAAAAAAAATCGAGTGATGTATTTCTCAAAGGAGCAGGCCATCGTTGTGCCGGTGTCATGGTCCAAGTTTGAAACGTTACTCGCAAATAACTTAACTGGGAAACGCACAGCAATCGTCGCCAATCCCTAATGTGATAACTTTGGCAGGACCCTCCTTGCCAAGAGAGTCTTGAGACTCAGTGAGGCGGAGCAATAATAATTATAAAACAATTCACAGCTCACATGAACACCGATTGCATTGTGTTAAAACGAATAGGGTGCCGCACCCTTGCCGCTCGTTGCTCTCTGTCAGACACGACGGTGACAGCTGACCCAGGGCGGTCAGGATCGAGTGGATACAAAACACGGCACAGGCCTCATCTAACACACACGTGAGGGACCGCGCTGGTGAAGGCCACTGTGGACATGTGGGCGTGCTGACGATTGCTGGGCTGTGCGACCATGCCAGTCACGCACGCGACAGACAATTCAGTTCCTTCAAACTCGTGCTCACGCTCACGATACATCACATCAAATCGTTAAGAATCGATTGTGAGATGGCTGGATGAATCAGACGCCAGAGTGTTGAGCCGGCACTGCCGAGACGTAGAACCCAGGCTGTGTCTGTCATGCTATTTTTTTTATTTTACCAGGTAAGGCCCACTGAGCTATGTAGCTCTTTTTCCAAAGTGACCCGGCTATCACAAATGATAACTCAACAAAAGCGGCTCATGATGTGGAAATGTATATCAGCCATATACTCTAAACACATGTTGATTCTAAATGTGTGGGGGAAACCGGAGAACCTGCAGAAAAGTCCACGTGACCACAGGGAGAACGTGCAAACTCCAAATATACAGGGGTCTGGGTCGGGATCGAACCCACGACCTTCTGCATACCAGGCAAGGTAGTTAACAGCTTGCCACCATGTCACTTCATCTGTGATTAAAACTAAATTTTCAATAACAGGCAGTTCATGGTCTCCGCCGTGTCACCAATGACTGCACACACAAAAATACACTGCTTTTGGTGCCTCACTGGCTCAATTCCAGCTGTGGTAATTAAAGATATCGATCTGACTATCATGTGAAGAAAAATGTTTCTTTCTGTTGGCAGAGCAAGTGAGAAAGCACTGCCCCCTAGTGTGGGTAAGCGGTCACTTAAAGAGATTTCAGTGGTTCTATGATATCTGCTTCTGATGACCATTCTTTAACCCAGGATGATGCACTACTCTGTAATAAATTAGAATATATTGCCTCGTCACATGATGCCGATAGCACTATGAGGATAACATTGGAGAAAGCGCAACGGCATTTTAGAAATCAATAAATGGTATTTACAACGTGTTGAAACTACAATAATAACGCTCTTTATTTAGCCACGGAAGCCCCATTGACTCTTAATGTTCCTTTTATTTTACCAGGTTAAGCCCACAGAGCTCTATAGCTCTCTTTCAGAAGCGAGCTGGCTATCAGAAATGATAGCCCAACGAAGTGACTTATCCCATTGAAATTTGCAGCAGCCAAATACTCTAAGCGCATGTTTCTAAATTTGGAGGGATAAACCAGAGGACCCGGAGACAAATCCACGCGACCACGGGGAGAACATGCAAACTCCAAATATACAAGCGTCAGGGTCGGGACCGATCTCACGGCCTCCTGTATACCTGGCGAGGTAATTAATATCTCGCCACCGTGGCAATGTCAGGAGGGCCACTGCATTGAAATGTTTGGCCAATTCCAATAATGACTGTCTGGCATGTGGGAGTACAGTGAAGATACACAGAGAAAACCCACAACAAACATAGGAGATAACAAGCAAAGTTGCACACAGCCATATTTAACAATGTATTCAAGAATCCCCAGCGGTACTGCCAACTCCTCGCCACCTAGCAGTCAATTATACCTTGAGGCTAATGGATAAACTCAACCTATTAAGTCAATAACCCTGTGTGGCCTTAAAATGGAAAAATATATAGGCGACATTTTGGGCAGTGATCCTTCATCGCAGCACATAGAGAGGTCAGCAGAGAGATAGAGTGGATAATGAGGGTTGGAGACGGCAGTTTACACCATGGGGCCAGGTAAGAATTAAATATATAAATAACTGTCGTTTGAATAGTTACCTATTAGTAGCTGTTGAGTAACATACAAAGCTGTAATCACCAAGAAGCATTACTTTAGGTCCATGGAACAAATTAAACAAAGCAGGGCAGACAATACAAAATTAGACAATACAAATAAGACAATTCAGAATGTAATATTAAATCTATTCATGACCCTGCATAGCGAATATTCATTCTCCATTGGGGGTGGTGACTCGTTAACACACCAGCTACCATGTTGAGTGTCATGTTTTGGTCGTGGGCTCTCCACGGCAGTAGTTAGCACGCTGTGCTCGGAAACCCGGTGACCCGAGTTCCATACCTACTCACGACCAACAACTGGTGAATATTTTAACCGGTTTCAAGCCTCGCCTAGGTCGACTCAGCCTCAAATTAGTACCTGGTGCAGTGTGTAAATATCAATATTTGGGATACAAAGGCGGTTGGGCATGGTGCTGGCCACCCACCCCCCTGTGTTGCGTCGGCCTTCACAGGTGCTTACTAACAGCACTTGCCCCAAAAGTCTATTGAAGGTTACACAGGAGACCTTTGTCTTTGGGCTCTCCAGCACCGAGCCATCTATCAGTCACGCGGCGGCTGTCGTACCTCTTTGAGGCCTTCGTAGCGAGGGGAACGCTCGCCAACCGATCGGCCGCCCCATCCTCCTCTCTCCTCCTCAGGGCTGCACTCTGCCCGCCCCCCCCCACCCCCCCCCGACTCCTTCTCACTCCCCACTCCGCCCTCCTCCACCACCCGCCCTCCATCTTCTGCCCACATCGTTCCATCGCCGCGGCCGGCCCTTGTCAAGCAGCCGCAACGCCTCCCCAAACTCACGCTTCCCACCCTCCCTCCGCCTCCCCTCTCCGCCTCAGTAGAGCAGCTGCTGCATGCGCTTGAGCTTGCGCTTGTTGGTGGGCAGCGGCTTCTCGTACAGGCCGCTGCGGAGGAGGTGCTCCTTGCTGTGGTGTACGCGGGCGCCGTGCTCTAGCTGGAACGAGCAGAGGCCCCGCAGCGGCCGTAGCAGCGTCTGCGTGCAGCCCACGGGAAGCAGTTCAGGAAAAGGGTTTGCACATACGGCGAGTTGCACTGATGGGAACTGTAACGTCTACTGTGAAGCAGATGGGATTGGTACAGGTGGGGCGTAGGGAAGGGTTGGGAACCTATGGCCCACGATATAATTTGATAAGGTCCCATGGCCACATGATCGTTATGAGGTCACAATAGTCACTTGCTCTCCAGGAGAGGGAACGACCCAGAGGAGCAAGGAGGAACCACAGACGAAGGGGAAAGGCAGCCAATTAGTGATCCAGAGCCAAATCGCTACGCAAGCTCTGCTGTTCTCTATATATTAAGGTGTCATTGTCCAATGACTGAGCTTTCATAAGTGGGAGGAAAACGAAGCACCCAGAAAAAAAAACCCACGTGTGCAAGTGGGCAACGCTGTATCCCACACAGACGGAACAGGCGCAGTTCACATTCTTCTGTACAACCTTCTCGTGGTGAGCCAGGATACGGCACCTCCTCGATGCTCAAGGGAAGCGAATTTCACGACATCTGTGCGTGATCCAGAAAAACTGGCTGCCTCCACAGTGCTGGATTACGGGCCACGTGCGGCAACCACCGCCGCCCGGCTGCATCTTAGCAAGCATCGTAGTCGCACTAATCGGGCACCCGAGGGAAATATTTTTGACCTGGCAAAACTGTTTCAAATTTGAGCAGGATTCCTACGGGTGTAAACTGTAGGACCGCAAGGCTCACAATAGGTTCAGTAACCTGTAAAGGTGAGCAATCGTGATACATTTTTTTTATTAGATAACACTACGTTTATGCTTTATTATTCTATTTTTAGCATTGGGATGTTTGGCCAAAATCAGTTACATTGTTTTGCGTTTTAAACCTGTGTGGAAAGGAAGCAGAGAACATGAAACTCACGGGAAACAGGGGGGGGAAATACAGGCTCGATGAAAGGGGGCCCAAGACGGGAATCGAATCCAGGCCCTGGGCTGCTGTCAGACACAAGTGTTACCACTGCGTCACTCCAAGACCACAGAAAGGTGGCCGGACTAAAATCCTAAATGATAAAGACGACGAAATTGCCAACGCGATAGCGCGGGAGAAAAGGCCACGATGGGCCTTCGGAGTCGGGCTTCTCGAGTGACCGTGCGCCAACGTGGATTGAAGCTGCAAAGTCTCCGAGTCTACACGCGGAAAGCAAAAGGGGCTCCGTCACGCGCGGCTGTAGGCAGACGTTGGAGGCGGGGGGGGGGGGGTTGGGGGACGGGAAGGGCTCTCTGGAGCGCGCCGCTCGCGCTCGCTCCGCCGCGGGTCCTCATCAAAGGGAGCTTGATGTAGATTTGGCGGCGCGGCGGACGAACGTTTAAATGGTTAATGTCCCAGTTGAGCTCGGTTGCTCGCGTCCCTCCGCAGTATAACAAACGGACGGCCGAGACGCGCGACAAACACGGGTCACAAATCGAACACGAGTTTAAATTGGGTGTGGGCGGTTTGCAAGGCATGTAGACAGGTAGCAGTGCGCGTACTGCTCTCTGTGTGTGTCATGCGGAGGGGTTATTTGACCGTACTTCACCATGCTGGCTCAGTGCGTGTTGGTGATGGAGGGGAAGCAGACACGGGGAGCATAGAAGTACAGTACGAACGTGTATTCTACCGCACTGACTTGTTCACCACATAGCCCTGCAGCTTATAACATTTCAGAAAACTTAAGCTAAATAAACAGAAAAGTTTAACAATGGATATTCAAAATACCCACAGTGATACGAAGTTCAAAATCCTTTATTTTCAAAGACTATGAAGAGCACTTATATTCATAATGTCTAAGGCACCTCATAGCTTATGGAAGCTGAGCCGAGACATTTTTTTTTTAATCTGTGTTACGCACTACACATGAAGTGGATTTGAATTACATTTTTGGACATGATATGGGAATGTTGAAGCGATCCAAATTACACGGTTTTGTCTTCAGTGTGGGGAATGTTCACCCAGCAACTGTAGGGAAGTTTTTTTCGTTTTTTTTTAGGGCCTTGGGTTTTTTTTTTGCGACCAGCGTAAAGTTTAATCATGTAAAAAAACGGAGGGACGGGGAGCGGAAGTAACTGGCTAGAAATAGGGATCGCAGTGGTGGCACGGAATCATCTCTTGTCGAGAATTAAGTGTTAGGCTGAACGTAAAACCCACGTCTGAAGAGTTTTAGAGCTGTGGTTCGTATTGATTGACACAGCACATCAACATAGTAAGAATAATTAGCACGGCTGGCTACATCCGGTGCGTAGTAAGTTCAACGTACATATTCAACGGTGCGAAGCAGAGGAGAAACACCGTAGTTTAATAAAAGCTTGGGTGGACAAAGAAAATCCAGCTTTGTTGTTGCCACTCGCCGTGTCTCCTCCTGCTCCTCCCTGGCGTGGCGTTATCGTCACTTGGAGAAGAGACCTCAAAGAGGCTGGCGATGGAACCGCGTCACACGTGTCGGCAGTGGTGTCACACGGCGGGGCCGCCGTGGAGCGTTCGCCGCTCGTTGCACAGGTTCACGGTTCGATTTGAGCAGCTGCCCCTGATTAATAATGCGGCGTAACATCTGTAATTATTATAAACTTATATATTTTTTTATTTTACCAGGTAAGGCCCGCTGAGCAATATCGGTCTTTTTCAGAAGTGGCCTGGCTCCAAATGATTGCTCAACGAAGTGGCTCATCATGTGGAAATTTACAGCAGCTAATTACTCTAAAAGGGGTGTTGATTCTAAATGTGGAGAGAAACAATGGAGGGACCGGAGAAAAATCCACACGACCACGGGGAGAACATGCAAACTTCAAATATACAGGCGTCAGGGTCAGGATCGAACCCACGACCTCCCGTACGCCAGGCGAGATAGTTAACATCTCGCTTCCGCAGCGCCCCAGTTATGGTCCTTACGCACCGTCTACTTCACAGCGGACATTAAAAGATTCCCTGACATCATTCAAAAAGAGAGGGCCATTGTGTGCCGATGTCGGGATGAACATTTTACCAATCATAAAACTGCACTGCAAGTGACCAAATTGGGGTTATACATAGCAATGATCGCCCATTATTGTCAGACTAATGCCCCAGGTTACGCTTGCAGATGAGAGCAATCTGATCTCTTGAGCTCTCATCTGGTTAAACTATGTAAACTTGAACTTTTGTTCCATTGTTACAAGGTCCTTCAACTATATTTTGCCGCTGGCCACACAATAGAGCGAGTGTGTTCGCGGGCCATGTGATGTCTTTAGTCATGTGTACAGACGTTACGAGGTCACATGACGGCGTGACGTCACTACGCCTGTACATGAGACCGCTAGACTGTGGTACCTCTTGTCTGCGGGTCTCTCATCTCTATTTGTTGTTAAACTCAAAAATAAATTAGCACACGTATCTGTCCCTCCACATAAAAGAGAGAGTATTCTCTTAGACACATCTCATAAGCCAAGGGGCCTTCTGGGAGTGCATAATTTTTGCAGTTATGGTATAACAAAAGCAAAATCAGGACAGGTTGCGACAATTAGAATCTCATCACTTGATGCCAATCAGCAGTTGTGTTGAACAAATGCTGCTTAAATTATGTACTCCCAGAAGGCCGTGTTTTATGTGGAAGGAAAAATGTGGAGAACTGTCCCTTTATTTATTTTGTTACTTATATTCAGGATTTCATCTAAAAAATCTGTATCTCTTTATGTCCCTGCGAGGTACATCTATTGAAGAGCCCTGGTATAGAAAAACACCAACTTAACTTCCAAATCGAACGAGGTGGAACAGCACAGCACAAATAAGGTGGAATGAACAAACGGAACATGACAAAGTAAAGTGTCAATTCTTGTATAGAATCATTAACCCGAATCGTAACAATTTAAAAAATCGCACGGGGAACAAATCACTACAGGTCGAGTGGGCGCCAAAGTGGCGAGATGTTAACTACCTCGCCTGGTATGCAGCAGGTCGTGGGATCAACCCCGATCCTGACACCTGTATATTTGGAGTTTACACGTTCTCCCCGTAGTCGTGTGGATTTTACTCCGGGTCCTCCGCTTCGTCCCTCCACATTTGGAATCAACATGCATTTAGAGTATTTGGCTGCTATGAATTTCGACGCAATAAGCCACTTCGTTGACCTATCATTTGTAGCCAGGTCGCTTCTGAAAAAGAGCTCTCTAGCTCAGTGGGCCTTACCTGGTAAAATCCCAAAAAATTCAAAGTTTAGTTTATAGAGTGCTTTGGGTGGTGGTGCTGGAGGGAGGGGCTGTCGAGGAGTGAGCAGAGGGGGGGGGGGGCTTTAGAGAGAAGCCAGGGGGGTCATTAAGATGATCAAGAGAGACCTTCTGGGTGAAGCGAAGGAAGCCCTTTGGCTGAGCCAGGGGAAGCCTTTGTACTGAGCAGGGGGCCCTCGGGGCTCTTAGGTTGGGGGGGGGGGCACAGTGAGGACTGTCTGAGGTCCAAACCAGGTTCAATTAAACAACCAAAAACAGGCAAAGGAAAGAGGAAGTGAAACGACTGTACCAGATTGAGCCCCCCCCCCCCCCCCACCTGACTTGCACTAATAAGAGATCAGTCACTTAGCCCCACTGACGGGGGGGTGGGGGGCAAGTTCCCGTTAGCGAGTGCCTATTGAGACCGGCATGGCACACCTGCGCGACGGTCGTGTCACAAGCAAGACATCTATCTGGCTACCTCTGTCTCCCCACTGCCAGTATTGACAAACACAGGCACTCGTTTAAGGCTGAGTGAACCTAAGGATGCCCAGACTAGGTATAGATCCCATTTGTCATGGCTAGGAATCGAATCCAGGTCACTGAGAATCTTGAACCACAGCCACCGCTCACCACACTTTGGACTAATACAAAGACTCCTCTCGCATAGCCTTAACAGACTGTTAGGGCAAGCGCTGCTATCGTGCCCCTATGGAGGCCGGAACGGCACATGAAAGGGTGGGTGGTCAGCAGCACGCCCGGCCGCTTTTGTCTACCCTGGTACTGATTTTGACACATCGCACTAGGTACTAATTTATGGCTAAGTCAAAACGAGAAGCCCAGGATTCATCCTCAAGTCACCAGGATCACAGCGCAGCACACTAACATATGCATACAAACAAAGATAAATATTTCCAGTTTTCCTTTAGCCGACTTTTGGGGCAAGTGCTGTTAGCGAGCACCTGTGAAGGCCGGAAAGGCACACGAGGAGGTGGGTGGCCAGTACCATGCCCGGCCACTTTCATCTCCCCAGTGGCGATGTTTATACACCACACCAGGTACACATTTCAGGCTGAGTCGACTTAACATAAGCATACGCGCACGCACACACACACACAGGAAAGCACAATCTGAAGGATCTACTTAATAGGCGTGGTGCTTGCCTGCTCGTTATCCAGCCCGTGTTACGGATTTGGTGTTGCCTCTCCTGTCACGTTTTCAAGTAATACCATTCGTTCCTGCAGCGCGCACTCCGACATGAAGGTAATTCGGTCCGGCTTCACGCCACGGTCCAGAACTTTTCAATTTCGGTCTATTTTGCTTGTTTTGTTTGGCGGCCACTCGACGTTAATTGAGCACCCGTGTCGGGAGGCGAAAAAGGAGGGCGTCGCTGAATTCCATAGTGGGAGTGGAACGGGCCGTCGTCACGGGCGCCAACACCGTCCCATTAGGGCAATTAGCGGGATCAATGGCTGATGACCGTAACAAACGGTGGGTGCCAAGCCGGCGTCCTAGCAGCTCCATTTTGCCAGCATTGATGTTTCTGGCCCGCGCAATTTTTCCTCCCACGAATGATTAATTAGCTACAAAAAATTGTTTTGGGGGGGGAGGGAAATCAATAAGACGAGCGGGTGGGGGTGGTGTAGGGCCCACTCCTGCTGCGCACGGCCAGTATAGGGCCACAGTTCGACGACTTGGAGCTTTCTTTGAGAATTTATAAGTTTACTTATGCAATGGCTAAGCGGGTGGATGGTGTAGCAAATGTTATGCCCAAGACTGGGCAGGGAAAGTGGCTTGGCAGCTCCACGCTTCACCACTCATTCACTCACTCACTCACCAGTTAACCAACTCTGAGCTAGTTAACATGCGGCGTGTCTTATATACTCAACTCACTGGCCTAATGGGTAAGTGAAAGGAGAAGCTGTGTAGTTTACACTGGAAGAAGGCCTGTTGGGTTGAAGGTTCAAACTTGATTTCCTTCAAGAGATTAAATAAAATACCCCAAGATTGCCTTTTGTGTGTGTGTGTGTTGGAATTGCTTTGCCTTGGGGGGACTGGCCCAGGAGTAGCTGTCTCAGGGACTGGAATTACAAAGCGCTGGGTCACGTGATATGGTTTTGCGAGTCGGGGAGTAACAAGTCGAGGTCGACGGTCGAAGCCACGCACCTCGTGGATGCTGGGGTCACGCTCGAGGGCGGCCAGGGCGAAGGCGGCACACTCCAGCGTCGAGAGGCACGAACCGCGGGGCTGGGAGCGGATCACGTACTGGCTGTCCCTGCTCTCCCGCAACTCCACCTGCCACGGCAGCAACGCGGCCACGACCAAGTCACCATTACCGACGCGCCATGACTATTGACACCAAATATCCCCCCTGCTCTCCCCACTACCCCCCGTACAGCCCTATTAGACTGTTGGGGCAAGTGCTGTCAGCGAGCAGCGCCTATGAAAGCCGACACGGCACACGAGGGGGTGGGGGGTGGCCAGCACCACGCCCGGCCACGTTTGTCTCCCCAGTGGCAATGTTTACACACTGCACCAAGTACTCATATGCGGCTGAGTCGATCTTGGGGAGTCCCTTGACCGGGTCAGACAATCGTCATTGGTGATGGCCGTGAGCGGGAATCGAACTCGTGTCGCCGGGTTCGTAGCGCAGCGCGCTAACCGCTACACTACCGCTACACTCCTATCAACACCACTACCATCACCACCACTGTCACCACCAACACTGATATACAGTGAGGGAAAAAAGTATTTGATCCCCTGCTGATTTTATACGTTTTCCCACTGACAAAGAAATGATCAGTCTATAATTTTAATGGTAGGTTTATTTGAACAGTGAGAGACAGAATAACAACAAAAAAATCCAGAAAAACGCATGTCAAAAATGTTATAAATTGATTTGCATTTTAATGAGGGAAATAAGTATTTGACACCCCTCGCAATCAGAAAGATTTCTGGCTCCCAGGTGTCTTTTATACAGGTAACGAGCTGAGATTAGGAGCACACTCTTAAAGGGAGTGCTCCTAATCTCAGCTTGTTACCTGTGTAAAAGACACCTGTCCACAGAAGCAATCAATCAATCAGATTCCAAACTCTCCACCATGGCCAAGACCAAAGAGCTCTCCAAGGATGTCAGGGACAAGATTGTAGACCTACACAAGGCTGGAATGGGCTACAAGACCATTGCCAAGCAGCTAGGTGAGAAGGTGACAACAGTTGGTGCGATTATTCGCAAATGGAAGAAACACAAAATAACCTGCCAATCTCCCTCGTCCTGGGGCTCCATGCAAAATCTCACCTCGTGGAGTTGCAATGATCATGAGAACGGTGAGGAATCAGCCCAGAACTCAAGGCAGCTGGGACTATAGTCACCAAGAAAACAATTGTAACACACTACGCGTGAAGGACTGAAATCATGCAGCGCCCGCAAGGTCCCCCTGCTCAAGAAAGCACATATACATGCCCGTCTGAAGTTTGCCAATGAACATCTGAAAGATTCAGAGGACAACTGGGTGTTAGTGTTGTGGTCAGATGAGACCAAAATGGTGCTCTTTGGCATCAACTCAACTCGCCGTGTTTGGAGGAGGAGGAATGCTGCCTATGACCCCAAGAACACCATCCCCACCGTCAAATATGGAGGTGGAAACATTACGCTTTGGGGGTGTTTTTCTGCTAAGGGGACAGGACAACTTCACCGCATCAAAGGGACGATGGACGGGGCCATGTACCGTCAAATCTTGGGTGAGAACCTCCTTCCCTCAGCCAGGGCATTGAAAATGGGTCGTGGATGGGTATTCCAGCATGACAATGACCCAAAACACACGGCCAAGGCAACAAAGGAGTGGCTCAAGAAGAAGCAGATTAAGGTCCTGGAGTAGCCTTGCCAGTCTCCAGACCTTAATCCCATAGAAAATCTGTGGAGGGAGCTGAAGGTTCGAGTTTCCAAACGTCAGCATCGAAACCTTAATGACTTGGAGAAGATCTGCAAAGAGGAGTGGGACAAAATCCCTCCTGAGATGTGTGCAAACCTGGTGGCCAACTACAAGAAACGTCTGACCTCTGTGATTGCCAACAAGGGTTTTGCCACCAAGTACTAAGTCATGTCTTGCAGAGGGGTCAAATACTTATTTCCCTCATTAAAATGCAAATCAATTTCTAACATTTTTGACATGCGTTTTTCTAGATTTTTGTTGTTATTCTGTCTCTCACTGTTCAAACAAACCTACCATTAAAATTATAGACTGATCATTTCTTTGTCAGTGGGCAAACGTACAAAATCAGCAGGGGATCAAATACTTTTTCCCTCACTGTATAATCTTTAACAGTCACCATTACTCCATTATCATCACCACCATCAAAACTATGGTCTCTATCACCACTGTAATACAATCACCACTAGACACCATGAATGACCGACCATCACTGTCAATACCACTCTGATCACAACCGTTACCACAGCAACACAATCACCACCACGGCCACTGCCAACCAATGACTGACACTACCAACACCCTCACCACCACAGCAATATGATGACCAGTGGTCACCATAACCAATACACCATCACTGTCACCAGTACCAACACTGTCAAAGCAACCACCGTTTATTCTCTACCAGCTCCCCAGAAAACGTCATCCACTTCCCCAGAATTTATTGAGAAGAATACCGCACGATTTCCTCTCTCTTCGTTTTTTTCACTGTTTTTGAAGCAGGAATAAAAAATAAATAAAAGCAGCTGGAAATGTCATCATTTGCAGACGACTTGGAGAGAAGTGAGTGACACCTCCTTATATACATATTTCATGCTCGTGACAGTTTCGATGTATTATATATATAACCGCCCAGATCAACAAATAAAACAAAGATCCTCCCCATAGCCCTTAACACTGTTGGGGCAAGGGCTGTTAGTGAGCACCTTATTAAGCAGCAGCAGCAGGGTACCCCAGGGGGTGGTATGACCAGCAACACACCCGGCCACTTTTTTTTTTAAATCCCCAGTGCTGATGTTTACACAGCACCAGGGGAGACAGGTATTCATTTAAGGCTGAGTTGACCTTGGGGAGGCCCAAGACAACGCAGGTCAGGGACTTCCACGGAGAATATTTGCGCGATGTGTGAATGGCAATGTTCATTGTATCATGTCTCACTGTTGTAATAAATTCTCCTACCAATCCTCATATTGCCCATTGCTATCATAATACTCATCAGGATGGTGCATTGGTAACACTTGCGCATCGCAGTAAGAAGGAGTTCGATTCTTTATTCTGGAACCTTTCTGTGTGGAGGTGTGCATTCTCTCCCCCCCCTGCTCTGTGTGGGTTTCATGTAAGCTCTCTAGTGTCCTCCTAAAAGCTAAAAACATAAAATGCATATGTTGGCGAAACATCCCAATGCAACAGGATCCTCCAGACAGAGTGTGTTCAGACTCAAGCGTGGTTTTCCTGGACAAATTCGTTTCGATTATTATTAATCGCACAAACACTAGCAGAGCATTATATCGCTTTCTCTACCAGCCAGTGCTTGAGCTTCATATGTCAGCAGTTGCACATTTAACGCAAGCAAATGGGACCGTCCACTCGTGCACATCGCCAGCGGCGCAGCGTCGCAAGCAAGGGCCCTAGTGCAGGCAACAAACGGGATGGGCCTGTCTGACTTCCGCTCTTTTCGGCAACCTGTCGCCTGGATCCCTCCGGAACGTAGGCCCCAGTGCAGTTGCAGCGCCTGAACACTCGGCTAAGCCGCTGGACATCGATGAGCGCGCTTCCCGCACTGTCACAAATCTATCTTCCTATTTTACCTTTCATGCCGTCTCGCGACGTGCTGTTTGACAGATTTGCACTCCCTCGCTTTTATATATTATTATTTTTTCTCCCCGGAAGGCGTTTGTTTGATGGATCCCACACCCCTGTTGTTTGTGTTTTCATAACCTTGTATTCAACGAAAACATTTAATAACGTATTTCTTAGAAAAGCAAGATAAACACGGCATAGGATGTAACAATCATAATTTCTGTCTAGCCCCATTGATGGTTACAAGACTTGTGGCTTACTCTACTAAGGGCAATGCTCTTCACAACAACAATCACGGTTGGTTTATTTATATATATTTTCCCTCAGAGTTTTTGTTCTCTTTTTGCACGTTTGCCTTTTACTGGAAATTCAATAACTTAGTCTGCCTTTAGGAGAAACTCCCCCGCCCGCTCTGCGGGAGATGCCAGCCTTCTCCTACCCAGCACGCCCCAGGGGGTCAGAGAGAGCCACCATCTCCTGGGCCAGGTAGCGTGCAAAGCTTCTCCACATTACTTGGGCACTTCGAAGGGGGGGGGGGTGTTCCCATTTGTGTCTAATCATGTCCAGCATGTGTTGAACAAGTGAAATTTCTGGCCTAGACTGGTCCGGCGGCTTGGCAAAACACGGAGGGCTTCACTCCCTTCCCCTTGTCTGTTGCCTCCTCTTGCGTTGAAACTGGAGGGACTGCCTCCATTTCAGCCACCACCACTCTGCGTCTAATTCTTCTGACATCTCCCCAGAGGAAATACCTACACAGCCGATTCACTGTCCTCGTCAGAACTATCTGCTGCTCATAAGAAGCATCCCCCCCCTCCCCACCCCTCTGTACTTGGTGCATTTATGGCAGGGCTAAGTTCCTCCGCCGAGTGCTACCCTCCCTCAGCCTGTTTATTCCTCGCAGGAGTTTCCCTTTGCTCGGTTCCTGGGCCCTGTTTACCCACTGGTGGAGGGCTGGCCACTGTCCTGAAGCGTCTCGGCTGTCTGCAGCCTATCCCTGGCCCCATCCAGAATGAAGCTCAAATTATTCATTGCCCAGAGGTGGGAAATGCAAAATTACTAGATCTTGGTGATGAAAAAAATGTCTTCAAATAAATTGTCCCTCTGAGGACTACTTTAGCGGCTTAATTACATGCGGTGATTGTCGCCTTAATTACTATGAACGTCCTTGTTGAACTATTTTGGGCATTATAGCGTTTAAAAACAATTTGAGAAGCACTCAATAAACCCCGGGAGCCTGGCCCAGAAAACGAAAACACTAAATAGCAATGGCAGAGCAGGAGGGGTCAAGTGCGTGATGTGCGACCGCCGTATTATCAGCATGGCCAGGACCCTCCTGAAACAGAGTCTCGGGACTCAGTGTGGCTTTGCGAGGTGAACGATCGGAATAATAAAAGGCTGATGAAAATGGCAGCATTTGCAGAAGACCTGCACAAGTGAGTGACACCATTTCATATGCATTTTTCATCCAAGTGACAGTTTCTATTTATTATAAATAACCTATTTATATAAATGTACATATAAATTGTGTGTCTTTCTTATCCCAGTCCGTGATGCCTCCTAGCCCACCATGGCACAATGCAATATCCCCAGTAATCATTCTTTATTATAATTATTAAATTTGTTTATCCAGAAAAAAATCTCACTGAGCCTCAAGACTGTTTTCAGGAGGGTTCTGCTACGTTTTTGCAGTAGGGGTGGAGGGGCGATATTGCTACGAGTAGTTTAAAGGTAAATTTTCAGCACTGGGATATTTGGCCAGGACCAGTCACATTGCATGCTTTGTTTTAGCTATGGGAGGAAACCAGAGAGCCCAAAGGAAACCCATGTACAACACGGGGAGAGCATACAAACGCAGATAGGCACCCGGGTCACGAATCAAAATCAGGCGCTCCTGACTGTGAGGCACGAGTGTTACCACAGCACATGCCACCTTGCCACCCAATAATGTTATCAAGGATGGGTCAATTAATTATGTGCATACTCTGCCCCAAATGTGGCTTCAGGCTGCTAGACCACTGCTAATGGTGTAACGGGACCTTAAATGTGCACGTAAATTACTCGAGCGTGCACTTAATTGACAACATCCTCGCAGCACCATTATCGGAAACGCCGAGGATGGATGGATGGATGCCGAGCGTATTTATATGTAAGGCGATAAGAAAAAAATTAAATAAGTAAAACAGCGGCGGTTGTTAAGGGATTGGAAAACCATTGCCGCGGTGCTGACAACCATCATAATAAATTTCTGTTAGATAGAGAATGCCGTCGTCCGGCCACGGATGTAATGGAACGGCTGGAGAATATCGAGCAGAATTAAGGAGCTCCCCTTTGAGCAGCGGCAGGCTGCTGGGATGAGCCGAATTTACCGGCGCGTCTCGTCGGTGACTCTTAAGCATCCTAGCGAATTTAAAGAGACGCGGATGCCGATCGGCCGTCGCGGAAGGAGCTGACAAGCCATGCTTTTGGGCACGATAGCCCCCCCCCACCTTTCCCCTCGCACCTCCCCTTGTCACGGTGCACCATCGCAGCACACGCGTGTGCATGGGGCCTTCTCCGTGAAAAGGGACGTCTCTGTTTTCCACGAGCGATCCTTCATGCGTCACTTGAAAAAGAAAAATGAATGCAGCGACGGTGGCGTGCGTTATCAACGCCATGCCCAAAACAACGCGCTAAATTATCCATTGAATTTGGAGGTGAGAATACATTATTTTAAATTAATTTAAAATTTATCCTTTCCAAGAATGCTTAAAAGTCACCGCAATTATTAGCACTGGCTTATCATCGAAAAAAAATTCGTAACAGGTTACAGTTTATTTTCCGAAGCCCTTCATCTGACTCTGAAATCTCACTTTACACAGCGGCACCCTAATTTGTTTTTAAATTGACAAATGAACAGTTCTGAATTGATATATGAATGATTTCCCCCACTCTCCCATGATATGTTGGCCTATGATATATTTCTTTATTATAAGGCAGTGTTCATGATGAAAATTGTACTTTTTTCCCTCTACTGCCAACTCAGTCCTTGGAATTTCAAAAAATGTAACAAGGTAGAAAAATAATGCATACACATGGATTATGTACCTCCTTCCACGTGCATGTTGTACTAGAAAGTATTTAACAATGTAATTATGAATACCGCTGATGGCAGGTAGAACTTAATAGCATATTTGACAATAGTTACATTTTTGCACTGGTTTATGCCTCCATGTTTAAGGGAAGCAATCAACTTTCCTGGTTTTCTGAAGGGCAAGTCGCTACCAGCAACGCAACTTTATACTAAAGTTTATTGGGGATCATTGTTAAGATAGTTCTCATCACCCCAATGTGACAGACGAACGGATGGACAGATGGACGGACAGCACAGGATGCTTTCATCCGTAATTGTAAAGCATTGAAGACATTAATTTGAATTAACCATCACGAACCTAAGCCAGAAAATTAAGAATTTGAAGCTGAACCGCCCACAGAGCATTGCTACCGTTTTGCCCAGAGCCAGTCTTGTGTAAAATGTAACCTTCCTGTTGCCGCAATTGCTGTCGCCGCCGCTGCGTATTGGGGAGATGTAGCGAGGCGGCGGAGAACGTTGTTGGAGAAACGCTGCGGATGACAGGCTCGCAAATTGCGCCCCACTGCTTTGCATTCAGCCTCAACGTTTTGTTGTGGCTCTTGCCATATTTTGACCGTTTCCTTTTTTGGCCAACTTTTACCACTGCAGTGAAGAATCACTTTCATTCCTGCCGGCTCCGCACAGCTCCGTGGCGAGTGCTTTTTTGCAAGTAGCTTTTAAGGATAGACAAGGCATCCTGAGAAATTCAAACCAAGCATTTAGAATGTTTTATTGAGTTACCCTATATTATAAATATCAACGTATTATGGAACTTTGATCACAACATTTGGTTTTGCTGCCAACGCATATCCCCTTATTAATCCACTGATGAACAAAGCCTTCACAACAATGTTGTTTATTCGTTGGGGTTGCTTATCCATACGCTACCACAATGGTCGGTGTGGACCAATACAGGGTGGTTAGGGGACAGGACCAGTTCAGATATCACTCACCACTGATGTTAGCCATAGGCGAAAATCGACTTGGATTGTCAGATGCAGTGCGCCAACCAATGCACCACTGCTCCCCCAAGCATTACAATAATGAGCTCCTAAAGCACCTCGTCCAAGTTATCATTTATACAGCAGTAGAATAATCTTCAACTCCTTGGCTTAACATTACTGTTCTTGTGTTGCCTCGGACGAAATTTAAATTTTCGTTTCGCCAATGCTGTACCCCTTGTGTATTACACCACTATTGATACCCAGTACCCATATGTCTGCCTTGTGAAATGGAACAATCATATCAGTGGAGCTCTCAAGCAGCTTGAATAAAAAGATAACAATAGCTGAAGATGTTGATGCTAGAAATTACGATGACGGTCACAATGAAGCCAGAAAAAAAATCTGAACTTAAAAAGACAACCAGCGCAAATTGCACAGCTCACAATTAACCCCTGGACCCACGAACATGCAAACTGCGGGAGTTTGGCCCTTGATTAATTACGGGGGCACGCCAGTGACCGAGGAAACATCGCCGCTTGCACTGCCTATCTCTTCCCTGAAAGACAGCCCAGACAGCAGCCGCAGGCGCGTGCGAGCGCAGATGCAAGCACGGTCGCGCAAGAGACACACGGCCAAAGCCATGTGACATTTAATAGACGTGAACGTACACACACGAGCGCAGTGCGTGCGAGGGTTTGACAATAAAAATGAAGACAGCTCAGCAGCAACAGCTATGGGAGGGAATGCCCTCTGAAAAGAGTCATAAATTACTAATATAAATGTTACATTTTTTACAAACATCAAGCGCGTCTTGTTTTGTTTTGTGCTCTCCCTTTCTCTCTCCCTCTCCTGTCCTCTCGCTCCCAACTTTGTCACGTGAACTTCTGTCCCACCCTGACCTTTAACGTCTTCGCCGCCGAAGCGAATGCACCGAGCCCCAACGTCTGCGCACAATTAATTTATGAGCTGGCATGGCACGACGGTGTCGGCAAGGCCGCCGTCATCGTGATAATTAATCTGTGCCACGTGCCCCGCGTTCGTAAAAAACGGGCGATGGGGTGAATGTGGCCGCACCACGCGCTTCCTTGCGCGTCCGCTTTGGAGGCAGGGCTGGTGGATCACGCAGAGATCCTGTCTGCGAGCGAGACAATTAAACCTGTAGGGAGATTAAGTGGGATGCAGGAGGCAGCGTAGCAAGGAGCTCGATGGCCACCACTGCGGACTGTTGAGCGCTATTATGCTCGCGTGTATGTGTGCATGTTGAACTTGTGTCGCACCGTATGTAGCCAGCCGTGCTTATCGGCGGTGCGGGGGAAGGAAAATCGGAGGTGCGCGGAAGGAAAAAAAAACCCCGCATTTGCGGTATGTTCACTGGGAACGCTGGTTTTGTACCACAAGCGAAAACACCCGAAAGGGAAATGAACAAATATTACAAGTAGAACCCTCCTAGAAATGTGTCTTGATACCGAGCCGAGGGGAGTGGTGGCTTAGTGGTTAGCGAACTGTGCTCTGGACCCGGTGACCTGAATTCAATTCCCAGACTCGTGATATCTGAACTGGTTGTTATGCCTCATGTCTTCATCAAACCACAACTACCAGCATAGTGCAGTCCGAGGTCAAACAACCTGCAAATAAACCTGAGAAGGCTTGGAGAGGCCTTCATCCCATCAGGGTAGTGCCAAAGGACTGTACACTCGTATTCTTATTATTAAGTGGAGATTTTCTAGAAAAGCAATGCAATGCTTTCCCTGCAAAAATCACAAGACCTTTATGCATTTCACCAAAACCACATTTTGCTAAATACAACAAAAGCTCTGATTAATTTTCTCTGCGTGCGAAGGGCTCTTCGTTTGAACGGGCTCTTTAATAGGTGTGCAGACACAGGTGCGCTCGGACGTACGGTGAACGTTGGGTGCCTCACCGTTCTCGAATTGTCGCGCCTGCGATTTATTTCATTCAGACCTCGTACATTGCACCCAGACGATGAGCTAATTCCCATTGGGAGAGGGGGAAATGTAATTTTGAGAAGAAAAAGAATACATGCGCATGTTTGCACAAGGTAACAAACAGCCGATCGTAATACATGGAAATAAATGACCAACGAAATGCCATGATTGAATTGACCCGCTCGCTGCTGCATGTTGCCCAAGCATCGATTGGGCTGTGCTATAACACGCAAACAACTGCCGATTTATGCCCAAATAAATTGTGGGAGGTTTTTATTTTCACCACCTCTTTCATCGTTGCCGCCGCCGCCGCTGCCACCGTCTTGGTCGTCGCTATTTGTAATTGATTTTTGGGTTTAGCTCGAGATTTTATTTGATCAAATTTGTGTCGCTAAGAACCCTCCACCACCGGACACAGCCATCATTAAATTGTCGCCTGTGTGTACGTTTAACACCGTGCCAATTACTATTGTTTCAGCTCACCTGCAAAGTTTAAGAACAATTCTCATCACAGAGTACTGTAAGTCCTCGCTTAAAGCTTGTTCGTACGACGTGTTATAATACGGTGGAACATTTTTCGCCCAACGCAGATTAAGCCCGTTGTTATAACGCCGTTTCTCAGCGGTAGACGACAAACTACTTTGTTGAGCTGCGAGGCTGCGTGGTATGATACAATACACGGAATAACAGAGTACATGGCACCATGTTAAATGAGGGATTCCCGTTTAGCAATGTTCACCAAGGTGGGACCATGATCAATTGTAATGGTCTAATTGCTATATTTGGTCTTTGAGAATTGTTCGCTAAGCGATCGCTCATTCAAAAATCGTCATTCTCCCATAGACTCCTCCCATGTGAAAAGCCGAGTTCCGTTTCAGCCCCAAAATGTTCCACTCTTGAGCAACCTTTTTAACATGAGAAGTACAAATTAATATATAGTTAAAAAATAAAGTCATAAAACATCAAATGTAACACTTACCACACACGAAGAACCACAGTGCAAGATACCCCGTATAGCCTATGATATCACCACCTCTCTCTCCACTCCGTCACACAGCCCTCTCACGCTCTCTCTCTCGTCTCTCATACATGGACACAAACCTCACCCCTCTAAAGACAAAGATCCCCCATATAGCCTTAATAGGCTGTCGGGTCAAGCTCTGTTAGCGAGCACCTATGAAGGGCGGTACGGCACACGTGGGGTGGGTGGCCAGCAACACACCCGGCCGCCTTTGTCTCCCGAGTGGCGATATTTACACATCGCACCAGGTACTCATTTGAGGCCGATTCGTCCTAGGAGAGACCCAGAACCGGTTCAGAGAATCGTCACTGGGATTGTTGTAGTTTAACGATGAAAAGTAGGGTTATAAAGTGAGCTACAGTAGCCTGAATAAAGTGTCTTAGCAAGCCAGGTGATGGACAAATTTGGCAGCATACATTTGCACATGCAGTCATAAAAATAATTGCTTGGTGGAGCATTGGCACATAGTGCTATAACCTGAGTGACCTGCGTTTGATTCCAGCGATGACTAGTATTTTCACTGGTCTTGTTGACCCCCCCTCCGTTTGCTACCTTCATCAACCTGCAACGATTACCAGAATGATTAAGTATGGTCAAACAACCCCCACGTCTGATACAGCGCGGGGGAGGCCTTCGTCCAACAATGGATTGGCAAGGGCTGCACATTTTAATAAACAATGCCGATGTCAATTATTTACACAGGAAAGCATCACTGAATTTCAATATTCTGTCAGCAGGGTCCGGCATTGAAATGAGTGGCCAATTCCATTTTAAATGACTTTTTTGCACGAGGAAGGAAATGGGAATAATTCGGAAATGAAATCCACGCACACCAAGAGACAACACTGAACAGCCCCCTTGCAGACAAGTTAACGAACCCGCTTTCTGTACTACTGTCTCCTGGACATCTGGCAGCTAGGTTGGTGTTAGAAAGAGAAAATAAATCTACACAGTGTAAGCCACCGTCCCCATATAAAATGGACAGAAGACTTTAACCCTTTTCAATGTGCCGACAACGTACGTGTACGTCGGCAGTAATTTATTTCGATTCCGATTCAGAATAAACAAGAAAATTAAATAACTATCTTGGTACCGAGGCTCCCACAAAACCATGCGGAAAGGTACGTGGTACAGGTTGGCGCTGGCTCTCGCAGAGTGCGGCGGTCGTGTCGCTACAATTATCTGCAGTGAATACAATGTCTTTAAAAACAACAGCACGATGCCTCTCTAAATAGAATTAACGCTAACCGCTTGCGTGTTACGGGATTCAGCGGTAAGCGGGACCCACCCTGCAACTTGCAGACGTCTCGGAATGCGAAAGGGTTAATAATTGACACGTGTCTACACCCCCCAAGATGAGGAGGAGGAGGTTTTGGATGTCAACTTTGTGAAGGGAACAAAAGCCGTAAAGTGTACCAAATAAAAGTAGAAAAAAGAGATCCATGATCAAAACGACACCCACACACGGGGGGAGAAGCACATTCATTCGGGAACAAACGACGCAAATCAGAGACCTCGTATTGAATGGTCAGAAAAGTAGGTTGGCTTCAACGGTGGCCAAAGTATAGAATGTGCCGGAGAGGATGACAACCGTGGGGATGGAATGATGAGTTCACTTCATGTGCAGCAGTGAGAAAGACTGCGGCATAGGTGCTGTGATGGATGGCAAATAGCATAGGAAGACCTTCACATCAAGCAGTGGCTAGACAATGTCTGATGATTACACTGAGGAATATTATAATCAGAGGAATGGCTTAACACACAGACAAGCATTCAAAGAAAGGACGAGCATCACTGCTTTACTAACGAGAAAATGACGAAGAGAATTTCCATTATTGCTGCGCTTTACAATCTAGCCACAGCTTTCAAGCAAGGAATTTAGGCCAAGCTGTGGTACAGAATATCCTGCCTCTAATGAAAAAAGCTGTACAGTCTTTAATGCCCACTTACTGATACAATGTGTTTTCACATATAGCCAAATAGTGCTGTGGCAGAAGGCAGAACCAATAATTGCATCACTCCAGGGTCTATCAAATTCTTTGCACAAATGCATAGCCCCATTGAGAGACATGTCCTTACCTTATGAATGTGAATTGTCAAACAATGGCCTTGGACTACCAATGGAATTGAATACTGCCCAGAACTATATATTGTTATTCTACATGGACAGTCATGTTGTGAAGCCACTGTGGAATGAGGACCTCCCCACACCTTGCAGGTCACGTGGGTTATTTTACCATACTTCACCATGCTGGTCAGTGCATTTTTCATTGCAGCCTATGACTATGACAAACTATGTTTACGCACGATGGTCATCAGTACAACCACCATCTAGGCTTAACCCACCTTAGCTTTTGACATCTGATGAAATCGGGCACATTGAGGGTGACTTGGTCACCGCCATATATATTTTTTATATTGACGAAAAATTGCATGCGACTTAAAATAACCACTGGGGTGCACTTTTCCAGCAAAGATGAGCAGCAAGAAAATTAAAAATATATATCGCCCTGCAAACCGAAGAACCCCCAAGAGAAGCGACACACGGACGAGTACGGAGCCTAGGAGACGGAGCTAGCGTACAGGAGCAGCGGTTGGCGGTGCCACTTCAGCTGGGTTTACCCGCCGCGGAATGTGCAGGAGGCGGTTGCGCTCAAACATGTCCTTGGCCTGTCGCCAGGTGCCGTCGATGAGCACCAGCGTGAAGAGGGGAACAGCACCGTTCACCGAGGCGGGGGTCGGGACGCGGGGGGCATCTGCCAAGGTGGTCGGATCGACGGCACCGCAGGGAGCGAGGGCGTCTGCCCGCCCAGGCTTGGCGGCGGCGGGAGAGTCATCTCCTGTGCCGAGGAGGATGCCGCTACTCTCACGGGCAGCGCTAGCGCAGGTGGTGGAGGAGGCGCCGACAAGGTCGTAGAGGTCGACAGCACCGGGCCCGGGGTACAGCACCAGCGTGTTGGGGCTACGACACACCTGTGCCAGCTCAGGGAATCTTGGGAGGCAGAGAGAGACAAAGAGGGTCTGCGTTTACATTATATTTGGGCTCTCTTCTTTAGTCTTCTTTAGACCTCTGCTCCATGGCAGCTCTATGGCTCAAACTCCCTCCGTCTTGCCCGACATTGAGATTCCTTCTTCAATTCACTGTACAGTCACCCCCCGCCCCTGCCTTCAAATCGTCAAGCAGCACATTTCTTCTTCTGCCTCTTGGCCTCTGTTCCAACATCCTTCCTTCCAGCACTTCCTTCATCAAGATTTTACCTGTGAGAAAATACCCAATTTACACCTTTTGCCTTCTATGCATTATATTACCTTATACACAAGCGAATTCCCAGAAATCTCAAGGGAATAAGTGATAGTGTGACACAGCACTGAGCCACATAGTTCAGTATCTGGGGTTTGAATCTAGGATTCAGCCATCAGTGTCTAAACCGGACTCTCAAGCATAACGAGCTGATGGTCCCAGCCAAGTAAGCAATGACTGCACAACAAAACACATTATATAAGATACATTTTCAGAGTAATTTCATTATTCCAGCACTTATAATCAAAAATGTTCAGTTTGACTGATGTGCGGTGCCTCGAGTAGGAAGATATGTACTTAAGCAACTTTAGCAGCAGTGACGTAACGTCATTTTCCTGGAATGTTCTTCGTCCATTGCTCGCTGAGATATCACCCGGAATAATGTTCTCATGACAACATGCCGGCGGCACAATTGAAATACAACTGGGAGACAACAAGCACTTACATTTTCTAATTAAAAGCCTTCAGTTGAATTAATCCGAATAAAATACTGATGTCTAGCGAGTACCTAATAGAGGCGGCAAGACAAACGATGGTGTAAATGTGGCTGTGACCATGCATGCCCATCTGCTTTTGTCTCCCACACGTGGATAATTGTGACCAGGCCGTCGCAACTGGTAGACAGGCCCCCCTAGCGAGTACACAGAGTACGCAGCCGAGCTTACGCAAAACACCACTGCCAATTAAACATAATGGTCACTCTGTCAAGCGCGGGGGTGGAAATATCGCACATCCCATCACCACCTAAAAAGTGAGTGGCTTGGGAGGCACAAGGTAAAAAAATGTAAACCCCCCCCCCCCACCCGACGACCCCAATCATCCTCTCCAAACATCAAAAAAAGGGTGCCATGTTGGTAGGATGTCAACTACCTTGCCAGGTATACAGGATTCACCTTCTTTGGTTCTTTCGGTAAAGTCACGTAGAATGAGAATAAAATAATAAATTGATAAAATAAAAGAAAATATTTTAAAAGAAAATATTTTATTATTTTATCAATTTATTATTTTATTCTCATTCTACGTGACTTTACCAAAAGAACCAAAGAAGATGAATCCTTGCAGTCACGAAAGCTTTAAATCGAAAAGGTATACAGGAGGTTGTGGGTTTGATCCTGCTGAATATTTGGAGTTTGTATATTCTCCTAGTGGTCGTGTGGATTTTCCTCCGGGTCCTCCGGTTTTTCCCTCCACATTTAGAATCAACATCATGCGTTTAAGAGTATTTTGCTGCGATACATTTCTACGTGATAAGCCACTTCGTTGAGCTTATCATTTGTGATAGCCAGGTCGATTTTGAAAAAAGAGCTATATAGTAGCTCAGTGAGCCTTACCTAGAAAAATAAAAGTTTCGTTTTAGTTTAAATTAAGCCATCGGCACTAGTGACACGGGCCACGCCGAATGAGCGTGTCACACCCCTCACTGCAATATTTTGTATTTGTCTGCACCTCTGTCTGGCTTTCTGTTTACCCCTTTATTGCTTTTTTTCTATTTGAGGCTTTCACTATTGTCTATATTTTTTTCCTGGTGGCACACTGCTTAATGTTATTGTCCGTTTTATGAGTATTTATTACGTGTTGGAGGGGGCGGGGGGGGGTGTGGAAGTTTCGCCATTCATAATCTTTCCCACGATGGTTTATGGCCGAGAGTTTGTTGCGGAGGGGAAAAAAATGTGCTGTGCATCAGTGGTCTGTCACCGGGCTATATATTTATACATGCTATATAAAGATTTACAGATTCATTTAAAAATCTGGCCATGAAGTTTTTATTTTTATTTTAAATCACCAATTACATTTTGACCATCTTATTGGGGAGTTCCATGTCGTAAGGCTAAGACATTTTTCTTCTATAACTCCTTCGGGCAATAATAAAGCCTTGAACCATCCCATCAGGGAACGGACCCAGAAATACTTCTGGAGTTAATTCAATAGAGCTCTTGCAGCTATCTCTACACAGCACACCTTCATGTGATGCAAATCGATTCTCCGTATGCCAGTCATCCAATTTATATATAAGAATTTGAATCCCAGTGCTGGTAAAGATTAAAATGTAGCCCTTGCAAATTCCTTGCTCAATCCAATGCTTGGCAAAACAGCCTCCACTAGAGGGAGCTTTGCAGACAGCTCCTTGAGGGTATTTTGGTCGACTCTTCCACGCTGGATAGACGTGTTGGAAGAGGTTGGCAGTCCCCATGCTTTAACCCACCACACGTGACGTGACCATCGGCTATCTGTGGCATACACCCACTTAGAAACTGCTGGGTAGACAGAGGCCAGGTAAATGTAAGAAACTCGCATCATTGTTTCAGCTGTTGCACCAGGAAATCAAATCAGAATATTTATACTGGAGGAATCCGATGATCTATAAAGCTCTTTTTCACAGATGTTCAGTAGGGGTGGGTAAAAACAATGCAAAAACACGATAGTAGTGCAAAGTACAAGAAAGATAAACAAATCACCCAAACACTTACAAATAAAACTGAAACCATCCCCATCCTGCCAGGCAAAGCCCACTGAGGTATGAACTTATTTTTTAGAAGCAAACTGGCCAAACTATAGCTCAACAAAGTGGCTTATCATTTGGACATTTATCGCAGCAAAATAATGTTAATAATCTAAATGCATGTTTCTATGAATGGTACCACAATTAATAATGGAGGGAGACTGGAACATGGACTTGAACCATCTTGACCACTTTGAACTCTGCGAAAACGACAATCGATGGTCAGCAGTCCAGATTCACGATGGAGTGGCAACCAAAGCAGGGAACACAGCCAAGAGGATGTGCACCGAGCAGATGGCGCCATGAGATAAGCTCGTGCGTAGGAGCGAGACGCATTGTTGCATCGCATTACCGTACGAGACGTGATGGCTTTGGGAGGCCTTCATCCAGCAGTGGAGAGACCATGGCTGATGATGATGATACAGACAAGCAAATCTAGGGTTCATACAAAGGAGTGGCTCCAACTCGGCCATTTTCATCCCACTCAAGAAAAGACATCTGGAACGAGGCTCCAACCAGGTCCTCGGCGCTGCTAACCCACTAACTCAGACACGGCCATTGTGAGCCTCCTCACCGGTCCTCGGGGAAGCGGCGGCCAACGAGCACGGTGCAGGAGTGCGCGGAGAGGCAGGCGGCCAACAGTGGCACTGTGCGCAGCACGCGACTTTCCTGGGTACACACGCACACACACGCACACACACACACGCAAGACTTAAACAGACTGTTGGGGCAAGCGCTGTTAGCGAACGGTATGGCACGCACACGCACAACAATACCTTAGTCAGTGGGAGTGGTATCATGATCAACATCATCACTGTCATATGTGCCTGTAATCAGTCACCATCATCACCATAACAATAATTGCCATCATTATCATGATTATAACCAAGTCACCACAGTCTTCATCACTGCCAGCATCAGCATAATCAATATAATAATCATCAGCATCAACATTATAACCATCATCGTCATTGGCATTATTGTCATTGTTGATATCCCCAGACACCAATGCCATCATCACCTCTTATTCTAAACAAAATACTACTTGGTGTGGTCTGGGACTAATTTGCTGCCTTGCCCAAGATTGATTTTGGTGTTGAAAAATTGGCAGGAATTCATGTACTTATGCCATTTGTATTGATTTATTAATTATTTATATTTAGTTACTTGTTTTGCATTCCTATACTTTGCACTCCTATCGGCTTTTGTGGCAAATGCTATGTTGGTATGTTGGACAAACAGGACGAATGATCAGCACGAGACTAAAAAAAAACACCAGAGAAATATTAAATACTCCAAAGTACAACTGTCAGCAGTAGCAGAACACGCGTGCCAACAAGGACACTCAATTGATTTTGATCATGTTGAAGTTGTGCAAAACTAACTACTACTGGCCAAGAATAATTAGATAATCTATCGAAATTGAAATAAATAAAAACAATTTGAACCGTTCGGATAGCAACCGACTTAGTGCTGCGTGGAAGCGAATCATCAAATAATAAATTTGTAACGACTCCAGCCTCGAACTTTAGAGGGTTTTTTTTGTATTGCACATAACAGAGCTTAGGACCACGTTGTCATGACATAATGCGACATGGAGATCGTGTGACCGAGCAGACAGCGACGACATGAAGACTGCGACGACGGCCCAAGTCCCTCTCCGCAGGCCCCGAACATCCCTTCTTGCCCCTGCTTTTATCCTCGTGGATTCTCTGGGGGAATTTCCCCAGCTGTCTTCTTTTGGACACTCTGGGGAATTTCCCAACCAAGATCCTCCAGACTTGCTGGCACCTTGTCTTTGCATCCAGCCTCGCTGACACCCTGTCTTCACCTCGAGACTTGCTGACAGTCTTTACACATTGTTTAAATGCATGCCTATACAGGCCACCATACTTCAATAGGGATTACCGTTGGTACGGCTATTTTAATACACACAATGGACAGGAAGGGCAAGATAAAAGGGCTCGCATAATGTGCATGCATAATGTAGGTTGACTCTTGATTTAAAGCTTTCGTGACTGCAGGTATTCATATTCTTGGTTCTTTCGGTAAAGTCACATAGAAGGGAAACAATAAAATAATTAAAATATAAAACAATAAAATTCTCAACGACGTTTCGACTGCAACACAAGCAATCACCATCAAATTTTCTTGCTGTGGTTTTCACACCTGATGATGATTGCTTGTGTTGCAGTCGAAACGTCGTTGAGAATTTTATTGTTTTATATATTTTTTATTTTATTGTTTCCCTTCTACGTGACTTTACCGAAAGAACCAAGAATATGTGGGTTGACTCATTAATCCCCCCTCCCACTTTGCACAAGCGCACAGAAGTGTGGTCACCACATCTTCACCTCTATATAAGGAACAAATCAGGTGGACTTCTCTACAAATCTGGCTGTCGCCTGATGAAGCTAGTTGTAATTACTGGCGAAACGTCGTACCCAGATTGTAAATGCTGTGGCTTGGCTCTCCAAAACACCAATGTGCTGCACTAGTGACAAATTGGCACGTTCTGTTTACGTGACAACCCTTACTAGTTGGCTGTGTCGGGTGGTGCGGGTTTTAACGAAACATTTATATATTTACGGGATCCAACCCAAAAAAACCTCAATTATTTTGTATTATTTGTTGTAACTTTCTGACCCGCCCCTACTGGACATCTGAGGAAAAAAATCTTCAGAGCTCATCGGATTCCTTTAGTCTAAATAAAAATTCTGATTCTGATTAAGCAGGCTGCCTTTACCCAGTGATAAAATGTCTAAATTCTACACAAATGTATAACAATAATAATAGCACTGCTGATACGCAACGAGGGCATTATTTTTAAACATGCTGGCACGTCACTGAATCGTTTGGAAATGTAAGATTTAGATTTGTTCACAAAGGGTTAAAAGCCTTTACATTCTGGTGCCATGCTCAAGCATGCATTATTACCCAAGAACGCTCAACCGTCTCCACTGTGAATGCTTAACTTGAGTTAGGCATCGCCAAACCCATCAGTTGCAAGGCTGTACGCTTAATTATTTAGTAATAACATCGATGACTTATAATGATATGACTATAAAGGTTGAGTAAAAATGTTGAGTAGTTCTTGGCTCAAATGAGTGCAGGGCGATGCCCATCTCCTGTTTATAGCCTCTGCACCAATAATGGAAATTCCAGGTAAAAAAAAAACAACCACTGTTGACTTCCCCCAAAGTGGTACTCGTTATGTTGACACCAGAAGAGTTAAATCCTTCCTGGATCACAATCCAGGCGATGAACTCGTGAGCTTTTAATGTTCGAGCGTTGTCCCATGGAAAGTGCCACAAAACAGGTTGAGATCTCCGGATAAAGTGCACCTTACGAATGTGAATGAATATTAATAACAGTAAAAATAATAAAAATCAATTTTTATAATGCTGAACAATATAAAAGCTGCAATAAGGCATGTTATTTTATGTTCATGAAAAAGTGTTTTATATATAAAAGCAAATAAGTAAATAATATAATTCACAGCCCTTTGCCAATCCACGACTTGATGAAGTCCTTCTCACACCGTGAGGGTTAAGGGGAGTTGTTTGACCATGCGTCATCACGCTGATTAGCGTGGACTGTGAAAGATGGGGAGGTCAAAGATTGGTTCAGATATCACTCAGCACTGATGTTGACCATGGCTTAAAATCAAACTCGGATTGTCTGGGTTCATCGCGCAGTGAATGAACCGCTCCAATATTGCTCTTTCCACACTTTTTTGTACATTTGTTTTACATGCGATTCGCCATCTTTACTTTGCATTACTCATATTTTTGTTCAATAATTTGTTAAATGTAGTCTGGTTCTGTTAAATTTTGAATGTTTTTTTTCAGTATTCAGTGTACTTAAGACGATTCAATGTAACACAGGTCATCCTTAAGAAAGAGGCAATGTATAATGTGCCCCAATAGATTTTACAACTCCGGGTTAAATAAAAGATACCCGACTGGCCTTGAAGAAGACATTTCACCATAATCCCTCTTGCACAACAGAAAGAGACGCAATGATTCGCCACTAAACGATTCGATGATCTGTCACAATTCTTTTGCTTAACAATGCGGAGGATGTAGGAAGCCATTTTGTGGCAGCAGGGGGGTTCCCGCGAGCCCCAATCATTCACAACACAGTTGGCAAAACATCCCATTGCAGGACCACAGAGCTTGGGAAAATTGTTGGAAGCGCCAGCGGTGGCTGCCGTTTATCTGCGGTTGGCCCTGAACCTCCGAGCATAAAAAAACAAACGGTGCACGTTACAAATTCAATGGTGTTTTGAGACGCAATTTGCATGCGCGACGCCGCTACTACGTAAAAATGAAAACTACAAACAGATATACGATTGCTACGTGCAAATCCTAACACGCCGACTGCGATTCTTACGGCAGAGATTCGATGCGTGCACCGTAAGCTTAGGAATGAATATCATTTTATGAATTGACGTGGTCATTACACCTCTCCACAATGAGCTCTCACCCTGTCATAAATAAAGGACATCTGGCTGTCTGTCTGTCTATTTGTTTAGGAGCCATCTCACCACTTGTGTCAACCCAAATCTTTGGCACGTAATTGGTTTTCTCTCGAGCGTCGGAAAGGAGCCGTACACATTGGGCAACGGTGATCGTGCGCCTTTCACGTCCATGCGACGTGCTAACCACTGCAAACACAATGCTGATCAGAAGGCCACATGCTTAGGAAAACGTTATAGCTTCGCCCCCACCCCCCTCATAAATCCAGGGCTAAGCGCAGCATCTAAGGCGAACGGGTCAATACCCACCGGGAGTTTTATTTGTACGCTTTGACAGCCCAACACACCACTCTGGCAGCCATATCACCTGAGATGGTGTTAATAATTTATCTGAGCAAGGCAGATATGGTGCCCTCTGACCTCAATCCGTGCACGTTTGCACACACACACGTGCGCGCACACTCGCTCACGCGGCTGCAGCCTCGTCCCACGCGCCCAACGTTCCAAGACATTGGGCGACCATAGCTAAGTACAGGTGGCTATTAGGCGTGTAACAATTCACTCGTTAAAATGGAATATTTTTGGGTTGAACTGTCCCGTGTAAGAGTTGATCGTTCACGATTTGTGCCAATGTTGTGCAAATATTTGCTTCAGGCTAACTGTTGGCGATGAATGCAAAGAGACAGCACGAGACAAAGAGTAAGGACGGTCCACGCAACAGACATGACTACCCAACGCCTCCTTAACCACTCCCACCTGTCCTCCTGACTGTCACCATAATTAAACCACTACCGCTTTTAATAACAACGCCACTCTTTATTTAAACCACTATCATCTCATGTACAACTTTATAATTATTGTAAAGCACCTTGGACTAAGGTGCTACATATTAAAGATAAGCTGAGATAGTACAAATATGATTATATTATTGAATCGAACTGTGACCCCCAAACTGTTATCATATTACACTTGTTTACCCAGGAAAGCTCCACCAGTCTCAGGGCTCTATTTCAGGAGGGTCCTGTCAAGTTTTTGTAGTAGAGGGAGATATTCATGTGTAATCGCAATTGAGTAATTTTCAGTTAATTTTTCAGCATTGAGATTTTGCCCAACATCAGTTGCACTGTTTGTGGGGGGTTTATTGAGCGAAGGAAGGAAACCCGGAGAACCTAAAGGAAGCGCAAGAAAAACAGGGGAGGGCGGCGGCGGGGGGAGGAGAACACACAAACTCCACAGTCTAACGGGGCCCGAGCAGGGGGAAGTGAAGCCAGACACTTTCTGCTGTGAGACACGAGTGTTACTACCGAGCCACCCTTCCACCCAAGTCACACCCCTCCACCCTCGGCTGCACCTCCGATTTAGCTGTTGGCTACATACGGTGCGAAAGAAGGTCAATGTACAGCACATACAAAACAAAGCGGAAGGTGGGAAAATCATTGCATGCTGAATATAGTGACTATAAACGCGTGTACAAATATGCATTCACACACAAGCACACGGACACATACAAAGAGACACACAGACACGTGTGCACACACACACAAGCACACATATATATGCGAGCAAATACAATGTCAAAGGTCCCCTGATAGCTTAAACAGACTGTTACGGCAAATGCTATAAGCGAGCAGTGAGGATAATATCAATGTGGCTAACCAGACAGCACCAGGTACTCATTTAAGGCTGTGTGAACGAAGCGGAGACCCAGAACCAGTTAAGATATTCATCAGTGATTTGGGCCACGAGTGGAAATCGAACTTGGGTGGGTCAGGTTCTTAAGTTAGCATGCTAACCACAACACCACCGCTCCCCACGTACATGTGCCTGCCTACACGCAAAGACCCTCATAGCATTAACAGACTTTTTGGGCATGTGCTGTGCGCGAGCACCTACGAAGGCCAGCACGGAACACTAGGGGCTCAAACAGCACCATGCCCGACCGCCTTTGTCTCCCTAGTGCCGATGTTTACGCACCGCACCAGGTACTCATTTGAGGCTGAGTCGACCGACAGGAGGCCCAGAACCGGTTCAGATGATCGTCACTGGTGTTGGCCATGAGCGGGAACCGAACTCGGGAATGGTTGGTCCGTGGCGCAGCGCGCTAAGCGCCACACCACTGCTCCCCACACACACACACACACAAGTGTACACATACACGCAAGTCTGTACGCGCGCGTACACAGACACGCGCACACACGCCGAGGGGCGGCAGCAGCACGCGCGCTGGCGTGACGCAATTAGCGCGCATGGGCTGGCGGTGTGTGCGAGCGCGCACCGCACTACGCCCGCCGCGCCGCTCTGCGGGGCGGGCAATTAAAAACCCAAATGAAAGTTCCACTCGGAAGGCTCCGACCGCCGTAATTGCCAATCGATGGAGCAGGGCGCAATGCGTCGCTTTTAACGACGGAATCCGTTCTCGTGACGCTCCGCGTTCCGGCTCCCGTGGCATGCGCAGCAAAATAAAAAAAAAACCCACTGAGCGATCAAAACTTAGAGGAGGCGAGCCGCGCCGACGTGAGCCGTTCGAGTTGGTCGGGAATAGGAATGAGATAAAAACTGGGCTGACCAATTATTTCGGTGCTTTTGCCAAAAAAGAGTGTTCATTGAAACAATTCTGCTGATGAGACCCAGGAGATCCAAAGTAGTCGAGAGTTTGCTTGCTTAAACAAACGTTTCTGGGTAATATGGATAACGTTCGTCTGGAAAGCCAATAGGCCAATGGAAGAAAACATGCTTTTATTTTTTTATTCATATTGGCATCCACTGGGGAAATGGAGCAGTGAAATAAGTTAATGTGCAGGCGATGGATAGATTGTTGAATCACAGGATTGTGAGAAGTGGTGGCAGCTTGGAGAGGCTTTCAATCTGCAGTGGATTGACCATGGCTGATTATGATGATGTGCAGACAAATTTAACAAAAAATATGTGCATCGCATGTTTATCAGCCTTATACAGACAACCAACTCGGTTTGCGAGATGTTAATTCACTCACCTGGTATGCAGGAGGTCGTGGGTTCGATCCCAAATCTGACACCTGTTTATTTGGAGTTTGTGTGTTCTCCCGTGGTCGTGTGAATTTTTCTCTGGGTCCTCCGGTTGTTCCCTCCACATTTAGAAACATGCGTTTACAGTATTTGACTGGGAGAAATGTCCACATGATAAGCCACCTTCATTGAGCTATCACTTGTGGCTAGGTCGCTTCTGAAAAATAGCTACATAGCTCAGTGGGCCTTGTCTGGTTAAATACTTTTATTTATATAGTTTTAATTCAAAATCAATGGATGTGTGGCAATATTGTCACTTAATCCACCAACTGAAAACATCTATAAAAGGTGGCCATCTCAACAGGGAAGCAGTGAAACCCACACAATTGTCGACCGGTTTCACACTCATGAGGACTCATCAGTACCGTAAGTCATCACTGTCTGCCATTGCCATAAGGTTCTAGCAGCCCATGTATGCAGAGGGCTAACCCTGACACTAAAGGGAACCCATTAGCTTACCTACAGGCAACAACAATTACGCAAATTTATAAATGAGATGTTCTGCACAAGGCACTGCATGTCTCTGTCTCATTAGATATGTTTTGTTTTCTGGCTTGAACAATTTTATCTGTCGCAATGAGTTTTATCATAATTTTACAGATTTGAATCGATGTGGAGACAGAACGGAGTCCGCTTCTAAATTCCTTTACCCATAATGTTCCAAAATCAACACAATGAGTTTGGAAATGATCACTTTAGGTACACAGTTATAATTCTACTGATTATCGCTCCCATCACCCAACTTAACCTGGTAACGCAAGAATAGTCTTTCACCTCCAATCCCGTGCGTGTGATGCTGGACAGGCGGTGATGGGGGCACGGCTTGGCGATGTCATCGGCATCACCAACCGCGCCGAACAGGGCGTGGCGTGTAGGTGGATTTCCCACTTTCGGGGAAGGCAGAATGTCGTGGCGGCGGCCATTTTTAAAGAGACCAGAGTAATCGACCACAAAAAAGTGGTTGTTTTTATTTGTAGTCGACTAAATGAGTTATGGACGAGGCGCCCCGTCTTTAAACCACAAGTTTGCTCTCCGATGTGTCGGCTGTGCCGTTGTACCCAGTATGTTGGCGAAGTGCTGCCACTCTGCCAGCAAGTGGCGGTGTGCTGGAGAGTGTTTACAGGAACTATCGTAAAACTATTTTACCGCGTAAGGCCCACTAAGCTATGTAGCTCTTTCTCAGAAGCAACCTGGCCACAAATGATAACTCAACGAAGTGGCTTATTATGCAGAAATTTATAGCAGTCAAATACTCCAAATGTATGCTTATGAATGTGGAGGGAAAAACCGGAGGATCCGGAGAAAATTCCACACGACCACGAGGAGAACATGAAAACTACAAATATGCAGGCGTCAGGGTTGGGCACTAACCCAAGACCTCTGATACACTAGATGAGGTAGTTAACATCTCGCCACCGTGGCGCCACCCCCAAAACAAATTCACCTTTCCTTGTGCACACATGCCTATGCTGTGTCCAGAGCTGTCCGATAACAATTGGAGGCTTGTGTGGGCTGGTGTGTGGAGCAGGTGTGTGTGGATTGGTGACCCGAGTTCGAGTCCCATTAATAGCCGACACGATTGATGATTTATCTGAACCAGTCCTAAGCCTCCCCTAGGTCGACTCAGCCTCAAATGAGTACTTGATGTGGTGTATAATAAACATCGCCATGAGCAAGATGAAGGCGACCGGGCATGGTTCTGGTAACCCACGCCTCGTGTGCCATGTGGGCCTTCAAAGGATTGGTGGGCAAACCTCGCACCTCCAATTAGTGCTGTTGGCTATTTACGGTGCGAAAGAAGTCCAACATACATACAAACATGCGCTGGTTTGTGGGCTGGTTTGTGACTGGGTGGAATTTACCTTGGCTGCTGTGTGGGCATGCATGTGGGTTAATGTATGGGATGGTAAGTGGATTGGTGTGGGCTGGTGTAAAGGTATGTTGAGCTATGTGTCAGCTTGTGTGTGTGGGCTGGCGTGTTATCTGTAGGTGAGTGCGTGAGATGGTTTGTGGATTGGCGTGTGATCCTATGTACACACACACTGGTGTGTGGGCTGCTGTGTGCCAGGGTGACTGGGTGACATGTAACTTGCCTCGGCTGGATGCTGTACAATATAGAGACGCGTGGAAACCTCCAGTGGGTGAGCCGGCAAGAAGGGACAGAGACACACCTTCTGGGGCCGCCTAGAAAACCCAAACATAAAACGATCAAAGACAGAGAGGGGGAGACAGACAAACAAAGAATTCACTTGTGCAAAATAAGATACAACTCAATTCTTCCACAACAGCATTTATTCCTTGATATCACAACTATTTTTCTCAATCAATTTCCTTTCCCAGACAACCTAAGTGGAACGTTAGGCCCGACTCGCTGCAAAAAAACCAAACGCACTCCTTCGATCTATTTTCGTTACAGCGCCGAAAAAGGGCAAGTCGAATTGCGAGCAGAATTTTGCAAAAGCTCAACCGAGAGCTCAGTGGGCAGGAAAGTGCTACTGCACCTGCGTATCAAACGCAAAGGTCACGGGACGCACGCCAATCTCTCCCGCGCACTGCAGCACAAAAACGTTTATTCCGGCACGGTGATCTCGCAACGTTGTGCCTGCTCGCAAGTTTTGCTCGAACGCCACAGCTTGTTCACAAAGGAGGCACCGGTTCGAAAAACATTACGAAAAAAATATATATGATGCAGCAGCTCTCTTTACCCATTCACAACGGTGACAACGGTCTGCTGTTTTTTATTTGACTGAAAAGAAGCATGGGAGGATGCGTTATTAGAATTACACTGAGCGACAACAATAGCAGCACACCGATTAGGGAATAAATTAAAACCTGGGACATCCATGGTTGAGTCGAGGAAAGTCGCCGGGCCTGGGAAGGATATGTCGATGGAAGGCGATGGCTGATTGAAAAAGACCGGCGATAGAATGGCAACCAGTGGCGAGAATGTACACGAGAGGACAATCGCTGCGGGGATGGAGCGCTGAGACGAGGAGTGAATTAGATAGTGACGACACAGGACGAGCGATGGTGATGGAGAGGGACGACTTTAATCGCGCAGTAGAGACACTTACCTGGTTTCCAGTTAACTTGGATATTCTAATGCCATTTCATGATAATATTCAAGCTAGAAATACATGTATAAGTCCTTGCAAATGTACCCTACTTAAAAATATCCTTCGTATGATTACAAATGCATGCATTTAGATCGAAGTGAATAAGAAATAAGGAAAAATAAGCTACGTATGATTACCATAGCCTGGGAGGTTTTGGAAATGTTAAATGGTATTGCCGAGGACATTCGGCCAGGAATTGAACTCGAGTAGTAGGGATCGTAACGAAGTGCAAAACGCACCATGTGAGTGTTCATCTTTCTTATAAACATCATCATCAACAGCCATCATCAATCGACTGCCAGACCAAGACCTCTTCCTCCCCCCATCGTCGCCATCCTTCACGGTCCCACAACGCCACAATCCATCTCGCTCCTGCACATTAGTTAATCTCATCACTCCATCTCCGTGTTGCATGTCCTCTCGGGCATGTAATCTCTCACGGCTGCCATTCCAGCACCAGTCTCGTCCATCAACCATCATCCCCTTGAGCGACGTGTCCTGCCCCGGCTCATTCACTCTTCCTAACCTTCAATATGATGTCTCAATTGCATTTGTTCTCCAATTTATGTGCTCCTCATTCAGCCACAAATCCATGCATCTCTACACACATAAATTCAGATTTTGTTACATTTTAATGGTCAATGTCTAGGCAAGGTGTACAACTTTCTTCTCTCGCTACGTTGGCAAGTTACTCTTCATTATTGAGTTAAGTTTTTATAAAAAGCACTTCTTATTTCATGATTTTGATCCCAGTCTGCCTTCCAATAATTTATCTACAGTGAGGGAAAAAAGTATTTGATCCCCTGCTGATTTTGTACTTTGCCCACTGACAAAGGAATGATCAGTCTATAATTTTAATGGTAGGTTTATTTGAACAGTGAGAGACAGAATAACAACAAAAAAATCCAGAAAAACGCATGTCAAAAATGTTATAAATTGATTTGCATTTTAATGAGGGAAATAAGTATTTGACCCCTCTGCAAAACATGACTTAGTACTTGGTGGCAAAACCCTTGTTGGCAATCACAGAGGTCAGACGTTTCTTGTAGTTGGCCACCAGGTTTGCACACATCTCAGGAGGGATTTTGTCCCACTCCTCTTTGCAGATCTTCTCCAAGTCATTAAGATTTCGAGGCTGACGTTTGGCAACTCGAACCTTCAGCTCCCTCCACAGATTTTCTATGGGATTAAGGTCTGGAGACTGGCTAAGCCACTCCAGGACCTTAATGTGCTTCTTCTTGAGCCACTCCTTTGTTGCCTTGGCCGTGTGTTTTGGGTCATTGTCATGCTGGAATACCCATCCACGACCCATTTTCAATGCCCTGGCTGAGGGAAGGAGGTTCTCACTCAAGATTTGACGATACATGGCCACGTCCATTGTCCCTTTGATGCGGTGAAGTTGTCCTGTCCCCTTAGCAGAAAAACACCCCCAAAGCATAAAGTTTCCACCTCCATGTTTGACGGTGGGGATGGTGTTCTTGGGGTCATAGGCAGCATTCCTCCTCCTCCAAACACGGCGAGTTGCGTTGATGCCAAAGAGCTGCATTTTGGTCTCATCTGACCACATTTTCACCCAGTTGTCCTCTGAATCATTCAGATGTTCATTGGCAAACTTCAGACGGGCATGGAAATGTGCTTTCTTGAGCAGGGGGATCGTGCGGGCGCTGCAGGATTTCAGTCCTTCACGGCGTAGTGTGTTACCAATTGTTTTCTTGGTGACTATGGTCCCAGCTGCCTTGAGATCATTGACAAGATCCTCCCGTGTAGTTCTGGGCTGATTCCTCACCGCTCTCATGATCATTGCAACTCCACGAGGTAAGATCTTGCATGGAGCCCCAGGCCGAGGGAGATTGACAGTTCTTTTGTGTTTCTTCCATTTGCGAATAATCGCACCAACTGTTGTCACCTTCTCACCAAGCTGCTTGGCAATGGTCTTGTAGCCCATTCCAGCCTTGTGTAGGTCTACAATCTTGTCCCTGCCATCCTTGGAGAGCTCTTTGGTCTTGGCCATAGTGGAGAGTTTGGAATCTGATTGATTGATTGCTTCTGTGGACAGGTGTCTTTTATACAGGTAACAAGCTGAGATTAGGAGCACTCCCTTTAAGAGTGTGCTCCTTATCTTAGCTCGTAACCTGTATAAAAGACACCTGGGAGCCAGAAATCTTTCTGATTGAGAGGGGGTCAAATACTTATTTCCCTCATTAAAATGCAAATCAATTTATAACATATTTGACATGCGTTTTTCTGGATTTTCTTGTTGTTATTCTGTCTCTCACTGTTCAAATAAACCTACCATTTAAATTATAGACTGCTCATTTCTTTGTCAGTGGGCAAACGTACAAAATCAGCAGGGGATCAAATACTTTTTTCTCCTCACTGTAGGTCCACATTATTGTGATGTATTTACTTTAAAAAAAGTTATTTTCCCTCGATTCAAATTTTAAATTTCAGTCTGTTTTAATTGCTTGCTAATAAGATTGCTTAACGAGTTTTTAGCCACACAATACATAAAAAATTGAATAATAATCAGAGCCCATTGTAAAGCCACGAGTGTATGAAGGCCTCCAAACACTGTGCTGGTCATGGGGGTTTGTTTGACCAAACTTCACCTCAACGATCAGTGTCAGGAGGTGATGGTGAGGGCCCAGGACTGGTTTAGATGTCACTCGTCACTGATGTTAGCTGTAGCTGGGAATCCAACTCGGGTTTCCATATTAGGCGCAGTGAGCAAACCACTGTTCCACAGAGCCTCTCCAAACACATTTTTAAAAAAGTTTCCGTTCACTAACACCTATTTGTAATAATTATACATGCATGTATCAAAGGGGAATCTGGGATAGTATTTCAGTGAGGCACAACCTACATTATCTTCACTAATGTCCTTTTTATTTTTTTTTGCATTCTAAAGTCTAATGGCCCCCACGGTTACAGGAGAAATTTACACAGAGATAAACGGCTGCACACCCACATGGCCGTCCAAATCTGAATTTCATGATGAATAACTTTACATGAAATTCATGTAATCTGAAACCGTCACGTCTCATGCGAACCTTATGGAAAGTCCAACCTGGCCCTTTCTACAAACGGACCAGGATTTACATATATACATTACATCTATTCTGTTTACTCCCACGCAATGCAAACGAGCGGCACGATGAATTGCGGTAACTCCTATTGAAGTGTTTAACCGCGTCGAGATGGAAATTCCCAATTCAAATTTAGGGCGGCAGAATGATGCAGTAGTAACACTTGCGCCTCCCTGCAAGAAGCACCTCGGTTAAATTCCTGACTCGGGCACCCTTGTGTGGAGTTTGTATGCTTTTGCCATATTCTGCATTGGTTTCCACTTGGTTCTCAGCTCTTCGGTGTCCTCAAAAAGCTATTAAAAAAAAAGCGATATAATGTAACCGGAATTGGCCAAATATCCAAATGCTGAAAAATTTCTCAAGTTGGATTACCCACAGGCATTAACGACACCTACTGGCAGACTAATGCTCGCTGAACCATTTTGTGCTGCATAGGGACAGCTGCCACCGAGGGTCCCGCTTTGCATGGTTGAGATGAGATGTGATATTAGGCACTTTGAGTTGCGATGGCATTTAATCCCCACATAAATGTTATCATTATTATCTTTATATAGAAAATGGGAAAAAACTATTCTTACAAGAGCCATTCTACGCATGCAGCGCGAGCTTGAAAATTATTCGAATCAATGCGGTCATCACACTACTACTATCAACAAACGGTGATATGTACATCACGCACGCCCAACACCTCTGCCCTCCCGTACGTTGACTGATCGAATTCGCTTTGCCCGCGCTCTTGGGAGCAGAAAACCAAACGAAGAAAAAAATCATCCAAAATCGCACACGCCGCCCGTCCGTACACCAGGGCCTTGTGCCCACTGGTTCCTCTGCGAGTGGAGGGGGTGCGGCGGTTGTCATGAGAAGGGTGCTTGGAACCGGGTTAACACGTCGCTTGACTTGCTTTTTTTCCCCCGGTTCTGCTTAGCAGCGTGACGGACAGGCCATTAGGCGGTAACTCGGCGCGCCGCGCGCGGCGGCAAACCACAACAAATCGCGCCAAATTACCCGAGGAACATGCAGATCGCTACGTGAGCCGGCCGCGAAATGAGCGGTTGTCGAGCGCAGGTCCTGGACCCCGCGTACCGCCATTCCCACTCACGATCTTCCCTGCTATTTGCATCTCACTGTAGCGCACCATTGTTATTTGCTCTGCTGTCTGTGTGTTGCCAAAGCCGACTGTTGCAGAACTTTAAGCCACGACGACAAACTAAATGTAGAACGTGGTCATATATCATGATTACGATCGAGTGCGTACACGAAAACATGAGCGCGTGATGCCTTCGCAGGCATTAACATACGTGAGGATACGAGGCAGTGGATTGGCTGTCATCATGGTGAAAATATAGTATTTAAGTGTGGGAATGAAATTTACTTAAATAATATGTAGTTTACTAACGGGGTGACGATGTGGCCCAGCGGTTGCGCATTTACCCATTTGTTGCAGATGTTTGTGGTTTGAATCAGGCCAGTGGCCCTTGTTAATATTGCGAGTGTATTAACATCAAAGATCCCCGACATCATTAAAAAATATTCGGCTCATTGCTTGTCGGCATCATGGTCCAAACTTTCCAAAAAATGAAAAAAATACACCACAAATTACCCTCATGGACTGCCTATTGGCGGACAAAGGCACACTTGCAGGCCGGTGCGGAGTCACCTTGAGCCGCACAGGGACAGCTGAAAATTGGGCGTCCCCCTGTGAATGGCTGTGATGAGACACTAAATGGAGCACCCTATGAAGCAAAAAGTTATTATTATTAGGTAGTTAATATTCCATGGAGGTCCCTTTGACAGATTCTGCCGAGACTGGAGAACTGCTGAGATTCAACAAAAAGTTTTGCTTTGTATACATCCTCACTGAGTGAATGGACATGAATGACAAGTTTGTGTAAAGGCAGTTTACGTTTCTGCCAACACTTGAATCAGTTCTGTTGAAAAAGTAAAACTGGAATGAGGACAACGTTGGGCAGTTGTTGAAGGGGAGATTGCCTCTCGTCCAGGGCACGTTTGCTAAACCTGTTTGAAATGCAACGGCCTCCTTACTTGGATCATTTTAAAGAGTTCTTTTTAACATCCTGAAGGAGGAGCCGAGCGAGCGCGACATGAAGGGAATCTAAAACGACGATCGCGAAGGTCGTGCGGTCACGCTCTTCGGCAGGCTGCCGGGAAAAACCTCGCAACCAGCGACGAGGGGGAGAGAAACGGCGGGGAGAGGAGAGAGAGATGCGCTGACGAGCTCATACGGGGTTTTCAAAGAGGGTTAAAAACAACAACGTAAATAACAAAGCGGAGACACATTTACGGAAGGAAAGAGAAGGCTGCCACTGCACGGACAAATGCAGATTCATAACAGTAACACGGGCGTTTGCAGAAGACCGCTAATCGCGCACACGCGAGCAGTCCCCAAGAATACAGGTCATGGCAATCGCACCGAATATTTAAAGAGCCGGTGTTTGAGAGCGAATCACTGACCGAAGTCTAAGGGAAATGACCTTTACAAACAATAATGGACATTAGCCCCACGTGGAGACAAACACGGAGATGCGGTCGCATTTAACATTTTTTTACAACGTGGCCTTTGCGGCTGGCACCTTTTGCCTCAGCGTTCGCCATCGCCGAAAAAAAGTTTCCGGATGACCGCCAGGAGATTCGCAGTCTCGGTACTGGGACGGGCTGGGAATCACAAGGTCGGGTTTTATTTTAGAATTTGAAGATGTAAAGGTCACAGCACATGAGCTTCGATTGCGATGGTGGGGTAAAAAAAGAAATATAAAATGCACATCACTGCAACGCCACGAATAAATTTCACCCACGAATTCCAAGCCCTGCAGCAGACGTGGTGGTTAAATATCAAGGCAAAAGGAAGCAATTCGAGTTTAATTTCATTTCATTACACCCCCCCCCCCTTCCTACCCCCCCCTTACCCTATTTTTCTCTTCAAAATGACTTTAATTTTCCACGCATCCGTCAGCATGAACGCCGGAGAATGTGGCGGCGTCCGAGTGGCCCCTCCCGCGTGCTCGCGATCCATCAAGCGGCGGCAAGCGCATCCCCATGACGAAAAATTAGGGCACTCAAGCGGATTTAACAGTTCGCCCATCTGGTACACATTTCCCTGTGTTTTCATCTTATATTTTTTTTCGTTATTTCGCCACCTCTTTCATTTCTCGACCCAATGCCTTTCCAACCCTCGCTGCCACTGACAGTGCTGGTGGCCATACCGTGCACAAGTTCTGGTTGTTTGTTTATTTTTGCGTTTTTTAGATCAGTCCAGGAATTCACAGTGAAGCCAAGGAGTCAACCAACAAAATCTCCCTCCGTTCCACCCCACCACTTCTCCATCCCCCCCCCCCCCAAGCCTTCCCAACTAACCCTTTAACCAGCCTCAAACCTGACTGTGGGTGCAAGCATGGAGACGGGAGATGCTCGGCAGACACTCTGACAAACAAACAACAACCGATAGGGCATTCACAAACGATTTGATTGTAAGAGTTATGCGAGATATGTCGAGGAAGAAGGCGAGTGGCGAGTGAAAAGCTGCACCACGCGTCAGGGACGATTACTGGCGTGTGATTCACCAGCTCCAACGGATCAGTCTCTTTAAAGAGCCACAGACTCTGCACCCATTACTGCGGCGTTCATTACAGCAATAATCGTTATTAGTGGGGTGAGGAGCACCCCTGTGATTTCCAAGATGGAGTGGAACTTGGATGACTACCCAGAGCTCAAGATTCGGTGGGAAGGAACCAATGTCTCACGTCAACCAAGACCGGCACTCGTCACACCCTCCGTCTTTGTGAGTTAATAGAACACGCCCCCGAGGAGATGAGTGATGCCGGAAGGATTGGCGGGCACACGGGAAGCTGCCCACCCCCTCCGCCACTGACCGTCCGTCTTCCCGCACGCCAATACAAAGAGCGTGCCAACAAGCAAAGTTACTTGGGCTGGCACTTCGCAGGCCACGACACACACCCATTCCCTCCCGTCTTCTGTCTAGCGTGCCAGCATGCCCGCTTAACGGAGAACTATATCACAGCCCCTCCCCATGGCCAAGTCTCCCTCACTCAATCTCTCTTTATCCATTGACACCGCAGCCCTCTCCTCCCCAGCACAACTGCGGCCAGCTTCAGCAACAGCAGCAGTCAGAGCGGGGCTCCTCCACTCCGGCCCGCGTTCTCCTCCCCGCCCCGCAAACTTCTCTCTCCGCTGGGACATAAATCAGTATTCGTAGCCTCAAGCCCCTGCTTCTACATTCACTCGGTGTGCTCGGTTTGGCTGCGCTCGCAACTCAGGGCCGCACCGGGGTGCCAATGCCCGCTTCACCTCCCAACGTTTCAAATTAAATATTAAAAAAGTAACAACGAAACAGAAAAGCAAAAGCCCAAAAAGCCCACCCACCCTTCCTCCAAATAAATCCTCCCCCCACCCCCAGCTAGCCGCTGCACTGGCGCGCGTGGGTTTGGTGGCGGTATTGGTGGCGCCAGGCGGTGATGGTGTTCGATTCGGGAACGCTTAATGCGCACGTTGGCAATGACACCGCCGCCGCTCACTTCTCTGCTCACCTCTTTACTGCTTCATGATCGCGCCATCATTACTGTCAGCGCCGCGGGGCGTCGTTACCAAGAGTGCGCTGGCTTCTGCTTACGCCGCAGATTCCCGAGACGCCCAGCGACATCGTCGAGCGTGCGAGTCGGTCACCGTGAGCCAGCCTCAAAGCACAAATTACAAATATGGGATTAACCGCAAATTAACCAAATTATGGGTGAAGCGGGTGGCGGCAGTGGTACACGTGCTACGCTATGTTCCTGGTGACATAAGTTCAATTCCCAGCCATGGCTGATATCGGTGGCGAGTGACAACTGAACCAGTCCCAGGGCAGTTTCCCTTTAGCAACCTGCACTTATCAGTGAGAAGCATGGTCAAACAACTCCATGACTGGCCTTCATGCAGCATTAGATAACTGGGGAGGTGCTCATCCATCATTAGATAGACAATTAGATTGATCATAATAATTATCTTCTGAATTACATCCAAGCAGATGATAGCGTGGACAGAGCGTGCAGCTTGCAATTAAAAGGTTGCAAGTTTAAGTACCAGCAAGGGATTGATTCAGCCTCTCAGCCCTCCGTGGTTCACAATATGAGTACTACTTTGATGAGTGGTTGTTCTATGACTAGACTCCACATCACCATAGGAATGGTCATTTCAGCGAGAAACTACTTTGACTTTTTTTAAACCAATCAATTAAAACCACGGAAATGGCCCCTGGTCATTTTCTGGCCAAGATAAGGTGTCCTGTGCTGCGAGATTAATGTTGGATCTTGACTAAAATGATGGGAGGAAAAAAAGTGAACATTAAGGCAACATTTTACAAATGAATGAATACACAGACGGTGAATGAATTATGAGACGGGGCTCAAGCGTGGATTTCGTCTCCATCCGCGGGGCCCCGCTCGCCTAATTAGCGATTCGCTTAACGGCGCGCATTTACATTCGCCCGTTCGGAAATTCAGCCCGAGGATAACGAGACCCACGTCTTGAGCTCTCGCCTCGCAACCGAGCGGAGCGCCTGCACCACGGTTAACCCTCTCCCCCATCACGATACATAGCGCCGGTGTGTAAAGCCTCCGAGAGCGTACGCACCAAACAACCCAAAGTCTCAGAATGAGGCTAATTGGTGGAATCTTTCGAAGCTGCAATTTATTGGAGTCAACAAAAAAAGAGGCGGCTTCAATACTGTGCTTTTTTGATGAAATCGGTTAGAGGCAGCCATCTAACCGTGTAAAAATAACAGCGGTCACGAAACAAAAGATTCCAAATTAAAATGCCAGCGATTATGACCAATAAACCACGAGCACCACCAGATGGCCGAAGTAACTGTAATGCTTCAGGATGTGCACATTAACAAAAAAGAGACAAATTCATAAAGCCTCGCAATATCACAGTTGGTCGTGTGCAGTATTACCATTATTTTAAAAAAACTATTATTTTTTTACACGCCAACGGCAAACCCGCTAATGGCAACAGAGCATTATAGAAACACTAACGCACTCACACAGTATATCACCATGTCCCTTGGCTGACATCATGGGCCTAATTCTCACGTTAATGGAAAAAACACTTTCCAGCCAAGATAAAAATGAAAAACTGGCTCATCCGGCATAAAATAGTGACAATATTGCTGTTCATTTCACGAAAACGTCGGCCGAAACTTGTTTTCCACCACTCAAGCGATGTTCGAGGGCAGAGATGGGCACTCACAAACTGCGACATTTCCTCGTGCCTGTAGCCCATCGCCGCTGCAAGGACGCCAGCACACGCGCTTTCATCTCCACCCCAAAAATCGATGCCTGGAGACTGCGATCAATTACCGTGGAAGCAGCAATGGCTTCGGCACACAACGTGCATTTACGGAAGGGTGGGTGGGGGAAGGCTTTGCTGGGAGCCGAAGAAATATATAAACAAATAAAAACAAAAACGCGAGTGATGTACCATCATCAATTACCATTCCTCCACGCTTTCTTAGAATCAATTACGACAGTCTGGAATCGATTTACAATTCATTGTGATGAAATCGCCAAATTTACCCGATGCTGCTAATGCATATTAAGTGGCCTGTAATATGATGTCTGTAGTGGTTGCCTTGTGGGGTCTAACGCTGTAGGAGGGGTGCTGAAGGAACTAGGAAGAGTCCATTGAGGGTTCACACTCTGCGGTGCAAAAACCAAAACATCAGCAGATGGCAATATCTGAAAATGTCCGTTGTTCAACCAGAAAATTACTCAAAAACAATCGTTATCAATTATACAATCTTGATGCCCCGCTCGGAATAATTAGTAAAAAATATGTTAGATAATAATTTACAGTGCTTTTGTCAATTCCGTGTCAGTCATGTGGGGTTGTTCCACCATACTGACCACGCTGGTCAGAGCGGGTTGGTGAAGAGGCTCGTGAGGAACACAGAACCAGTTCCCGGCAAATTAACTCAGGCCTCCCCGATTCATAGTGTACTGCGTGAACCATTACAATTAAACTTAACCGTTACGCTGATACATCCCAAAAAAAATCGTAGTATGTTAATCGATTATAAATTATGCTAATTATACACTTGCATTAATAAACACCAATGAAGAGAGCAAGAATCTACCAATAAGAAATGCTTTAACAATGGAAACGAAAAATCAGCAACCCCCAAACCACGACCATTCAATTAATTGCTTTGTTGGTGATGATGGCGGGGTTGGTGAGTGATGAGTCAATGAGTAAGTGGCCTAGCAGAACTTATTGCATCAGCCTTTACAATCCGATCTACGTACAAACTCTGCACTTTGCCGAAGCCATGATGCAGGTGGCAGCAGCAGAGATTGAACCTAGATTTCCAGGTAACCATGCTGAACAGGAGCAACACATAGATCACACATGACTATGCAAGCACATATTGTCATCATCATCAGCCATGGTCAATCCACTGCTCGATGAATGTCTCCCCAATTTTCCACCTTGCGAATTGGGGAGGCAATCCTTGCGATATAATAACCTGCTTGAAACCCACAAAACAGTAGATTTTACCACCACATCTCCTTTGGTGTACGTCCTTTCAGACGACATCCATTCTTTTGCTGCCACTTTCATCATTATTCTTGACAACCGGCCATCATTCCTACTAAGTAAAGTTCCAAGCCCAAAGCCCACTTACGTTTCACAACAGTTTGAGTGATATCACCAACACGTACTGACCAGCGCGGTGAAGTACGGTCGCGGATCTCTCCCCAGTGGTACCCAGGGAGAGCGAAAACGACAGGAGAAATCAATTCACAAGGCAATGTCGCCCCACGCACACAAGACTGAGGTTTGAACAGAAAACAATAAACACCGATTAATTAGGCACAAGCCCAAAGCGGTACACGGTTATAAACACTACATTTTAAAGATTTACTTTGTTCTTCCCATTATTTAATTTTGTTGCATTTTGTAACACAGCGCTTGTTTTTTTAACTCGCGTGCAGGTTTTTCACAGTTGTGCTGTACGGCTATACAGTGTTTTCGGTGTGTGCCGAGTGCAGTTGGGCACAACGTGCGACGTTTTGCCCCGTAGGTCACCACAGTAGCGAGATGATATCTCCCTTGCCTAGTACGCAAGAGGTCGTGAGGTTCCATCCTGACCCTGACGCCTGTATATTTGGAGTTTTCAGGTTCTCCCCGTGGTCACATGGATTTTGGTCCGGGTTCCTCCGGTTGTGCCCTCCAAATTTATAAACATGCGTATTGATTATTTGGCTGCTACTATAAATTACCACATATTATATAGGCCACTTCAATGAGCTATCATAAGTGGCCAGGTCACCTCTGAAAAAGTGTGGGTTTCTGAAACTGACTTCTACAGTTACAACCCAAAAAATACACACACTGGAATACTGCGGGTGTATTATTAATTATTAGACTGTAAAATAAGTGGCGCCTGCTTCACAGTGGTCGTGGAAGATTCCGTTATGCCATTCGAGAGAAGCGTATCGCACGCTGGTGTCACACTCCAAATGTGTTTAATCTCAAAAGTTCCTTGCAAATTTCTCAATTGGGAAAATACATAGCAATCGTCATTCCCTCCTGCGACCACATGGCAGGACTCTCTTGAAATAATCTTGAGCCTGTAAGGCTTTCCTGGGTAAACAGGACAAATAATAATAAAAGTAGTACTTGGTTTTTATAACAATATACAGTGGGTATACATTTAATTGTAATGCTTTCAAAAGTCTTGATTTGAAGCTTTCGTGACTGCAGGAATCCATACTCTTTGGTTCTTTCGGTAAAGTCACATAGGGAATAATAATAATAGATCACGACATTTCGATCGCCACACAAGCAATCGTCCTCTATCCCACCTGAGGACGATTGCTTGTGTGGCGATCGAAATGTCGTGAGCTATTGTTTTTTCTACCTACGTGACTTTACCGAAAGAACCAAAGAGTATGGTTTCAATAGCTTTTAATTTGAGTAAATGTTTTGAAGGAACTGGATTGGGTAAAAAATATCCCAATAATATGTGCAACATTATTGTTTACAATGTGTCACAGAGGCAAATTATGTTTTCAGATAAGTACTACACATTACCAGTTGCGATACACAACTGCTTTAATTTCAAGCGCTACACAAATGTTATAAACAGGACACATTTTTTTTTCCCTCTTCAAATTAAAGGTCCTCACTGTTGTTTAACGGCGGTTGATAATAATTAATGGTAATGCACGCGAGCACAATTAACCACGTGCACCCCAATTAGTGGGTTTAACCACACGAGGCCTACCGCTCAGCTTAGTCTACAGACTATTGTAAAGGTTCACCACACTCATGTATTTCAATCACTGTGCAACGTGAACGCATCTCAGCGCTCAACAAGCGAGCATTGGGTGGTGGTTCTCATCTCCGTCGGTGGTCCCAACTTCCCGCCAAGCAGTCCTCGTTTTTTTAAAATCAGGAAACAAAGAAAGGTAGCGAATGGCTTCTTGATTACATTGTAATTATTTGCGTGTTTTTCTTTGTGCGAGAAATTGATTGCCGTTGTTATCGTGTCTATAGATTGTTGGCCATTAGTTCACGGTGTGCAACCATTTCACATTGTGACTCCAAGTGTAATGACACGTGACACATTTCCAGGGTATAGCAATACTTAGGCAATTGGCTTTTCCTTAATAAATAAATAATTTTGCCCGCCTGCTCTTTTTATCAGAAAACCAATAATGAGAACTTAGTGGGAATTATAATGAAGTGAAAATGTTTGGCTCTCCAAGTAATTGAAACAATACATGTAGAATATTTATCTGGGATATAGATCATGGGGCGATAGGAAATTATTCAATGATTATTTTAATGATTGTTTTTTGTTTGTTATGGATATGTTAATGATTAATTGGCTGTGTGCCATGACACACATTCACGTGCGGATGAGAAAGACAAAGCTCTCCTTTAGCCGGCTCCCACTCAAAATCTGTAAAGCAAAACATTTTAACTGGCTTTTCTTTTTAAAGATTGGCAAATCTTAACGGTGGAATATATTTTTCACGTGATTTTTTTTTACCTGGAACGAAATAATTGGTATCTTTTTATATATTTTATGAGTCTTTAAAAAATATAAAATGAATTCAAATAAGTAATTTAACACGATAGCAGAGAGCAAATGCCAAAACAAAATGACAAGAATTAATAAGTGTAAGTGGTATATTATGAAACAGCAAATCAGCATACATTTTATATAACACATTTAGCATAAATATTCAACCCAGTCGCTGAAAAGTGTCTGGGATATTAGCCTGTGAATCACTACCCTCAATATCAACTAAAAGCAAAAGACATCCTCAAAGTTCACGTTCTAATTCAGCTAATTAGTTTTTGTTTTATTACATATCCTCACCAGTGTCACTGCTAATGCTGCTACCTGTCACATCAATAAGACCCAGCTAAATTAAAATGTATTAAACATGTATGGTTTCGCAGATGCTTCTATTTCGAGAGTAGTTTTCCAGGTGTGGCTGCACGTCGAGCATTTCTTCTCTCAAGATTTCGCCACGCACGACTGTGGGAATCTTCAAGAGTTGAACTGAATTCAAATGATTCACGTCATAAGGTGAAGCATCCTTTCCGATCGCCCGAGACAATTGCCCACCTAAGCGGATTTCACCGAGCTACCTCTGGCATTGGGTAGAACATTCTGACCTGCCTTGCCACTCACACTAATGTTTGTCACGTGACAATTGAATCGACGTTTAATTCTCAGCGCTGGAATTTAACCACATTAGGTGCATAATCAAAACTGTTGTTACGAGGGTTTTTTGTGTGTGTGTGTAGGCATTGGTGAATGGGTTTAAACCATTAGTTTATCACACCAGAGAACTGGGTTTAATCAGGCAATTGCCTGGATTCAAACCCAGGCACCTGTCAGTGAAATTACCTCTCAGCGAGTCACCCGCCCGTCTACAATTTCCAAACAAAGATTTTAATCCATAATAAAGGTATTTGGATTAAATCACGTAAATAGAGATGTGTCGTTAATCCACCACCACCTGACACAATGCAATTAGTAAGGTTGCTCACGTAAATATACCTGTCAACCCATATGATTTACCCGTATTCTTGTAAAGGGAAATTGAGTTTTCAGGTCCATATGGCGTACAGCCATTTCCATACGGGGAAAATATATTTATTTATGTTTCTTCCTTGTGATGAGACTTTGTAGGATGAACGCTGAGATTTATAAGGGCACGGGGTAACCAATAAGGCCTGAATTGGTCTGTAATAAGGTAGGCACTGATAAGGGGTTGACAGGTCTACGTAAACAAAACTTGCTAATTAGTTACTACTTCAGCATACCTGTGTGTTGAAGAGTAACTTACCACTTTACATTTGTTTATTTTTTTAAACAGATGCTGAGCACAGGCCCAATGGCCCACAATGTCTAGCGGCCAGCAAAAGTGGACTCAAAAGCTTAACCATAGTAACAAAAACAACCGCCATTCGCCACTAAGTGTGGGTGACATCACCACGGCGCTTGTGCCAGGCTATGTGCAGGTCACGGGACAGACCCAAGTGACATGGGTTGACCGACTAATATGACTGGCAGATGACCATAGTGCCACAAAACTGACAAAGACACCCAACAAATCACCAACCGTCTCTTTCGGTTGTAGCGGTGCCAATTTAATTACATGCACACACCAGGGGGCAGGTGGGTAAACAAGCAGAATATGCCGAGCCGGATGAAGCTTCCCCCCCCCTCTCACACCTTCTCACCAGGCTCTACTGCTGTGCCTTAGGAGCCCAATATTTAGCGATAAGCACTTCAAAGGTGTGCCCCAAATGCCAGCTCGCATCATGGATACTGAAGAGTTAAATGTTCGCTGAACTTACGTCGTGAATTTGGAATGCAATGTATGTATTGATCGCAGCGGCATATGTGTATTTCAATCTTCAATTTTGAATCATGCACAGTTCCGTATATTTAGTTTTAAAAAGTGTGCTCCATTTTAATTATGTCACAGATATTTACGTGAATTATGCTAGGAATATGGGTCTATTTTGGCCCAGACATGAACTAAAAAACTGAGGTATTATTTATTCAAAACGTGTTGTACTTAACCGAGTAATCAGTTGCAACACCTCGCTTACAAATGCATTGGCGAAAGACGACACTTGGCAGGCCACAGCAATTTTATACCATGCACTATGTAACACAACACACGCATGCCAATGTCTATGCAAATTAACATTTCACAAAATAATTACGCACTGCATGTACAAAAAAACCACACACACACATGGATATGAAGTAAATTAAATTGCTGCTGCTTCAGCGATCAAACACAAGTTGATGATATAAAAAAATTGAGAGGATATATTTTATTCCAACCACACGTGCACGCGCGGGTCTCGATTTAACGTGGCGAATCGGCACCAAATCCTCAGTCATGTCTGATTTGCACGGTAAATCGATGCGCATCAAAAGTGCATTACAATGATCGCTATTTATTTCAACATTTTTGATGATACATGCCGATATATAAACTCCATAAGCAATAAAGTAAGGCCCACTGGGACAGCATATCTGGCTCGCAAAGGAGACCTGGGATGATCAATTGCTGGTACGCTCTGTGGTCTGAGCTCTCCAGTGGCCATTGCTTCGCCGCTCCAGCACGATCCACTGCTCATTCACAAGTTGTTCAGTTGGCTGACTGACTGACAACTCAGATGGCTTTTAATGTATTTGATGGAGCACAGAATTAGTCAATGCCATCAAACATTGCAAATGCAGGTATATAAATATGCAGTGAGCATGAGGAGCTAAAGTTTATTCGCTAGGGCAAAAAGTTAAATGTACATATGGATGAAAAGAATTCTCGCCAAAGCTCCTGGGATCTGAATATAATTACGTTCATTTTCTGATCGCGTTGGTGAAACAGGGCATGGCTTTGCAAAAACAGTGGATGTGAAGAGAGCTGCGCTGAAAATAAAACTGGTGATGATAATTAATGAGAAGGGGGAAGAAAAGAATGCGGACGCTAGATGTTCTGACCGCTCAGATTTACATCGTCAATGAGTGAATTCATCCGAAGAGAAAAAAAAAATCAACCCCCCGAACAGTGAATTCAAGGGACAGGCGAGACCCCGTCAAGATGCATGCAAGGCAGCGGCACACAACTCTCACTCAGAAATGGAATAAACATGACTCGCAGTGTTTATACTAATAAAACCACAGTTAACACGCAATGGGGAAAAATTAATAATAAAACACCCTAATAAAAATTATGAATGCATAAGCGAGCTGCTCGGGAACATGTTTTATGCTCAGGGGTCACCCAGTTATCATGCGTCTGCACACACTGCACAGTCGCTTGGGGGAAGCAGTGAATCGGGCCCTGCTCGTTTTTCATTTATAAACCGAGATAGAATTATGACTTAGCGACGTAACAATTTATCAATTTTTTTGTGTTTCCATTCCTCCCAGTCCACTTTCGCGTAGGGATGGAGACGTGTCACACAGAGGAAGATTTCTCATACGCGTTCGGTAGTGAACACAATAATAATTAAGACAGTCCGCCGCCGGGCTACATGTTTTTAGCAAAAAATAAACACTCCCCCAACATCCGCAGTGAACTATTGTTTCTATTATAAACATATTGCACTTCAGCCAATTAGGCAGCATCAGTAAAAGCAGATACATCTTTTGTCTGAAAGTCTGCCATCCTTGTCACCAAACTCTGCTGTGAAAATAAAAACGCAGCAGAACGCAATTCAAGTTTGCGGTAAAACCTTGTAGTGAGAGTATTCTGTCAGGAGCTCTTGCCAATCATCTCCGTTACAAAAAACCCCGCTGAAAAAACATGCATTTCTTATTTTTTTTCAGGAAAGACTAAAAATTATTTGACTACGATGAAGGGACATTTCCGTTATCCTGAATCAAGTGGGACACATTAGCTTTGAAGAAGAAAGTTACGAGCAAAAAATTTTGACACGGCACAATTACATAAAAAAGAAGCGTTAACGATAAGGCATTTATTACACCGCATGACTGCCGCGTATTCAACTATCATCTAGGTTTTTGTGTCCCTTCTTTTCGGTCTTAAAACGTTTTTAACCACCCACAGACGCCAGACACTGGCATCAAATGGTGAATTTGTCAAACCTAAAAAAAAAAATCAGCTAAACGTAAAGATCAACGTACATGTCAAATGTTGTTAAATATTTTTCCCCTCCTTTGTTGGTTTTTCCTCCAACGGGCCCAGCAGCATCAGGTTGACAACACTACGGCACGCGTGTGCATACCAATAAACACAGTTCATCAACCAAGCCTGCCGCTGTGTTCCCTAGGGGGTCTTGGGCCCTAATGCGACCGCTTATCTTCAAGCCCTTGAAAACCACTCCATTAGCCAGGCTCCACGCTCCTAGACTCCGAAGCCCCATTTTGTTTTGCCTCCAAGGCCATAATGACACTCCAATGCCGCATTTGAATCTCAGTTTTGTGCTTCAGAATAATGGTGGAAAGAGAGAGCCGGACGGAATCGTAACATTACCAAAACAAAACAAATTGAAGTATGTAACTGGCAATTGGCAGATTACCACGGTTATCAGGAGATGTACTTCAACGTACTCTCAATTATTTTCTTAGAATCCTATCACCTCAGTCGCAGACTGATGGCTACCAAAATTAGCCTGAGAGGGATCACGGCCTCTGAGTGTTCTCGAGATTGTGATGATGCATACTTGCGAGGAGGGGATGGGGGTGGTGGGGTCGGTGGATCGTGTGGAGGCAATCATGTAACACAAAGTGGCTTGTTGATGGCAGTACAGCAAATAGGTTAACCATTCTCAAGATTTTCTAAAACTGTCCTCTTATACGCGTGACTTTTCGACAGACATAGTGCATACCAGATTCATACCCGAGCGTATAACAAAATTGTTGAGAACTCCAATGAAAATGTATCGAGACTGTGATATTTTCATGTATCTACAGAAACTATGATTACAAGTATGTCTTGCCTAATGCAGTAAAATTGGATGCCTAAAATAATGACCTCCACCAAGTATTTATTTTGATAATGCTGCTAAATGGCTGCGCTACCTTTTTAATGATTAAAATCGCATTCCGAGTTGGTGTAAGTGCCTCAATCATAACATGATTTTTGGCTCCAAGCTATCCATAGCTCAGGAAAGGTCTCTTTCGCCACCTCGTGGCCAGATTCCATCATCATCATCAGAAACGCATAGGCGACAAAGTTCCGTTACCGCCAATCAGAATGTAAACGTTTCACCGCATTGTAGGCGGCCTCCAAGATTAGACCGGGGCCACATTTGGTGGATTCATATTCATCATTGTCACCACTACCACCACCACGAACCACTGCTTGACCACTGCCGGATAGAGGGAGCGCCTTTGGCTGCTATTCCATCTCTGGTCTCGTTCTATCGTCACGATACCCTAAATAGCAATGTATCCTGGCCAAGTCCACTTGAGTTGTCTCATAAAAAAAAACAGGTTCAACCGGTGCAAACTACCAGCCATGACAAGTATCAAAAACATGGGGGGATTGATAGCAACAAATACTTCACCACGTTGGTCGGTGCTGCTTAGTGGAGGCAGGGCAGGGAGCATAATACTTTGGAGCAGTTCAAATGATTTTGCCGCACTGTTCGCTGCTGCTCACAATGTAGCTTCGCAGCCATAAACATTGGCATTGTTATACAAAGATCCCCCGTATAGCCTCAGACTTGTTGAGGCAAGTGCTGTAAGTGAGCGCCTATGAAGGCCAGAACGGCACACGATGGGGTGGGTGGCGAGCACCACGCCCGGCCGCCTTTGTCTCCCTCATGGCGACGTTTACACACCGCAAAAGGTACTCATGTGAGGCTGAGTCGACGTAGAGGAGGTCCAGAACCGGTTCAGATAATCGTCACTGGTTTTGACCGTGAGCTGGAATCGCACTCGGGTCGCCGGGGTTCGTAGCGCAGCGTGCTAACCGCTACGCCACCGCTCCCATTGTTATATACTGTACACACAAGACACATTTTTCTTCATTTAACACAGGGGCAGGGGACCTTTTTTCTGCCAAGGGCCATTTGGATATTTATAACATCATTCGCGGGCCATACAAAATGATCAACCTAAAAATAAGCCTGTTATATTTGGTCAAACAATTAACTCACTCCTAATGTGATGGCTGGAACTGCTTCTCTTTGGCGAGGCGTGTGATGATGTTAGCCGGTGTTGACGATGTTGCTACTCGCAACTGCTTTTCCAGGTTTGCTCCGAGATTTACTGAATTTGGAGACCCGCCTGCGGTTGCCTTGGCGGGGCCAGAGACCAAATGATTTCGCGGGCCGGACGTTCTCCACCCCTGATTTAAAGGATTGTGTTTGATAGACCGATCTGTTGAGTTTATGCTGTTTCGCACGGTGGTCGTTCAGCCATGCACGATGCAGGCCTCGGAGCTGCGTTTCCCTTTCCGAGACGCGACGAGAGGGCAACCCACACACGAGGGCGGCCACGCACACCCCTCGTGGTGAGCGCGGCCACGCACACCCCTCGTGGTGGGAGCCGCCACGCACACCCCTCGTGGTGGGAGCCGCCACGCACACCCCTCGTGGTGAGAGTGGCCACGCACACCCCTCGTGGTGAGAGTGGCCACGCACACCCCTCGTGGTGAGAGTGGCCACGCACACCCCTCGTGGTGAGAGTGGCCACGCACACCCCTCGTGGTGGGAGCCGCCACGCACACCCCTCGTGGTGAGAGTGGCCACGCACACCCCTCGTGGTGAGAGTGGCCACGCACACCCCTCGTGGTGAGAGTGGCCACGCACACCCCTCGTGGTGAGAGTGGCCACGCACACCCCTCGTGGTGAGAGTGGCCACGCACACCCCTCGTGGTGAGCGTGGCCACGCACACCCCTCGCGGTGGGAGCGTGGCCACGCACACCCCTCGCGGTGGGAGCGTGGCCACGCACACCCCTCGTGGTGAGCGAGGCCACGCACACCCCTCGTGGTGAGAGTGGCCACGCACCCCCCTCGTGGTGAGAGCGGCCACGCCCACCCCTCGTGGTGGGAGCCGCCACGCACACCCCTCGTGGTGGGAGCCGCCACGCACACCCCTCGTGGTGGGAGCCGCCACGCCCACCCCTCGTGGTGAGCGAGGCCACGCACACCCCTCGAGCGGCTCTCAGAGTCGACCCCACAACGAGTCAACATTTGAACTCGCAACCTTCCCCAAATGTCCCGTGGTGGCGGTGGCGCTGCTGCCGCCTTGGCAGTAGTGGAACAAGCAGACAATAACGAAATAACTCAACACGGTCGCCAATAACGCTGTGGCCTTAAAAGGGAATATATATACACACACGAGGCGACGTTTCGGGCAATGGCCCTTTTTAAAATTAGAAAAAGGAAACCAATATATACGAGGCGACGTTTCGGGCAATGTCCCTTTTTACAATTAGGAAAAGGGAACAAATATATACGAGGCGACGTTTCGGGCAATGTCCCTTTTTAAAATTAGGAAAAGGTAACATATACGAGGCGACGTTTCGGACAATGTCCCTTTTTCAAATAGGAAAATAACATCTAGTAGACGACGTTTCGCGTCATGACCCTTAATGTAAATGTCTCCAGAAGGCGACATTTCGCACAATGACCCTTTTTTAATAAGGGTCGTTGCCAAAAACGTCGGATTACATTTTCCCGAAGGCCAGTGTGATTGACGAATGTGTTGATGGTTTTTTCTGTTTATTCTTTGTACAGTACGCCGTTTGTTGTAATCGAGGTGGTTCCATTTAACAAATTTAAAAAAAAACAATCGTTGGGCTGCTGACATTCCTGAACAAGTGGTGGAAATTCCACGTTCACATGACAGGGGGGCAGTCCGTCCGTTGGATCGCTCCTCTTGACTTTCGAATGGTGTTCCTATTTTATCGACCTCAAGGGTTGATGGGGTGAGTGAATCTCATACCTTGTAAACATGCAGCTGTGTACAAATTTTGCACCGATGGAACGTATCACTGTATTTTTTCCCTTAACGGGTAATGAATGTAATTTAATGACATCTACAAATGTTAACGTAGCTTAAGATTTTACTGTCGGGAAATGCATTTAAATCACGTGACTCCAGTACGGTAACATCACAACTCATCACTTTTTAACAAGGCTCTCTGTGAAGCGTTTATATTTTAAAAAAAATCCTGTCGCACGTCGTCGATTATTACAGTTATGATTCCAACTGCGTCTTACGATACAAACAAAAATCCGAATTAAGTGTTTCATGTTCTGAGGGAAAACCCAACCCAACTCACCCGCATCGCGAACATGTGGCCCTGCGATCCGGCGGCTCTGCCGGCAACTCCGCCAGCTGTCCGAACACCGTCGAGGCTCCCTCCTCGTCATCCTCCTCGTTGCCCCCCACCTCGTCGCCTCTCGAGTCGTCGCCGTCCTCCTCCTCCTCTCCCCCGGCACAGCCGAGGCCGCTGAATCCGCTCACCACATCGCTCAGCCGGCAGCCCTCGCCATCGGCCATGACGCCAGTTGCTTTCCCGCCAAATTGAAACCCGCGCCGCCATCTTAGGTGAGGTCACTCACCCCGCTTCCCCCCCCCTCCTCCATAATAGGAGGGGTGGGGGGAACTCTGCCGTCACACGTCCCATTGAAAAGCCGATTAGCCCTCCTTGCCCAACATGGCGGCCTGGAGGCTGCGTGGCGACTGCCACGCGTGGTCAAAGGCAACATCGCGTCAAGTTGGTGCTGGTGGTGAAAGTTTCAAGTTCATTTTTTTATATTTCGTCGGGTGAGGAGAAATCTCCAGAGACCAGGACCCGCAGGACGGGTCCTTTGCAAGAGTCGCTTGGGTCACCCGCAATGACAACAAAAGCCGAATTAAGTACAGGGAGCAAACCCCGATTAGCACGGTTGGCTACGTACGGTGCGAAAGAAGTTCACACGACGTTACAGCAATGAGGCAAAAATAGAAAATGTGCAAAAAGCACAATTGCGTCACGTGAGAAAGAAAATACGGAGGGTTTCACGACCAATTTTATTCATAATTAGTTTTGTTTGTTTTAGATCGATGTGTTCACTAAAACCCATCCACCACCCGACAAGGCCAATCGAATTAAATCAAGTGGGCAGATATGCCAATCGAATTAGTTTTCTTTTTAAGAATTCAGAAGGAATCTTCAAAAGCAAAGCAATTTTTGCGATCCTGTACGACGTTTCGCTTGAGATTACACTCGGCATCATCAGGCGTTGTAGGGGGATGACATCGGTTTACCCCGTATTCTTGTACGACAGGGAAATTAAGTTTTAAAGTCCATACGGCGTACAGCCGTTTGAATAGGGGCAAATAAATCTCATGTGTTTCTCCCTTGTGATGGGACTTTGTAGGTTGAACGTTGAGATTTTTAAGCACATGGGCTGACCAATATGGTCTGAATTTTGTCTGTAATCTGGTCGGCACTGATAAGGGAAATTAAGTTTTAAATTCCATACGGCGTACAGCCGTTTGAATAGGGGCAAATAAATCTCTGTTTCTCCCTTGTGATGGGACTTTGTAGACTGAACGTTGAGATTTTTAAGCACATGGGCTGACCAATATGGTCTGAATTTTGTCTGTAATCTGGTCGGCACTGATAAGGGGTTGACAGATGTGTGCATATATAACACTGTCCCGTACAGATGTAACAGATGGAGATTAGTCCCCCACTTGCGGTACTGACTTGGGGAAGCCAAGGGAATGGTACAAGGGGGTTTAAACACGTAGCAGGCCATCGCGACCAATATCCATGAGGTTTTTGTTTGGGTTTGATCGCGTAAATGTGTCGGTAAACCCACCACCACCCGACACAGCTAATGAGTAAGGTTTGTCACGTAAACAAAACGTGCCAATTCGTTACTAGTTCATCACAATGGTGTGTTTGAGAGTAAAACGACATTTTACAATTCGAGTCCGACGTTTCGCCAGTAATGACAACCAGCATAATGAGCCGACAGCCAGAGTTGTGGACACATCCTCGTTTCGGTCTTAACGGTAAGGGAGTTTCACAACCTGTGTGTGGATCCATTAAACCATCGTTGTGCATCCACAATGCTGGATTAGAGGCCCACATGCTATCCACCAAGGCTTGATTAAAGTTGTCTGAATAAAATTAATACTGGGAATGCAATGTATCCAGAAAGGCCTCATCGATTTTCAAGACCCAGAAGGGTTCTGTATGGGTTTTTGCGTGGCCAATTCCACGAATGAGTTTGTTTTGCCTAAATCCTTGTTGCCTGGACATGTTTAAGACATGCATGCTGAATACTCTGGGCTATCTTGGAATGAACAGCATTAGTAATAGCTATTTGGCAGAAACCCAATAACACGTATAGTTAAATATTTATTTACAGCTCATTGTCAATACTTCAGGATGAAAGCCTCCGATGATCTGTAGGTCACTTCGGTTGCTTGACCATACTTCACCACACTGGTAAGTATGTATGTTGAACTTTTTTTTGCACCGTACGTACTCCCCACCATGCCAATCGGAGGTGCGGCAGAAGGACAACGAAGCACCTCAAAGCAATTAAAGAAATCGGTTTTCAATTTGGATTTTTAAAAGTTCCGCTTAGTGATCGGTTGTCGGCAGTCGAGCCAGTTTTAGTTAAAAAGTTGTGACAAGAGTAATTGGTGGGTTTTTTTTTCAGGACAAATCAGCAAGCTGTGGCCTGTGAATCGCTGCTGTGATGTCTGCAGGTGTAGGCAAGAGCTTTTAACAGTGGAGTTGTTCATCTCAAAGCATTGTTAAAGTGTGGAAGAAATGGGCACCCAACTACTCCTGAAACGTGACAGGTAATGAATGTAACGTGTGTGTGTGTAGCCCATACAGCATTACAATAAATTGCATCACTTATTATGTGGCCGTAAAACCATAGCTTTTGGATATTGTTATCAACTCTTCGTGGATTATATCCCAGACACAACTCGGCCCAATATCATGCAATGCAGCTGGAGAATAGTGCCGACCAACAACGTACCACGTTTGATTCCCATCTCTTGCTCCGTTCAGTTTAATTTTCTCAGTACATATTTGTTTTTTTTCTCTCTCGCAACATTTGTGGCGACGGCCCGTCCGTCCGTTCCCCATCCCACGACACCCATCTCGCGTTGCCATCGCCTCGCCGTTCACTCGGCGTGGCCACCACCGCCAACAAGGAGCTGGTAGAGGGCCCCCCCCCCCGCCGCCCCCCGGCTCCACATCGCCAATTCATTTTTAGTACCCGACGTGAAATTTCGCGGAGAGAGCTGCAAACCTTTTACTTGGGATTAATAATTATTAATTTTACGTGCCTTGATTATACAAGGTCTCAAGACATCCACTTCGCCGGGACGGCAATGCTTTCCTGGGTCGCCGAATGCGTCCCGCGGTGTAACCTGGCGACAGGTGGTCTAAGATGTGGGATAAGATAAAGACGCCGCCGTGCGCGCTGTGGTGCAAACGAGGCCCGTGCAGCCCACGGCGACCGTCTCCTCCCTTGCTTGCCCTTCGAGGCTGCCCTCCGAGGTCACGCAGGACAAGGACAGATGCAATTGGCCACCGATCAATTCTAGCCGGGCGACGAATTTAAAGCTCATTAACGGCACGGATCAAAGGGCAGCCAAGGTGGGGGGGGGGAGGGGGGGTTGGGGCACCCCCCGCGCTCCGATCCACAATGCCCCCACCACCGATAGGCACCGTGAACACACACGCACACTGCAGAGCGCTGCGTGCAGGCCACGTGCGTCGCTCGCAACAGCAAACCATGTACTTCGGCACGCTGATACTATTATCTCCAGAGGGCTGCGTACATGCCCTCTGGAAGGAGGCATTGTGGCTGCGGGAAATGTGTTTTTATTTTACTTTCCATGCAAAATTGGCACCACATTGCTGACTAACAATGTACAGCCCACGACCTCAAATGCCTAAAGCTAGTGGACAGACTGGGCTTAACCAGGATATAGAGACATGGTCACTTGATGGACCTCTGGGATACCCTAACGGGAAGGCGTGTAATGATTTCTTCCCCCAGTGATATGATGAATTGTCACAATTCGATTCAAGAATCAATTCTTTTTGTCTCGTATTTACATTTTGATTAGTTTCCTTTTCTATTTTCCATCTCATGTATAGGGTGTTGTCTGCGGCATTATCGTAAATATAACAGGAGTATGTCATTTTAAAAAATCAATGCACTGTTAAATTCCTACTACAGTCCTAATGAAGGGGGATTTTAATTGTCGAAAAAAATGCAACCGAGACCCTCCAGATCAATGTTTTATAATGGCATTTTCTTAAATAATATTGGCTGTACTTAAACGTGTGGCCTGTTAAATAATAATAATAAACTAATGGTGAACATGCACCCGGGCAAGCCTCGCCGAGTCTTAAAGGCTGTTACAAGGATCCTGCATTGGGATCTTTGGCTCATTCCTTTCGTGTTTGTCTCGTCAGAAGAAACCGGAATATCGGTAGAAACCCCACCTGCACAAGGGCGATAAAGCTCAATACAGATTTCATCCACAAACTCGATCCAGCAGGTGGACAAAATCTGTCCTCAACCCATTGCCGTACTGGCTCGTCGCAGCACTTGCAGTGATATTCCTCTAGTCGATATTAATCTGTTGTATGTATGGTGGTCACACCCATCCAAGCGTTAACCAAACTAAAACCTCCTTGGATTGAGAACTCCTGAGATTGGATGCATTCAGGGGGATTCGGTCAACGGGAAATCGATGCTGCTGGCCCGATGTTATTGACAAGCGTAATCTACGAATACCTTGAAGCCCCAAAAAATTAGGTTGTGTAAACAAATGCTACTCGAAACCATTTATCTGGAAAGTCCATTGGCCCAATGAATGTAATTTCCTTGTGCTGAATAACTTACCCTGCTGGATCAGCGAGCACGCCAATGTTCCTTTAGATACATACCCAAGATGCCTCGCTCCCGACTCGCTGGAGGCTGGCCATGGGGCGACCTACTTGTGGGCACCGCGGTGGCGAGACGTTCACTACCTCGCCTGCTATGCAGGCCGTGGGGGGTTCGATCCCAACCCCGACGCCTGTATATTTGGAGTTTGCATGTTCTCCACGTGGTCGCATGGATTTTCCCTCCACATGTAGAAATATCCTTTTAGAGAATTTGACTGCTATACATTTCCACATAAGCCACTTCATTGGGCTATCATTTGTGAACAGGTTGCTTCTGAAAAATAACTATATAGTAGCTCAGTGAGCCTTACCTGATAAAATAAAAATAGTTCATAGTTTTTTAGTGTACCGAGGGCCTCGTCTCAAAGGTGATTTATTTCCACAGCAGAATGGGAACCGGGCTCTTCTGTCTCAGTTCCCGGCCAGGGCTGTGAGGCATGATGCTAGGTGTGTAAACGACTCACCCTGCCAGGTGGTTGGATGAAATTTCGCTATTCTTGATTTTATTCAAGATTCTATGCAATTCGTCTTTGCTCCTACGGTCTCCTTTGTACTATTTCTTAGTTTTTCTGTCCTGTTTCTGCAATTTTACTTGTTCCATTATTTCATACATTATCCGCAACATGTATTTGTGATTCTTGCACATGCAATTTAATGTATACATCGTGAGCCATAAGAATCGATATTCGTCAACTGCACCGTTCCACCAAAAGCGAAAAGGGGTGACACACGTCCCGTCTGAGCAGTTTTAAAGAAGCTCAAACACGGCGACCAACTCTTACGAGTCCTAACATTGTGCCGCATCTCAACGCCACGCAAAGGAAACATAACACCGGCAAGACTTTACAGCGAACGCGACAATAATACAAATTACGGCGTGTGAATGGCCAAGTAAACTAGTGCAATGTAATATACGTGCTTGAAAACAAAACTCCCCCCTCCCTTCAAAAGAAAGGCCCCAAATCGCACGCGCAAACGTAAACCAAATTATTGACCTCTGCAATCCCAGTCCTCAAGGACCACAGGTTGCTCAAGCCTTCTGGAGTCTCTATTGCAATCAAAACCATCAAGTCAGTGATTTCTAAAGGAGCATTGTGACGACGCTTATCTCCCGGGAGTCCCGAGCCAATTTGTTGAGATTCCGCGTTCCGATGGCAGGTTGCGAGTCCATCCTTAGGGCAACCACTGTTGACTTCCCTACAAAGCGGTGCACATTTTTTTTGTTGATCCTGGAGGGACGACGGGCCGAGCAAACCTCAACCAGGATTTGAACTAGCAACCTTCTGATTATGAGCCGTTCGCTCTTCCGCCGAGCCAGCTGGCCGGATTGGTTGTTTCATTTGGACAAGCGAATGATACTCAGAAGTGCAACCACGGTGGTGGTCCCAAAGGACTGGTTTTCAGTTTTCAGACGAGTATGTGGAGTATATATGTATGTATGCCACATTCGATTTGGCATGCGAGCTGTTATGTAAACCAGAGGGCCCTCTCACTGCAGGGAGCCTTCATCGCCCTTCACGAACCTCAAAAGTCACCCCGGCTAAGTGGTGGGGTGTGACGACACAGTCCATGGGCCTAGACGTGAATAATGTAATGATAAGGGTGTGTGGTTGCTATCATACGATCCCATTCTTCTATGGCAAGGGTGGCCAAACTTCCAGCCATAAGAGCCGCAAACCAAAATCTTCACGTGGCCCAGAGCCACAAGACGCACGGCCACGTGGGGCGGCCACGTCGGGTGGTGACCAGCCAGTGCGCTCGTGCTGGTTGGCTGTAGATTTTAAAATTTATAAATCTGCGGGAGCGCCTCTGAAGTAATCGCGTCTGGCTCCGCTGCCACAGGGACGAGTGGCCTGCGCCACTCCGGCATCCGCAGAATTTTCTGAAGTGAAAAGTTACAAATTAGTTGCGTCTCTATCGAGCCGCGCTGCAGCTGCCTGGGAGCTGCGTGCAGATCTCAATCGACGCTCTGGCCGCCCCCTGTTCGATTGTACGAGCTGCATCTACAAATTGTGAAATGGAGTAAAGCTTAGTTGTAGTCGATTATACCAGGATTTGAAAGGAGCTCATTTTCTTAGGTTATGCGGAGTTATGACTGAGCAGAAATGGGCCGACAACTATACCATCCAAACTAAGGCGAGACTGGTTGCTGGCAACATCAGCGCAGCGCCAGGGATTGGAGTGTGAGGCGTCCTCGTGAACGAACTCGCGGCCGAATCAGAGTCGACTCGGATTCCCGCCGACACACTCGTCAAATTTACCAACAAAATCACAGCCATCCATTTGGAAACCAGGTGGCGGCATAACGACACTCCCATAGTAGCGCCAGGCGTCTAATTTTATGACAGTTAAGGGTAAACGGTGGCATCGAGGCCGCGCTTGGGCAGGTTAGGAATTGGGCAAATTCAGCAGGGAGTTGGGCGAGACCCAGCTCGCGTGCTCGCGAGTCGTAAATTACCCGAGTGGCGAGGGCCCCACCTGCCGGGATAAGAGCACACATTAAGTGCGCTATGCCACCCCGAACAATCTGAAAAATGGAACGCTCGATACCGCGGATGCTCTGCGGGCGCAGCGGCAGAGCCTCCGTAACTGTGGCTCTGCGTGAGACAAATCTCGGCACCGTGCATTGGCCAAGGAGTGCAATCGGTACACTTCTTTTAAAAATTTTACGGCTTTAAAAAGTGAAGTTGTTTCTTTACTAGAAGAGTTGCCTAAAAGTTTCTTCTTTCTGCTACAAGAAAAAAATGTAAACCGTGCAGAGATAAATACAAAAAACATACTGCAATGACGAGCGAGTGCTGTATGAAATCCAAGGCTAGATTAAATCTGAGCCATTTTAACGAACAACATGAGCCCCCCCCCACAAGTTAGCCTCAATAAAACACTAAAATTCGCACGCAGATTTTTAATGGTGTCGATTCTCACTCAGCTTAATGGTGTAAAAATGCTCTGCAAGAAAGTGTGTACCCTCTGACTCTTTGGAGTGATCCTTTGTCAAAGCACATGTTATTATTATGCACACAGCGGTCTTGCTGGCATAGCAGAACATTCCACTTTCCATTGGACGGCAGCACTCAGTGTGGTGCCACCCCTGGTACAAAACGCCTAACCAATAGAACTCGCTCAAACCATAAGTCTCCCCCAACAGAGCTGCAGGTACAAATTAAAAAAAAACCAGCCGGTGGCAAAAAATGCTCAACCCGCTGCCATCGGATCCATCAATCACCACCCACGCAGCTCTGAACAACTGGGTAGGACCGTGCGCATTACAGTAAATTTTAATACCACAATGTGCATTGCATACGTCTATGTGAAATGATGGGACACACACAGGGGGGCGGGAGGGCCCAATAGATGCAACGGGGCTGCGACTCTCCTTTGCTCCTGCTGCCCTCCCTTGCCTCTAACAGAGGACACCTATGCAGGTGAACCGGTCCGTGGAGCCCTAATCCACTCCAGCTTTAAATTCCAGCCACTCGGGCCTATAATTCAACTTATGCATCAAAGGGGTGAGTGGTGGTTGGTGAGCATGAGCAGACTGGACTGGAGTCAGGAAACTGAAGTCTAGCAAATCTCATGAGGGCAGTAGCCTACAAATGGCTCTGTTGAGCCGGGGGTGCTAAACAAGACCACACATTCCTGAAGTAATGGGCAGAATCTGAACAATAATCACATACATCCAATGGTTATCATCAGCCAATCTCTATCCGCTGCTACATAAAGGATGCAGCTTCTGCTTTCTGCGGTGTGCTCGGTGGCAGTACAGAACGTACAAGTCATGCATTCCAAGAAGCAACACAGGGTTCGACTCGTATCCACGGCTAGCCGCTGGAAAAATAAACGTCGACTCAAAATCTTACGTGCCGAGATCAGCGGCACAAGGTTGGGTAACGCGAGGGAGGCAACGCCGGGCCCACGGGGCGTTGAATGTCAAGAGAGGAGGGCGGCAGGGTGGGGAGGAAGCACTTGGGCGTGCGTGCGTGCGTGTGCGTGCGCGTGGGTGTGCGTGCGTGTGTGAGGGGCGGCGCCATCTTGTTGAGTCTCCATCTTCTGCTACGCAAGGGGACGGCTCTTGAGTTACCGAGGGCCACACCGAGCGGTGCTGCTCGCTGCGCGTTTTAAAAGAGCAAACCAACCACACCCTCGTAGTCCAGCCTGCGCCCCAGCGTTAGTTTGCGTGGCGGTGGCCAAGAGGGCAACAGCGGAAGAGGCTGACGATGGGGGGGGGGGGGGGGTCACGCGAGACGAACGCAGGACGGAGGAGACGCGGCTCAAGATGGTAAGAGATGCGCCGAGCATCTTCCTCCTCCTCTGGCACAGGACACCTTCCTCGATGGCTGCATACCACGCAGAGTAAGCTCGTGCACAGACTGGCCTAGTCGCTGCCGTCTGGATTGTCCTCGGAGGAAGTCAGGAAGCGCTGCTCCTTCCATTTTCGGTGCGCCTCTTCTAGCTTTTTCAGCATTTCCTGTTGCAGGAGGAGAGCAGGGGTTGAGACGAGGTCACGCGAGAGCAGTGGTTCTCACCCAGCGATACGCGGACCCCTGGGGGTACGTGGACTCCTGGGGGTACGTGGCAATGTCCCAGAGGGTATGTGAGGTTATTTATAAATTGGTGAAAAATCATGTATGAATTTGCCAATACAAAATAATTACGATAAAATTAAAATCCATATGGTAACCTGGAACGCTATAAAAGACCTTTCTAAACTCGCCGATCGTAAACAATGCAGTTTCCAAGAGTGACCAGCGAGCGCGAACAGAGCGTCCGTTTTTTTTTTATTTGCTTGCAGTTACTAGCTAGTTACAATACCTCACAAAATGGACAATTGGTTTAAATATTGATGAAAATAAGAATAGGTTTTACCCTTTCTGGCAATAAAACAGGCGTTAAGATGTTCAAACAACAAATAGATACGTAGAACATTTTGGATACTGGCAAAAAGGTCCCATTGGTTAAAATATTGATATTCATTATTCATACATTTCTCAGAACCATGTTGATTTAGGCAAGGGGGTACTTACTGGGTTGAAACAAAATTCAACAAGGGGTACAGTAGCCAAACAAGGTTGAGAAGTACTGCACGAGAGGGACAGGCTAATAAATGAAGGCCCTGAGAACAAGAGTGCATTTGTGTGCGGAAGAGTGTCTTCCCATGCTGCGTGGCAGCTGAAAAGTCCATTCCATTAAGGCAGCCTTCATATGTTTACGGGATTCGACCGCGTGAAGAAAAGTGCGTACAGAAACATGACTTCATCCAGCGGTGAATTGCCAAAAGGCCTGTAAATGATTATGAACAGTCCACTTAAGACAGCATGGGAGGAGGGGAGAGGTGACGCAATGGTTAGCGCATCGCACTATGAACCCGGTGATCCGAGCTCAATTCTCGGCCACATCGGTGGCGAGCGGTACCCGTGCTGGTCCTGGGCACGTCCTCCCCCCGACCGTAGCCAAATCGCACTGATAACGTATGGCCAACGGACTCACCTCAGCCATGGAGTCCGTGGGGAAGTTCAGGATTTTCCCAATATTCTTCACGTGGAAGACAGACTTGAGCTTCTCCTGCGCAACAGCAGACCAGTGGCAACAAGACAATTACAGCCCTGACATTTTTTACTCAAAACTGCTGGCAGGACAGCCCCCATTCGAGGAGGCAGCTCCAGGAGGTTCCCTCTAGGGGACATTTTTCACTCTGGCGAGATGTTAACTACCTCGCTAGGTATGCAGGAGGTCGTGGGTTTGATCCCCACCCCGATGCCTGTATTTTGGTAGTTTGCGTGTTCTCCCCGTGGTTGCGTGGAATTTTTCTCTGGCTCCTTTGGTTTTTCCCTCCGCATTTAGAATCGACGTGAGTTGAGATTATTTTGCTGCTATAGATTTCCACATAAGCCACTTCGTTGAGCTATCATTTGTGGCCAGGTTCCCTTCTGAAAAAGAATCGAACCCACGATCTCCGGATTGCAAATCCATTGCACTAGCCCATGACAGCAGGGCAGAGTTTGACGACGATGCCACCACCGTATTCATGGTAAATAATGCGCGGCGTGTGCTTCACACCAACCTGTGAAAACCCCGTGATGTTCGCTATAAAGAGGGTGCCAAAGCGTGCCTGCACCACGGTCCAGATTTTATTTAAAAAAAAGTCCTCTCAAATTACTTAATTGGGAAGCTGCATAGCAGCAGCAGCAACAACACCACCGCGCCACTCCCCACCCCTATCAGCAGACTAATGCCCAATCGCTGGCCAAGTGCCGTGGTCACCTTGTGTCTCACAGGGACAACTGCCACAGGGGGTGCCCCCTTCTTGCAGAGTGCCTCGAGGTGTAGCGCACGGGAGGCGCGGTGTGAATAGAGCGACGACGATGAAGGTGAGAGAGAAATCTCTCGGTTGTGGAAGGTTGGAGTGGGGGGGTGAGGGGAGAGGGGGGTGGTGGGGGTGGTGTGAAGCGGCTCACGTTAGCGAGGATGCAGAGGCGCCGGCCCTCGCGCAGCGGCGGATCGGTGAACTCGTTGAACATGTACTGCCAGTCGCACGTCACCTGGCCGAACATGTCGTCCTTGGTGACGAACATCACCCGCCTGCGTCACATGCGGCGCCCAGCAGGCCAAACACGCGGCGCACACGCGCGTCGTCACGGTGGGAGGTGCGAGGGTGACGGAGCAAAATCTGCCATCGATCGCAAACGCCGCAATCGATCACCGCTGCCCAGGCATCTTCGAAAGAGGTACCGACATTTTACCCCACCGCACGTAACTCCGCAGCGCAGCAAATTTAACACGTGGTAGGCTTTTGAAACTAATATTGATTCACGATTCATTTTTGAGTCGGATCGCCTGAGTAAAATGTGTGTCGTAAACCCTCCTCCACCCGACACAGCCAATGAATAAAAATTGTCGCGTGAACAAACGTGGCAAATGTATAATTGGTTCAGCAGCAGGTGTTGGGAGAGCGATCTATGAGCATTTAACAATTGGGTACGGACATTTCGCTGGTACTTACGACAGCATCATCAGGCAGTTGTCAAAATTGTGAAAATTATCCTGCAGGTTTGGTAATCGGTGGTGTAGTTATTTATACTGCTGGGTGAACAAAGACACTTCCATCATTGCTTTAACTTCCGTGCCACGAGATTGCCAGTTCACTGTGCCGACCATTCTACCATCAAAGCATCCCACTGTAAATAGTGCCAAGTGTATGGCTCTATGTCAATCCACTGCTGGATGAAAGCCTCCCCCCTCATGAAGCGAGACAGTCAGTCAAAGGCAAAGGAGAAAAAAGTAGTGGTGACTTCCAGCCAGCATTGTTGTTGTGATTGCGCATGTCAGGGTCATCCATCAAGTTTCCGTAGCAAGAATGCACGAGGCCTGCCAGCTCCTGCTAGCACTTCAAAGTGGCAAGGGTTGGGGAAACAATGGGATCACGGGTGTTGGGTGTGTGCGTGCAGTTGAATTTCAAGGAAGTTGTGACGATGAAAAGTTTGTGAGAACTGTGCGTGCGAGAGGGCTCACGTGTGTGTGTGCTCCACACGGACACTGCCACGATGAGATTTAACAACATATCAAGGTGCGATGCTCACGTGCAGTAAGCGAGACACAACGCCAGAATTGTGAAAATGTCCTCCAGGCTTGGACCTTACATCGGTGATATTTAACATCTCACCATGATGGCGAGATGTTAACGACCTCGTCTGGTATATAGAGGTCGTGGGTTTGATTCCGATCCTGACGCCTGTATATTTGAAGTATGCGTGTCTCTCTCCCCGTGGTCGCGTGGAATTTTTCTCCGGGTCCTTCGGTTTTTTCCTCCACATTTATAATCGACGTGAGTTGAGATTATTTTTCTGCTATAGATTTCCACGAGATAAAGCACTTCGTTGAGCTATCATTTACGGCCAGGTTCGTTTCTCAAAAAGAGCTACATAGCTCAGTGAGCCTCACCAGGTAAAATAATAGTTTAGTTTGGGTGTTTATACTGCAAGGCAGGATGGTAGTTGTGTCTTGCTGCTGCTTGTGAGCAGCACACCTTGGTGTGTTGTGATTTCTATTTGTTTGCAGCCTGCACGGATTTTCCGGATTTGATGGGGTTTCTCATCTTTCACATAAAGTGTTGGATTCGAACTTCCAAGATTTCAGATGTACAGATAAGACCCTTAAGAGATGTGGGAAAATCATTGGTACAATCATGAATCGGCTTTTTCACTTTGGGCAAAATGTCAGGCAATCAGGACTGTAATTTAGAGAACAATTATCTGTCCACCTTTCTCGCCAAGGGAGAAATGCTCATAATATACCCGCAGTGTTGGACACTAGGACCAACTGGCTTTCATCCATGCTGCGATGGTGGCGATGGTGCATTCAGCTTTGTATCCATGTCAAAACATTACCTTACTACACAAAAAAGCGACGAATAATTATCTTCAAAAGTAAACCCTATATGTAATCATAAAATATTTTGTTTAATCTTGACCACGAGGTTGCCTCGTTTGTTGTAGCTGCCCACATGCAAAGCATGAGGCTTGACAGCAGTGGTGCGTTTGTCCCGGCCTGCGAGCGCGTGTGTGTGCGTGCATGCGCGTGTGTGGCAGTGTGTGTGGCAGTGTGTGTGTGCGCGCATGTGTGCGCGTGTGTGGCTGGGTGTGTGAATGTGTGTGTGCACATGTGTGCGGCTTGGGTGTGTGCGTGCGGCTTTGGTGTGTGCGTGTGCGTGCGTCTCTCGCCTGTTCGTCACCAGAAACACGTTGCGCCCGTCCTTCGTCACGAACTCGTGTGCCCGGTACTGGTCCAGTGCAAATTTCCCATTCTCGATTTTCTGACAGAGCCGGGTTCAAATACGAAAAACCACACACACAAAACAAGAGCAAGACAAACAGATAACACGCAAAGCAAAACAAACACATTGCTCAGAGCTCCTCACCCCCGTCACGGTAAACGGTGCTTAAGACTTCCCAGTGCACCGTCACATCGAGAATGCTACGCTATGGCATGAATAAACCTACGAAAGCCGAGCATGTCAGAATTCGGGGTTATCCAGAAGGCTACCAATCATTAAATCACGAAACATTCCGACTGGGTCACTGCGCGCTAATTAAACTCTGCCATGATCGATCAACTTCGGGGTTCTGCGACACAAACGATCTGCCCAGCGCCTGCACACCAACAGATCTCACCGCTCCATCTCCGCGGCCGACGTCCTCTCGGACGCATTTCAACCCTTGGCCGCCACTCCGCCGTTATCATTGCTGACCGTCGTCATCCCTCGAGTGACGTGTCTCCTTCCCAAGCCCACTCACGTTTCTTCACGGGATGGATGACGTCATTAAACTGCTGTGTACAGTCTCAAGATCCAAGCGGCGCTCCTCTTCTTGTCGCTCGGTGTAATTCCCAGCATGCATCTCTGCACGTGTCTATGAACACCTTTCGGTTTTCGTTCTATATGTTTCATTCACGACCACCATGTGTCGTTTTCTTGAATAGTGCAGCTTAATTACATTAAATCTCATTGGGCCAGTCCCTCCAGCTGTCGGAGGGCTTTGCTCCAACCGAGGGATTTTTACACCTACGTCAAGACTCTTACCCCAGTCCAACCGGGGAAACACCACCCAGTACCGTACTCCCAGCGAGCCCTTCGCCCAGCCATCCGTGCTGTCGACTCTCTGCCCCTGTTCAGGTCCAAGCTAAATACCTTCCTTATTTCGCTCTAGTCTATGACCCGACTGCTTCTCTCCATCAATCTATAAAATACGCCCACTGTTCTGTACAGCATCCTAAGATGCGGTGAATCTAAATGCTACGTAAATAGCCATTGTATTCTTCATCGTAATTTTGTTGGTAGTAACATCCAAAAAAACTTTTTCACCGCGGCTAACAATCACAACAAACGAGACCTCGTCTCAATGGGCAGTTCATTGACAATAAAGTTAAGCTCGCCACCTACTGGCAAAATTCGATGAACACACTCCACCGATGCATTTTTTTTATTTTCAGACGATTAAGGCTTCAAAGTTAGTGTTAAAGAGTGCCCGCATCGTGAAAGACAACGGTGAACCCCCCCCCCCCCCCAATCAAATACATATTTTGTTAACAAAAGCATCATGCACGTGCGGCATTGATGGGTTGACACGGGTAGGCTCGGGTGTTTCTTCCGCAGAGGGCGACTCGTGAAGCTAAAGAAGCCAGCCAGGTTCCGTCAACTCCAAGCTTACCAGCCTCACTCTAACCAACCGTGTATATGTGTGTGTGTATGTTGAAGTTCTTTCGCACCATACGTAGCCAACCGTGGTAATCGGAGGTGCGGGGGAAGGACAACAAACTAAAGACGAAAAGTAGTTTTTAACTCTTCCTACTTTCACTGTGCCAGTCAACTACGCCGTTGGCAACTGGCAAGGATCGTCATTATTATTATTTGGGGATCATGAGGACTGACGATGCCACGTTGGCGGTGGTGCACGAGCGCAATTAACAATGAGCTTATCACGCTCATCGACATCGCCCCGGAACGTCACCACGTACTGTATATATGTTTATCTTTTAATGCAGTGTTGTTGGCGAGTGTGTGCGAGTATTTTGTTTCTTGCGCCTCCACTCGTGGCCCAGATGGCAGCTCCATGAGGAGTCATACGATCTCTTACAACGCGTAGTTCAATTGTAACCGACTGCCCAAAATAACCACCCGCTGTGGGGTATGTGGCGGTTCTCTTTGACACTATCCGTTCATGTGTTTACACCTGTCTGCTTAGGAAAGCCTAGGCGAGTCTGAATACTCTTTTTCGGGTGGGCGCTTGTCAAATAATCCCTGTTGAGTAATTTGCCGGCAATTTTTGCACCAATGCGTATGTTTTGGCCAATATCGGTAACAATGTACGGGCTTTTTATTCCTTCGCTGTGGGAGGAAAATGGAGAACTCGGAGGAAAACGATGCAGAACAGGGAGTAGAAGATACAAACTGCATGCTCACTCACTCTCCTACTCACCCCCCCCACAGAACAGGGGGCGAGAACATGCACACTCCACACAGAAAGGCGCCTAGGTTGGGATTCGAACTCAGGCCCTTTGTGCTGTGGAGGCACAAGTGTTATTAGTGCACTACCCCGGGCCCACCGATCACCAATCTTGTTGCATCGTTGCCATGCTACAAAAGCTTTGGCCACTGGGGGAAGAGCGTTAGGCAGATTTGCAGCGACTGTCACAGGTCACACACCACCTATAATTATAACTCAAAAATGTGAATGACCAGTTTGCGCACAACAATCTCACCTGTCACCACGTGCTGGAATTAATTTGTGTTGACTCCTACAGTTCGATGGTGTATCCATTTGCATTGCTGATTATTGTTAAGCATGTAACCATTCACTGATCACATTTTTTTGCGCAAAGAAAAGAACATCGCTTACAATTTATGTGGATTGTACGCAAACGTTATCTTAAAAAGTAAAAAATGGGATGGAATGGCACTGAACATACGTGAAGCACGGTCCCAAAGAGACGGAAAAAAACCAACACTGAAAATATCATCAACCCTTCAATCTTGACGGTTCATTGAAAAGCAGGAGGGTAATGGGGTTGGGGAATTGTTACACGCTTACAAATAATGTCGCAACGCACCTTCGGGAAGAGCGAATGCTTAACGACGAAATAATCCGGAACAAAAACACGAACATTTGTTCACCAGTGGCAGCGACGCAATTTATTTACAGTGTAGTCTGTAAGGAGGCGTGAGGTTTGTCTACACACAATTTGCCAAGGCCCCACACCGCACAACCCCGCACCGCAAACGGCTAACTTACACGCACCACGCGCCACCACGCGCCAACGTCCCACGTAGTCGCACACGACACCCAACGAGCGATCGAGTCCACCCAAGCGCCAACGTCCCCACGTGGTCACCCGCGGCACCCAACGAGCCCCCCCAGCCCGCGCTAACGATGCCCGCAGCGGCGACGAGCGAACAATGCGGTGGCGATGCCGAGCGTGACGCGGCACAGAGAGAGAGAGCGGACGCCGGGTTACGGCCGTGGGCCGGTGTCGGAGGCTGTGAGCCACACATGCCGCCCGTGACAACAGCAGTGAAACACCCGGACGTGATGGCGCTGAACGCACGGGACGAAGAGAGGCGGCGCTATAGAACGGCAACATTCCAGCATCACACGGCGTCACGTCGAGCGTGGCAGCGCATGGAGGAGGAAGATTCGCCAATACCCAGAAAGAGCAATAGCACTTGGACACAAGTCCAACGTGAGCTTCATGAACCACAAGGGACCAAAGCAAAAACCGGAAATGACACCGGCAGGCATTAGCGAGGCCTTTTTTTTTGGACAATGAGGTGGTATATGATATATGATCACACGCCATGGGTGGTAATCAATAGAATATGGGATCATTCATTGGGATAGCAACTCTGGTGTCAGTCACTGCGGTCCTGCATGGATGTCTTTGCCACATGACCGCCAACCAATGGAACAGCAATCTGTGATCAAATGTTTAAAAAAACAAAATTTTTAAATCGTTAGCTTAGCACAATAATGGTGCTACTGAAATTAATTATCAAAGCTTAATAACCACCCTGGAGGACACGTGTGGATGCATATAAATATAATACCAAGGCTTGTCCAAGTTACGCCTCCACCCTCATTTCCAGCCGATGGCTCTGGTGGCTATGCGGCTGACTCAATTTGGGCGCGGCGTAGCGAGGAGCACGGACACACAGAGGGGCGTGCACACGCCACAGCACGGACACGCGACCCGCTCGCCCACACCACATCGCATGCACGCGTCACCATGAACCGCTCGCGATCGATCCAACAGAGCGAGAGCTCAGCGATCGGAGGGGTTCAAGGACACACAGAGACAAAGATCCCCCGTGTTGTCTGTAAGTGCTGTTCGCGAACACCTATGGAGGCCGGCACGGCACACAGTGGGGGGGGGGGTTATGTGGCCTGCACCGCGCTCGGCCGCCTTTGTCTCCCCATTGGCAACGTTTACAAACCGCAGCAGGCACTCACGTGATGGTGAAGTCGACCTAGAGGAGGCCCAGAACCGGTTTAGATAAACACCACTTGTGTTGGCCTGTCAGCGGAAATCGAATTCAGGTCACGCGCTAACCACGGCGCCACCCGCCAAGCTCCCGCAGGACAGGGATGTGTGTCGCGTTTGGGGAGGGGGATGGTGCGCGACGGAGCCAGTGCCTCCCAGACTCCAGTCCTTTGATCTTCTCACGGCAATCAACTATTTCCTCACGATTAATTTCGCGCGTTATCCACCCGCGGACGTCCACCATGGAATTTGAGGAATCTTTTTTGTTGCCGAGAGATGTTTTGCCAATCCCATTCATCCCGCACCTCCGATTAGCACGGTTGGCTACACACGGTGTGAAAGAAGTTCCAGATACATACGTTCATGGTAGTTTGGCATCGTGCCAGAGGAAATCTTGTTGTCTGGCAATAAAAACCACCCACGCATATGTGGGAATACAATGCAACGCCCCGTAGAGTTATATTCAATAATCCATTGGTGTGTCGCCATAACCCAGGTAAACGCGAGGTTGTTGCACAAGCAAATGCACTCAACGATGGGGAGAAATAATGGGCGAGAGGACTGGAATTTGGTAGGCCCAGGCTTCTATGAAACGTCGCTCTGAATCGTCGCTCACCTGCCGAGGCGTTATTGTTTAAATGATTTGGCATTGCATAGGACAGCGAGTGGATCAAAGCTGCGAGTCAAAACTTAACTGCAGCTTAGAACACTGTTCGTAACAAATTTGACCGCCACAGCTGCAATTCGAGACAATTTGTTTACGTTTTGTCAAAACATCTTCACAGCTACGAACCAACAAATGATTTTTACGGTTTTGTCACCGCGACCCCAAAACGCGAGAATCCACCGTGATAAGCACCGTCACCGAGCGCGTGCACACGACCCCGCCCGTGACCCCGCCACCCGACCTGACCTCGACCCATCCTGACCTGGCGACGGATGGATGGATGGATGAGGTAAAAACAAAAGAAACGTGTTACGTGAAGCGGTCTTGTCCTGGAGGCAGAGACTGCGGCTGAGAGCGTGATCGGCGCGGCGAGGGGGGGAGGGAAAGCGGACACAGCGTTAGGGTGCCGGCCAGGTTGGCGAGCGAGCGTGCGTGCGAGCGTGCGTGCGTGCGTGCATTGCCACCCCATGCAACGCAGTGGTGGGTTTCCTCGAGCCCACGGCAGCGACGAAGCACGCCACCATCGTCCTAGCACTGCGGCGGCAGCGTGGCCGAGCTGCGCCGCACTCGACGCTCATCGCGGAGGTTCGCGGTTCGAGCTCAGTGGCCTGCCCTGGTTAATACTGCGGCGTACTGGCCGTGAATGCTACGCGCCCGCCTGCTTTGCGGTGGATCGGGCACAGATGCCGGGATGTGATTCGAAAGGGGGTAGAGGCCACGTGTGTGTTCGATGTCCTGTAAATTACAAAAATAATACAAAAACACAAAGCAACGTCGGCCCCTACTGGCACAGACTATGCGCATCTGTGGAAAAAAATTAGTTATTAAGGCACTGAAGAGGCAGGGCTAAGAGACAATAGGGGTTGAGGTTCAGGCACTGAAGGGGTGGCAGTGGCGTCAGCTTAGCGCTCTGTGCTTTCAACCTGACGACCCGAGTTTGATTCCGGGACACGGCAAACATCAGTGGCGAGTGAAACTGGAACTGTTCCTAGTCGCCCTCTTTAACAAACCGCACTTACTGGCGGAGTGAAGTACGGTCAAAATACAAACCACATGACCAATATCGTATGGGGAAGGCTTTCTTCTAGCAGTGGACTGGCAAAGGGCTGTGAATTGCTGTTCGTGTTTAATTTTCGCACAAAGCGTGAAGGCAGTGTTGGAGAATAGCCTCGGCTCGGTGTCGAACTTCTAACACTGAGGCCTGCCCCGTTTAGCGTCCCGCCCTACCTGGGTAATGAGACAGCTTAGCCTCATAAACACGTCAAGAAAGACGCAAACTCGGAGCAAACCAACGGCTCTTATCCTGAGAAGAACTTCAACTCAGGCCGTCTGACTCGAATTTGGAATCTTCTAAGTGACATAAAAATACTTCAAAGTCAGAGAGGCAATCCCATCACGGCACTATCGAGCGATGTCACCGCATTGACGTTACGAGAGAATGGCAGCGCGCCGACCGCAACGCTGCGTTTACACGCTTGACCATCAACGAGACGTCAAAAACTCATCGCTCCCAGATATTTTAACACCCGCAATGTGGTGATGATGGAGCGCCTCGCCCTAACTTAAAAGCATTTTTTTTTGTTTACAATTAACAAAGTTTCAAACTGGTGTCGCACAGCCCGGGGTACTGGGTATGTGACGACGCATCGATTCATCGATTCAAATTCCCCCGTATGCTCACGACATGTACACATCAAATAGCGTGCAAGGTGAACGTCAATTAACGAATGCCTTAATGTTTCATGTAGGTCAATGTCAGGCACGGACACTATAGAAACTTTTTTTTTAAATCACAAATGAGACTGTTAAAACAGCACGAAAGAATCTACTCTTGAATGGAATCATGACCGGTTTGAAGTTTCATCCAATTTTGTGTGGCTACATCTCCGTTGTTCGATGCCTCGTCCGTGTTGTTGTTCCCTCTACAGCACCTCCAAGATGCTCAAGTCACGTTGCAAATAGTTTTCCGATTATTACTACGAGGACGAAGAAATCAAATCCGTGGGTGTGGGGGTATTGGTTGAGACAAATCACGACCCGCCTCCGAGTCGCTCGGCGGTTAGCGCCGCCCCCGTCAAACGGAGCGCTCGCCGAGAGCTGCCGGCGCTACGTCCGCGAGCCGAGGCGCCCCGCGACCGTCACCTGCACGAGCTGGCTGCCCTCGCCCTCGCGACGGCTGTACGGGCGGATGATGCCGTCCTCCTGGATGACGCGCGGCGGGCGCATTTTCTCCACCGTCTCCGACGCCTCCGCCTGCCTGCACACGCCACCCGCGTACGCGGGCACAGGACAGACGCACGCCGCCGTCAGAGCGCGCGCGTGTTTCGCTTCCTCTTCAGCCTCTTCCCCTCGCGCTGCTCCACTTAGAAATCCCCTCCCCATCTCCCCTTTCCCCAAGCCCCGATCAGAAGAACCTTGCTCAATTCAAGAAACGTGGACGCTATTTATCTATTAAACCGACAGTGATGTTTCGTTGCTGGCCACTTGATGTTTTGGACCTTTCTCAGCAACTGTGTTTAACACACACTGTACATGACCATGAACTCCCCCCCCCTCATGGAAACAATGGCGCAACACCCTGCCAGCCCATGCGGGCACGGGACACCTGTCCCACGCAACTTGAAGGGAAAATTTAACACGAAGGCTTTGAATATTATCAATATTATCCATAAGAGGTTTTTGGTTTTTTTTGGGTTAGATCATGTAAATATAAACGTGTCGTTAAACCCACCACGGCCATTTACGTGACAGACCTTATTAGTTGGCTGTCGGGTGGTGGCGGGTTTCACGACACATTTATATTAACGCGATCTAACACAAACAAATCCTGGCTTAAAGGGAAAGAGTGGGAATTTGAGGCCAGGTGGTCCTCCCTATTCCTGCGGAGCTTTGAATAAGAGGAAAGGAGGGGTAGATGGCCCCCTGTATGTTAATGTGAGATGGACCCAGAACGGAGGATAGATTGTCACCCCCACCCATAATGCTGCGTGTACGTTGTATGGTTTTTGTCACGTGTTCTTTTTCCCCCCCCCCCCCTCCGGCCCATGCCCGGTGTCCCCTTAAATGTTGGTTACCTCGTCTCCGCCCCCTCTTCCACCCCCCACATATACAAGCCCTCCTCCCGTGCCACCCACGTGCCCCCTGCCCAACGGAAGGTTCCCACGGGTTGATGCGTCAAGCCTTCCCCGCCCCCACCCCCCCACCCGCCTACGCATGGTTCCAAAGAGCCGAAAGCCCTCCCCACCGTGGGTTTTGAAACCACCGGTGTGCTGTACCTGGCTGTCCCGGGCCTGCGTGCTTATCACAATAAAAACTGTACGTGAAAACCCTGTGGTGATGTGGAACCGTGGGGTGCTGCTGCTGCTACTGCTGCTGCTGCTGCGTTGGCAGTGGTGCACAAGCACAATCAATACAAAACTCGACACATTTGTCGATTACACTACCTGAAATGAATTACGCGCCGTGTGTGTGTTATTAACGGTTGCATTGTGTGAACGATGTTTGCAGGGGGTTCGTCTCTGAAAGGCGAGCGGTACAAGTGTGTTATGTTATTATTAAATGAAGTGAGTTTGGTTGGCACAGTAGGGAGCACAGCTGGTGCATCCCATGGCAACTGGGTCTGTCTCATCAACTCCTATCAGCCGTTAGCCTTTCATACTTCACGTGGCCTCAAAGTGCACCTAGCCTGGCACAAGCGCCGTGGTGATGTCACCGCCATTCAGTGGTGAATGCCGGTTGTCGTCGTTGTGCGTCCCACCTTTTAATCCCCTCCATGGTGCTGCTGGCCATGTCGATGACGCCTCCCGCGGGCCGCGCCACCACCCCCACCAGCCCCTTGCCAACGCCCTTGAGGAAGCCGGTCGCCCCGCCGCTCCTCGCACCTGCACCCAGCCCGGCGCAGGGACGCGCATGTCGGCAGGGAGGCCTCGCACGCTCAATCACTCGGTCGCTCGCTCTATCGCTCAGCCATGCTCTTCAGCGCTTGCTCCTCCGGAGTTATTTACCGCCTTTCCTTTGTTAGGCGCGTGCGCTTGGGGAGAAGTCTTTGGCTCGTGCCGCGGCACTGATATAATCGCCAAGCGGATATAATCAGTGCGGGGAATAGAGCGAAGGAAAAAGTGTGCAGATGCAGGCGTTGGTTGTGAGAAAGCAGAGAAGACTCACCCTCAATGGGTTTGGTGATAATGCCCGTGACACCTCCAATCACGCCCTGCCGAGAGAGAAGCATTCATACAACACTCGTGCACAAGGAAAAATACAAATATCCCCGTATAGCTTTAACAGAATGTTCGGGCAAGTGCCGTTAGCGAGCAAATATTATGGTTGGCACGGCACACGAGGGGGTGGGTGGCCAGCACCGCACCCGGCCACCTTTGTTTCCCCAGTGCTAGTGTTTACACCAGGTACTCATTTCAGACTGAGTCGACCCAGGGGAGGCCCAGGACCAGTTCAAATAATCGTCACTGTTGTTGGGCGTGAGCAGGAATGGAACTCAGATCAGCGGTTTCACAGTGCGGTGTGCTTACCACTACCCTACCCCTCCCTACCGCACCACAAGCAACACACAGACACACACACGAGTTGTTAGTGTTTGAAATGCAAGCTTGACTGGTTCAGATTTACTGTTGCCGGCGCTGCTGTGCGCTGGGCCTGCCAATCGATTACACCACTCATGCACGCACACCACCCACAAGGACAAATATATTGGCTGGTGGGGGAAAAGTTTAGGGTTGCATGAAACTTGAGAGATGCAAACCAGAGAGAGAAAAATCAACAATTTTGCAAATATGCAAACGTGTTTGTTTACCCTGATGAGAATACGCAAATGCATTTTGCCCGGACGGCGACCCAGGCGGCTTCCATGCTGCTCATTGCCTACTACCCAAGAGAGACGCGCGTTGGGACAGCGTCACACGACCCACACAGTGGGTGGATTCTCCCAAATGATTTGATTTGCCGTCGCCGTACCTTGAGGAGGCCCTTGCCACCCCGCGCCAGCCCCTCCTTCAGGTCCGTGGGCTGCTGGTTCATCTCTTCACGCCGCTTGCGCTGGTACTCCTCGTCCATGGTGATCGTTGCCAGGCCCTTGCCCATGGTGCCCGTGATGCGGGACACCATGCCGGCCGCGCCACCTGTCCCCCCAGGGGCACGGGTACACGTGTGAGCGCGTTACACGTGTGAGCGTGTTACACGTGTGAGCTCGTTACACGTGTGAGCGCGTTACACGTGTGAGCGCGTTACACGTGTGAGCTCGTTACACGTGTGAGCTCGTTACACGTGTGAGCGCGTTACACGTGTGAGCGCGTTACACGTGTGAGCGCGTTACACGTGTGAGCGCGTTACACGTGTGAGCGCGTTACACGTGTGAGCTCGTTACACGTGTGGGCGCGTTACACGTGTGAGCTCGTTACACGTGTGAGCGCGTTACACGTGTGAGCGCGTTACACGTGTGGGCGCGTTACACGTGTGAGCTCGTTACACGTGTGAGCGCGTTACGCATATTAGCGGCGTCGTCAAAGGCGGGGGGGGGGGGGGGGGGGGGGCGGTAGTAGTGGAAGTTGTTGCAGCGTCTGAGAAGAGTGGCGGTGCTTGGATGGCATGGGTGGGTCCTGGTGCGGGGCATTAAACGGCTGCTCCCTCTTCAAATTCACCACTGCCCCCCCCTCCCCACCCCCTCCCACCATCCCACCTCTTGGTAGCCCCGGTGCCTGGGCCCCTCCAGCCTTAGCCCTCCGGTGCAGTTTCCCTGCGTTCACGCTCGATGATTCACTACATTAAATCGTACTTAACCTGCTCGCCATAAACTGTGGAGCTCAGTCGCCTAGAGGGGGGTGGGGGAGGAAGTGGGCAAGGAACGAGAGGCCGCGGTGGCTGCTGTGCTGTAGGTGGGGACACAAGGGGCAGAGACTCTAAACCAGGGGTAGGCAACCTGCGATGGGGCTCTTCAAGGACTGCTGCTTTGTGACTTTATTTATCAAGGGCCCACCGTCTCGTGTTCACACGCATTGCGGCTCTTGAAATATTGCGGGGTTTTTTTTTTTACGAATTTGAAAAAAATGGCTCTTCTGGTTTGCCGACCCCTGCTCTAAACCAAGCGGTCCGTAACCGTTGGGGACACCGCGGGTCACTGTTAACCCTCGACACGTTTTTGTTGGGGACCACCGTGTTTCGTGAAAACAAATCGCAATGTGCAGTGGCCTTGCGTGCCACCTCCACTGGACCTGCAGACCATCCAAGCGGTGCGCGGACCGCGCGTTTTGTAACCGCAGCGCTAAACCACGCGTACCCACGGTGTGTCCGAAGAGGGACTTCATCCCCAACGCCATGCCCTCCACAAACTCCTCAGGCCCCTGGACAGCTCCCTGCAGCGCCGGAGCAAGGGGAGGGGAAAGCACGGAGGTGACGTCTGTGGCTGCGTCGCCCGATTCCACCGCGGAGCGACTTATCGAAACGGAGCTCGCAAAACGCAGCGCGGCAAGAGCATTGGACAGCGGTGTCATTCGCACCAGGCCAATGATTTAGCCAGAAAAGTGTCCCTGAGTGAGTCTCACGAGACTCAGGAGGGTCGTGCATTGTGATAAACCAAGGATAAACGAGACATACATTTAAAAAAAATATTTTACCAGGTAAGGTCCACTGAACTTTATCGCTGTTTTCAGAAGCGACCTGGGCCACAAATGATAGCTCGACAAAGTGGCGAGTCATGTGCAAACTTATCGCAGCCAAATAATCTAAAAAGCATGTTTCTGAATGTGGAAGGGAAAAGCAGAGGACCCAGAGAAAAATCCATGCAACCACGGGAAGAACGTGCAAACTCCAAATATACAGCAGGTGTCAGGGTCGGAATGAAACCCATGACTACCTGTATACCAGACGAGGTAGTTAACATCTCGCCACCGTGGCGCCCAATGCCTGCGGATAGTTTCGCAATGTGATCTTGGCGACTCATAAGTGGCATGGACGTACAATGCTGGTTATTCAATTGATCGACAGTCCAACATTACGTGTTGCTCAAATTGGCAGAAAGGGAGTGCTCATCTCCACCCCTGGTCCTGAGCCGATGGTGTACATTTCCACGTTCATATGGCCGTGGCGAGTCTATCCACACAGGACTAGTCTTGACTTTCCAACAGTGGCACTTATTTTATACACCTGGGGGGTGGTAAATGATGGGCTGAATTGACCCCAAGCCAGGATTTGAACCACGATCATTCGCCCGCCCGGCAGTGTTTCAGGTGTTCACCAGGCCGCTGTCAGGCCGTGTTGTTGTTGTTGTTGCCCTGCACGTGCTGGAGGAGGCTGTCACGTGGCTCTGTGGCTACGTGGGGCTGACGTCCACTCGCACAAATATAACACTGACAGACATATCTACTTATTTCATGAATTATTTCCTTTGTGTGTCTGGTGCTCTGTGTTAAAGTCACACGGAAAAGCATTTGCTAAATAAAACCAGGCCGCTCGGGAAGCCGTGGTGCACACTGGCTCACGCGCGTGCGTCAACCTCAACCCTCAACGTCCACGTGAACACATCGAGGCTGTTGCTGCTCGACTCTCCACCGTACGGTAGAAGAAGAGGATGCAGCTGTGACCTGCACCACATCTGATGCTGATAACAACAGGCATATTGGCCGGGGTGGGTACTGGTTGGGGGTGGGTACGGAGGGGGAGGGAAGGGGATACACCGATGGGCGCGAGCTCACTTGGTACGGCTCGTAGAAGAACGCCTCGACCCCCTCGGAGAGACCGTGGATCAGTCCGAATGGGTTGCCCAGCACGTCCAGGCCCAGCACCACCTTGTACATCTGCTGCAACGCCTGCGCGGGGCACCACACAGGGACGCAGAGAACAAGGGGCCCTCTCCGTTCAGTCGTCCAGACTGTCGGGGGCCAAGTGCTGTTAGACTTGTTTTAAGGCCAGCATGGGGCGAGGGGGGCGAGGCAGCCGGCACGCGACGGGAGGAGGTTGTGCCCACGATGGGAATGTTGGAATGGTGAGGGACGATTTTGACAGGCTCGGATTTGTCCAGAGCGTCCCCGATCATTCCTCTACCAATTCTGACAAAACTCCGGTCCAAATATATCGGAAGCGAGCGGAAATTCCACGGGGTCACCAGCGGCGGCACGCTCCGGCGATTCGCCACAAAAACAAAACCGCGAGAGCCATTCCTACGATTCCAACGACACCGCATTCAACTCCAGGAGTTTCATTCCGATTCCTGGCTCAAGATCGACCGCGAGAAGTGCCCAGCACGACGGCAAGGGGACGCCGATCATGCGTCTGTGTTGGTGCGTGTCTCTGCGCGTGGCCAGGGCCACCACTGCACCTTGCGGCGACTCTAGAGAGCCTGACAGAGGGCTACACACCGGGACATATCGTAGGCCGATGTCTTTCCACTGCTAGACCATATTGTGTGCCTCATACTGACAAAAATACTATTACTGTGGTGGCATGACAGAAGTGGAGGAGCCCCTCACACACTCACGAGCCACTCACTCACACACTCACCCAACTACTCACTCACACACCCAGCCACCCAACTACTCACTCACACACCCACCCAACTACTCACTCTCACACCCACCCAACTACTCACTCACACACCCACCCAACCACTCACTCACCCACCCACCCAACTACTCACTCACACACCCACTCAACTACTCACTCACACACACACCCAACCACTCACTCACACACCTACCCAACTACTCACTCACACACCCACGCAACCACTCACTCACTCACCTACCCAACTACTCACTCATCCAACCACTCACTCTCAAACCCACCCAACTACTCACTCACACACCCACCCAACTACTCACTCACTCACTCATACACTAGCTAACCTACTTACTCACACACTCACCAACCTACTCACTCTCACACTCATCCAACCACTTACTCACTCACCCACCCACCCACCACTCACTCTCAAACCCACCCAACTACTCACTCACACACCCAACCACTCACCCACCCACCCAACCACTCACCCACCCACCCAACTACTCACTCTCAAACCCACCCAACTACTCACTCACACACCCACCCAACCACTCACTCACACACCCACCCAACTACTCTCACATGCACCCAACTACTCACTCACACACTCACCCAACTACTCACTCACACACCCACCCAACTACTCACCCTCACACTCACCCAACTACTCACTCTCACACTCACCCAACTACTCACTCACACACCCACCCAACTACTCACTCACACACCCACCCAACTACTCACTCACACACTCACCCAACTACTCACTCACCCAACCACTCACTCACACACTCACCCACCTACTCACTCTCACACCCACCAACCTTCTCACTCACACACCCACCCACCTACTCACTCTCACACCCACCAACCTACTCACTCACACACTCACCAACCTACTCACTCTCACACCCACCCAACTAATCACCCACGCACCCGCCCAACTACTCACTCACACACCCACCCAACTAATCACCCACACACCCACCTACTCACTCTCACACCCACCCAACTAATCACCCACACACCCACCCAACTACACACTCACTCACCCACTCACCCACCCAACTACTCACTCACACACTCACCCACCTACTCACCCACACACTCACCCACCTACTCACTCTCACACCCACCCAACTAATCACCCACGCACCCGCCCAACTACTCACTCACACACCCACCCAACTAATCACCCACACACTCACCTACTCACTCTCACACCCACCCAACTAATCACCCACACACCCACCCAACTACACACTCACTCACCCACTCACCCACCCAACTACTCACTCACACACTCACCCACCTACTCACCCACACACTCACCCACCTACTCACTCTCACACCCACCCAACTAATCACCCACGCACCCACCCAACTACTCACTCACACACCCACCCACCTACTCATGGCGCTTGTAACAGGCTATGTGCACTTTAAGGTTATGTGAAGTGTTGAAGGCCCACTGATAGGAGGCCGATCTTGACACAACTGCTACCAGTGACTGGCAAGTCCACTCAGCTCCACTCAAGCACTCACTCACCCACCCACATACTCATTCACGCACCCACTCATTCACCCACCCATTCACTCACACACATCCACCTTTTCACCCACCCACTCACTTAGACACTCACCTAACAATTTATTCACTGTGCCCACTCACTCATCTACCCACTCAGTTACACACCCAACCACTTATTTGCTAACCCACTCACTCACTCACCTACTCACTCAACCACTCACTCACGCACTCACCCACTCACTCACCCGCTTACGCACCCACCCATAGCAAAGGGAGGTCAAAAGACAACATCCTGAAGTGGGGTAACTCAAACGACCCTGACCCTTGAGAGTGTGGTGAAACACAGACCGTGGGACATCTATTGGTCTGAGCCTTGCACCGTGGACGACCTGACCAGAGCTACACCCACAGCGGGTCACATCACGAGCCATAGCAAGTACCCGACAACTGGAGGAAATCCTTGGTGGCTGCGGTGACGGGACATGAGCAGCAGCAGCAGCAGCAGCAGGAGCAGCAGGAGCAGCGGCAGAAGGAGCACTGCTCACCTGCTTGGTGTAGTGCCGCGTTGCCTCGGCGGTGAGCTGACTGCCGGTGTAGAACTTGTGGTTCACCTCGAAGAAAGCCAGCCTGGGGGCCCGACATCGCCACCACCGTCAGCATCGCAGCATCAGAAGTGAGAAGCTCACCACCAAAGACACTCGCAGAGAGAGACGGCGACCGGCGCCTGGAGGCGCCCGAGGTCGAACTCTGGGACCGGGGCTCTGGGTGGAGGATCGCAACCGGCGAACCGGTCGCATCGCCACGCGGCTCGCCGACCCCGTGCGAGCACGCACCTGAACACGACGTCCTGCAGGTCGGTCAGCGTCGCTCCGATGCCCTGCAGGAACGAGTTGAGGGTCCTCAGGGGGCCCTGCTCGGCCTGACCCCCCGGGAAGACGCTGCCGTCCTGTGCCCCGCCGGCGCTCAGCGAGAAACTCAGGTGGATCTGTGGCCGGCCGAGGGTGCGGAGAAAATCGAACAAAAACGGCGATGAAGACCGCGCAAGCGACGAAAGCCACCGCCGCTGCACGTTGGTCGCAAACCGCGGAAATGCAAGAGGGAAATCCACGTAGAAGAGGCTGACGTTCTGGGTAATGGGCCCCGTTTCAGGGCACAGAGAGGGAGGGCAGAAGGACCGGCTGACTTCATAGTTGAAAGACTGCGCCACAGTACCGAGTGTGGAGTCATTATTTAGACCACCGAACGTCAGTTAATCATCCTACTCTCTTCCCTCTGCCTGCCTCAACTCAGAAGTGTCTAAAACATCAATAATGACTCCATCACCTTGACCGCTAAGAATAACCATTTTCATCGCTGGCTTTTTTTTTATCGGCAATATTTCGGGCAAACCCCTTGAACCACCTTGCGGCTGCTCTCCAGGGCAAGTCGCGAAGAGCAAAGCGACCTTCCAACAAAATTCCGGTCACATTGGATAATCTTGAACGGCGCTTTTGTGATCCCCGCCCCCCTCCGATACAAGACAGACGCACGGACTGACACAGACAGCGAACGCGTTCAAGCTTTGTTGGGCATCGATAAAACCGGCGAGGGAGAGCGAGCGAGTGCGTCGACGGCACGGAGGCGCGCGCCTTGAGTGGGGAGATGTGCAGGTCCTCGTAGAAGCTCACGGCCGACGTGTCGGCAGCCGTCGCCTCCAGCGCACACTCCTCCAGCGCCTTCAGGTCGTCCTCAAACAGCTTCACCTGCGCACGCACACGGCAGCCGGGAGACGGTGACCACCCTCGTCGTCATCATCATCGCCATCGTCATCGGCGGAACGTGTAAGGATCAACCCTCATCGTCATCAGCAGCAGCGCCATTAGCAACAGCAACGCAATCACAATCATCAGTAGCAACATCGCTACCGTCAGCAGCAGCATTGCAATCATCAGCAGCGACACTACCATCAGTAGCAACAACACCAACTGTCAACGACAGCAACATCGCAATCATTACCCCGCAACATCGCCACTAGTGCGGCCACAAATAGTTGATAAGAGAACATCTTTGTTTGAATAGGAAATCAAGCCCTGAATCGCCACCCCGAATCGCGGCAAAGCGTCACAACACCGGGGGCTGAAGGGGTGGGAGGTGGTTGGGTGAATGTCAGATGCCGAACTATTTGGGTAATTTTAACATTTGTCGTAAATAAATAAATAAAGCATGCTTAATTAAACATTGTTTACTGCCCCATTGAGAACCTTGGATTTCACGTTGTCTCTTTCCGAGCGACTCGTTAACGTTAATTTAAACACGCGTGGAGGGTTGTGCTTAACGTGCGCTCGTGAACTTAACGAGCGTCGCGAACGTCACTTGCGCTGTTCATTTTATCCACGCCGCGAAACTAACGACTCACAGGTTTCTCGAGCGTCGTGAATTTAACGAGCTTCGCTCGATTAACAATTAACGAGCGCCGCGAAGCTAACGGGCGCCGTTAGAGTCAACGACCCCGCCACCACCACGCGACCCCGCCCCCACGCTTGCCCTGGCCCTTGCCCCCACGCGCGTGGCGCTACCAGCATGCCCTCGGAGGCCAGCGTGCTGTCGGCGGTCACGAGCTCCAGCAGCGCTCCCAGGAAGCCCATGTCTGCCTTGAGGGCCATCTCTTGAATGAGGACCTTGAAGTACCTGCCACGGGAGACACGATGGGACTTGAAAGCCACGCGGAAAATCAGATAGAGAAACGGCTCAGAGCGGCGGCAACCACGATTCAACGTCAGCCATCACGCCGTGTTTTGTGGCCCACCGTGCAGAAAAATGAAATCTGGTGTTTTGTGCAACAAACGTGTGGGCAAAAGTTCCGCGGACCGCTTCCCACGGCTCTGCGGACCACCGGCAGGTGGGAACTCCTGCCTGATAGCAAGGGTGGCGAGGGCCTACAGCCCGTGTGGGTCATTGTACTGTATCAGGCTCATAAAACTGACTTCATACGGCCCGCGGCCACATGAGGCGTACCTTCATCTGTCACCGTACGTGCACCTGAGCCGCACTCATTGGGTACTGGAGGGGAAAATTTCCAACCCGGCAGCAGCACTGCGTTTCTAACTTTAGCGGGCTCAGTTGGCGAGACCAAACTATGCTTGGCACTACATCATTACTCAAGGACGCTGCGGCATTAGCGGCAGGCATTTGAAAGCCCTCTTGGCTCTCAGTAACGAAATAGGATTCCACACACCCCCCCCGAGCCCGAGAGACAACGGGGTGGGGAACGGCACCATGGGGGTCCGGCGCACTGCACTCCGATCCTGGCAGACCCGAGTTCGATTCCCGGACGCAGTTAACATCGGTGGCGAGCGATATGTGAATTGGGTCTACTAAGCGCCACCGTGACGCTCGCCTCTCGGCACGGCACCGTCACCAACCCGGACTGACTCGCGTGGTCAATTATGGTGAAACATCCTCACGACTAATGTGTCATGGGGGGTGGGGGGTTTCCATCCAGCAAAGCACTAACACGTGACTTTACATTGTAATTATCCTCGCGATTATTGTTGTTGTTAAGAGACAATAATACTAATTAATAGAGTGATGTAAAATGGCTCGTGTGTGCCTCACTTGATCTGGGTGATCTTGCTGTGCTCCCCGACTCTCGTCACGATGCTCACGTCCACGAGCGGCTTGGGCTCTGCACCACGCACGCGCCATACGCGTGCACGTCACACACGCTCCGTGAGCACAAGCGAGATTCATAAACCCGTTCGCCGCCTGCGTGCCGTGTCGCTGGCGAGCGAGTGAGCGCACGCACCAACGTGTGTGGTGACGTCACCGCCACTTAGTGGCGAAAGGCAGTTGTTGTTGTTGTTCGTACTGGAGCGCGGAGCGGTAGCGCCAGCAGTTAGCGTGCTACGCTACGAACCCGGTGATCCAAATGTGATTCCCGCTCACGGGCAACACCGGTTACGATTATCTGAACCGACTCGGCCTTAAAATGAGCACCTGGTGCGGTGTGGAAAAACATCAACATTGGGGAGACGAAGGTGCTGGGCGTGGTGCTGGCTACCCACCCCCTCGTGTGCCATGCTGGCATTCATAGGTGCTTGCTAACAGCACTTGCCCCAACATCCTGTGAAAAAGGCTATAGGGGGGAATCTTTGTCTTTGTGTTCGTACCGGAGTCAGCGGCGATGGACTTGGGGGGTGGCACGGGGTGGAAGACGACGGGGAACACGGAGCCCGGCATCTGCGAGTCGATCTAACCGTCGTCGTGGTCGCGTCGAAGCAAAAATGTAAAAACACTCAAGGGACGGAACTCAACTCAACACAGCAAACGGTTCCTACGCAGAGTTAAATCTCTTCAGACCTCCTGCAAATGCAAGCTTCAGGCAAAACGTCGTCTCTACCTGCTAAAGTTGGCTGTGATAATTGCTCACCAACGCACCTGCCATAAGCTGAAACTAAAACCATTGGCACGTCGTTAAAACTAAACTATAAACTAGTTTTATTTCACCAGGTAAAGCCCACTGGGCTATACCGCTCTTTTTCAGAAGCAACCTGGCTATCACAAATGATAGCTCAACCAAGTGACTTATCATCACGTGGTCACTTATAGCAATAGCCAAATACTCTAAACGCATGTTGATTCTAAATGTGCAGGGGAAAACCAGAGGACCCGGAGAAAAATCCATGCGACCGCGAGGAGAACATGCAAACTAAAAAGATAAAGGCGTCACGGTCGGGATCGAACCCACAACCTCTTGTATACCAGGCAAGGTAGTTCATATCTCACCACCGTGGCACACAATTAAATGTGTTGGGCTATGTCGGGTGGTGGAGGGTCTTACGACTAAAATCTGACCAGATCCTTTCATGGCCTAACCAAAAAATCCATTACAAATAAAAATATTGGTTTCAAAAACCTAAGCGTTAACTTCTTATTCCGTGGAAACATACGTAGACATACGTCGGGTGTGTTGTCCTGGGCAGCCTGACAAAAGTTTGAAGCTTTGTTAGCAAGAACAAGCCTTACGAGATTATGTGTGTGTATGCGTGTATAGCCTTCGACACTTCACGTGTCCTCAAAGTGTACCTGGCCTGGCACAGGCGTAATGGCGACGTCACCGCCACTTAGTGGAGAATGGCGGCTGTTGTCGTTATGTACGGAGTATGTATATGACGAGCGGCAGGGTAGCGGTTAGCGGGCTGCGCGACAAACCCGGCGACCCGAGTTCCAATCCCAGTGACGATTATCTGAACCAGTGCTGGGCCTCCCCGAGGTCGACTCACTCTCAAATGAGTAACTGGTGCGGTGTGTAAACGTGACGATTATCTGAACCAGTGCTGGGCCTCCCCGAGGTCGACTCACTCTCAAATGAGTAACTGGTGCGGTGTGTAAACGTCGCCACTGGGGAGAAATGGGCAGCCGGGCGTGGTGCTGTTCACCAACTGCCTCGTGACGTACCGGCCTTCATAGCTGCTCCCTAATAGCACTTGCCCCAATAGTCTGTGAACGCTGTACGGGGGATTGTTGTCTTTGTACGGCGTGCACGAGTGAGCGTGCGTGCTACACGAGGGCACCCACCCCCCGCCCCCACCTGTATGCGGTTGATGCGCGCCCGCAAGCTCGTCTGGTGCGGCCAGGTCGTGTACTCCACGCGCACGCCTGGCAAGAAGTGGCGGCGAATCGCCCTCGGATTTGGAGCCAGCAGCATCATGGGAGAGCTGGTGAAGTCCACCTGCATTGCCGCACAGACGCAGGGCACAGCCATTACCGTCCACACTTCAAGTTCGCAGGCTCAAGACTTTATTGTCTGAAACTGGCAAGGCCCCACTGAGCTGAGCAGCCGGGTTACAAGGACGATCGCAGCCCAAGACAGTCAGCAGTGGCGGCAGTTCTAGAAGACCGCAGGGTGGAGAGAACGTGCAATCGAAAAAGAGCAAAAACGGCAACTAATTATTCAAACGAAACTAAGTTCAAAAGTCAAAGACTCCCCATGCTCAAACCACGGCACTTGCCAATGTATGTATGTATGTACGTTGAACTTTTTTCGCAGCGTAAGTAACCAACCGTTCTAAACAAACGAAACACACAAAAAGCATCGCTAAAGAAATTCGTTTTCCATCGAGATTTAAAGTACACAGCTTCAGTGGCTTCCTAACATCGGAAGAGCGTTCCAGACGGACGAAGAAGCACATCTGAAAGCGTGCGATGCGGCGACCGTCTTTGAGCATTAACCGCGGGGGTTGGAACGATAGCGATCGTAAGTGCCGGTGCCGCGTCCGCGATCACACGGTGTTCGAAGACGACGCCGGGCGTGAACCCGCGGGGGTGGAACGATGGCGGTGGCGGAAGCGCTGCACGTGCGGGCGAGCGATGCATCATGCCTCGATGTCCGAGTCGATGCGCACGCGTCCGTGCGCCTCCGCGCTGCCGTTGGACGACGCGAGCTTGACATAGCGCTCCTCCAGCAGGGCGCTCAGCTTCCCGCTCATCATCTTCCAGCGCCGCTTGGGCTTCTCCTCCCACACAACGCCCGAGCTGGCGACAGCAGCGAGCGTGCAACGAGAGAACGGGTGCAGCGGTGAGCGAGTTTGCGGCTACGTATATTTTTTTTTCCTTCCCCTTCCCCCAGCGAATGATTTGCGTAAAGAGTTTCCGTGAGATGCTGCGACGTCTGAGCACCACGTAAATTCAGCTCCCCGAACCGAGGATCCTCACGCGGACTCTCGCAACTGTGGCGACGTTCCGTTTTACCGCAATTTCACAAGCCGGCGAAATAACTTTCCAAAACCATTTTCGCTGCAGCCGACGCAGCGCCCTCGGCCGCGACCCTCGCGGAAAGGCCCCATCGCCCTCCCAACCTGGTGATGCCGATGAAGGAGATCTCCTGCTTGGCGTCGTCGTTGACGAGCGAGAGCCCGAGCGCCTGCAGCGAGAGCGCGACGCGGGAGCGCGCGCGCTCCACCAGCGGGGCGTCCTGCGCCCGCGCCACCACCTCCACGTCCGCCGTGAAGAGCAGGCAGCGCTGCAGGCCGTCCAGGAAACAGGCCCACGACACGCGCAGCTCCCCACCAATCTCCACCTTCCCGCCGTCGTCCTGGGGCGGAAGGAGGGCACAGAAGGGTGAAGGTCATTGGGTCAAGCTGCCTCACCCACATCCGGGTCAGGAATTCGCCTACCTCCACCTTGGATATCCACACAACCGACGAGCTGATCCTTGCTGAACAAAAAGTAGCATAAATGATCAGACAACACACCTCCTTTCCCATATTTGTCTCTCAATAAATCAAATACGTTTTTTAGTTTCTTTAAAAATACCATCAGCCACACGGCCTTCTCGGAAGGAAGAGGATTTCTTCAGCAACATCGGTTTAATCGGAGCAAACTCTGGACCGGGTTTAACATCCAGTGTTCAAATGCCAACCAGAGTCGGGCCGGCTTTAAAATGTGCACCTCGACAGCCGTTTCGCTGACGCGATGCAAAAATAAATCAAACTTCATTTTTTTAATGCGCAGAGACAAATATGGGAAGAAGGTGCGTTTTGTTATCATTCTGTAAATATTCTCCACAACGACACATTATTTTTTTGTCTGCTCAAAGATGCTCGTTTTTCCACTGGTCTCTGTGATGTCTACCCCCTACTATTCTACACGGTATTTCAACCCATACGGTCTTTAATATTAATAACAATAATTCTTTAATTAGCCAGAAGAGCCACACAGAGTTCAAAGACTCTCTTTCAGGAGAGTTCTGCATTGGTATATTTTGGCCAATAGCAATAATATTTTTATTTTTAGCTCTGGGAGGAATCCAAATAACCTAGAGGAAAACCCATGCAGAGGTGGCACAACGTATAAATGCACAAAGACGCTTGAATCAGGATTCGAACCCAATAAGCCAAGAGTGCCACTACTGCAGCAACACCTTTAAGACCCACAATATCATCAGATTCGATTGTATTAAGATACTCTACCAATCCAAAACCAAACGTGATGCTGCTGTGCTGTGATCGTTTGCGCTCACCGGTTCGATGCCATCTCCCCTAGCGTGAAACAATGGGGGACGTTTCTTAAGTCCCCTCTCCTCCACGCCTACGTCTACCCGCAGTATAAACTAGTGCGCCATAATAATATGGTTTTCCCCCTTTTTTCTGGCAACAAAACTGAAACTTTTTACAAGGATTAATGTCTGCATTAACCACAATACCTGCAGTCAAAATGCAAACAAAAAATATACTATGATAATATATGCATTGATAATATATGCATTGTCCTTGAAACTGATTGGTCCACACCAAGGGACGGCTTTCTTTTGAGCCTCGACCCAATTGGTGCTCGACCAGATGACACCAAAAGGCGTACAGCTCAAAGACAATGCACTATATCAAAGTAATGAGGGCTCAGGGTGAGCATCAGATAGTGCGCCGTAGTTATTCGGTCAGCAGGTCTAGCGCTGTGGGAAAATGTGTGTGTGCTCCCGCGCCTTCCAGGGCGGTCTGACCAGCATTGAACGGGCTGGGCAAAATACCCTGCAGAGAAGATGGGGCTCTCTTGAGCTCCTTCGAGTGGCCAGCAGTGGCATGAGAAAGCAATTACAGCGCTGCGCCTTTTTCGAATACAAAAACAGCCCATTGTAGTAATTGGGAGCGGAGCCCAGCTGGGCTTGGCCGCCTACGTCTTCAGATAGATTAGCGGGGCTCATGATGAGCTCCTCACCTCTTCGCGCGGGAGGGGCACTGTATTGACAAACGTGCGGCCCAGCCGAGCCAGAATAACACCTGGCACCGGCGGAGGAGGGGGGGTGGGGTGAACGGGAGAGTTATTAAATGCCCTCGGTTGTATTTGTCTTATATCGCTCAAGGTCAAATTTATTTTTTAAATAAATCTCAGCAATCGCAGCTGGGCTGGGGCAGTCTTACATTAAAAAGCAATTAGGCGATTTAATTTTACGTGCAGATATATACACGACCGGGCTGAGACCATCAATTCACCACACTTGGGAAGAACGCCTTTCACGTGGGCTGCAGCTAAGAATAAGACCCAGTATATCTCAGTGGTGCCGGCTCATTGCTCATTGCTCTGCCATGGGCATTTAAACACACGTGTGTGTGTATATATATGACAGTGAGCAAGGTACCATGCTGGCCTGCCAGATGGGTAGTGTAAGGGCACCTCTGCTACGAAGTATCCCAGACAGTATGAGAGTGACTGATAAGATGTAAAGTTTTAAAATGTCATTTTAATTCTTCTTCTTAATTATACGTGTTTTTTTATTGTTGTTATGATGCGTTGTTAAACACAAGTAATTGTTTGTTGTTAGAGCGATAAGTCAAGAAATATCTAAGCCTGTGCCCTCTGGTTACCCTGAGTTAAAAGTGGTGGTGCTGTGTCCTGGCACAGTCCTGGCCCAAGTTGACTCAACAACTCGACACACATCAACAACAAGCCTACGGGCAATGTTAGTCGATGGATCATGTTAGTTTATGGGCAATATTAGTCTATGAACATTATTAGTCTGTGGGCAATGTTAATCGATGGGCAATGTTAGACTATGGACAATGTGAGTCTATGGGAAATGTTAGTCAATGGGCAATGTTAGTTAATGCACATTGTTAGTCTATGGTAATGTAAGTCTACGGGCAATTTTAGTTTATGGACAATGTTAGTCCATGGGCAATGTTAGACTATGGACAATGTTAGTCCATGGACAATGTTAGTCCATGGGCAATGTTAGTCCATGGGCAATGTTAGTCCATGGGCAATGTTATAGTCTGTACAATGTTAGTCTATGGGAACTGTTAGTCCATGGGCAATGTTAGTGTGTACAATGTTATTGTGTACAATGTTATTGTGTACAATGTTCGTGTGTACAATGTTCGTGTGTACAATGTTAGTGTGATTATGTTCGTGTGTACAATGTTAGTGTGTATAATGTTCGTGTGTACAATGTTAGCGTGATTATGTTCGTGTGTACAATGTTAGTGTGTACAATGTGAATGTGTACAATGTTAGTGTGTACAATGTTCGTGTGTACAATGTTCGTGTGATTATGTTAGTGTGTACAATGTTAGTGTGTACAATGTTCGTGTGTAACAATGTTAATGTGATTATGTTCGTGTGTACAATGTTAGTGTGTACAATGTTCGTGTGTACAATGTTCGTGTGTACAATGTTAGTGTGATTATGTTAGTGTGTACAATGTTAGTATGTACAATGTTCGTGTGTAACAATGTTAATGTGATTATGTTCGTGTGTACAATGTTAGTGTGTACAATGTTCGTGTGTACAATGTTAGTGTGATTATGTTAGTGTGCACAATGTTCGTGTGTACAATGTTCGTGTGTACAATGTTCGTGTGTACAATGTTAGTGTGATTATGTTAGTGTGTACAATGTTAGTATGTACAATGTTCGTGTGTACAATGTTTGTGTGTACAATGTTAGTGTGTAAAATGTTCGTGTGTAAAATGTTTGTGTGTACAATGTTAGTGTGTACAATGTTAGTATGTACAATGTTCGTGTGTACAATGTTCGTGTGTACAATGTTCGTGTGTACAATGTTCGTATGATTATGTTAGTGTGTACAATGTTCGTGTGTACAATGTTCGTGTGCACAATGTTCGTGTGTACAATGTTAGTCAAGGGGTAGAAAGTGGTGGAGCGGTGTCCTTGCCCGATCCTGGCCCAGCCTGGGCTCAACAAATCATTCAACGAGCCAGAACGATGGCACTAGTGCACGATGTGTCGCCAGCACCGCGCCCGGCCGCCGTTATTGCCCCAGTGCCGATTTGTAGGCTGCCATTGTCGGCAAAGTCACATGCCTCAGAGATGCCGATTTGCTGCAGCCACTATTTTTCAGAGAGACAAAAATACCCAATAGGTGGCATTTTAGGCAATCTCTCAATACCCTTTATATATCTCTCTCTATCTCCGTTAAAATGAAGGTCCAGTGTCTGCAATGTCACCTGTTATATTTACATTTTTATTTTAGGGCAGTGCTATTGATGAAGTTTTGGTACATTTTCCGAGCAAAGGCATTTGGTGATAACAAGCCATCGAGCTGAAACTTCTGGCAAGAACAGTCGAGGGGAGCCAGGGAGAGGACACGGGAGCGTGGTCGGCCGTCGCCAGCGAGGGAGGCAGCGGGGTGGGTGCGGGAGCCGTGCGTCCGTCGGTGCGGTGCGGGCACCTTCAGCAGGTCGAGCTCGTAGCTCTGGTCGCAGCAGGTCCAGCGCAGGTGGCGCTTGCGGCAGGGGTCGCTCCACGTGTAGAGCACGCTCTGCCCGGGCTGCAGCGTGCGCTTGTCATTTGAGTCGCTGTCACCGCCACCACCACCACCACCACGATCACCGCGAAATGTCAGCATCACCGGCAATGATGTCATCATCATCATCATCAACAGCAGCACCACTTCCATTTTCATCATTATCGGCAGCAAAACTACCACCTCCGCTATCAGCACCATCAACACCATCTGCGGCAAAGCCCGAGGACAACGATTGACTGCGTTGACGAACGCAGACCAGTTGATAACGGAGGACAGTGGGAGAAGAGAGGGGAGTTCGGAGCGCGGAGTGCCGAAGGCGTGTGTTACCTGCTGTATGACCGGTGGCATTACTTGTCGGCCATCAATAAAGAGACCTTTGCTGAATACCGCGTGAGCCGAATCCTTCCACTGGTTTAAACAAAACAAAAATAACAAATCCCCGTTGTGCGTGGTTGGGGGGGGGGGGTGAGCGGTACCTCTGCGTGTAGGCGACGACCTCGTGCGAGTGGTTGACAAGGTGCACCGGCGCGGAGCCCTCAAAGTAGTCGGCGAAGGAGATGACGGTGGAGTGCTCGCCCAGGCTCACGTCCATCACCAAGCCCACGTACTGCGTGGTGGTGGGGGGGGGCAGACGGACGACGTGCCCGGAGGCGTTAGGCCAACTAATACCCCTGCAATTCGGATCTCTACTCTGGTCCGTGTTTCACTAGAACACCTTCACTGGGTGAAATTATATTTTTTAAACTGTCTCTTTGCTCAATTTGTAATCAATCATTTTGTTGTCAGGTGATGAGACGAAGTGTCAACGCGGAACTCTTGGCTGGGCAGTGCATTCGCAGAACTTGCTATGACGGAACTCGTTTTGATATCCCTTCAAGTGACCTCTTACCCACACTAGGGGGTGCACTTTTCTACATGCCCTTCTCTAGCGATGGCAGTCCATTAACATTTTATTAATTCTCATCAGTAGAATCTGCCAAATGGGAGTGACAAATATAATGGGGCTTTTTTTTGTGTGCAGTCCCCGGTGATGAGCAAGCTTAGACAATCGACTCGCCAAACGAGAAAACCCAATTCAATCACGGGTGGCCACACCACGGATTCCAACCCGGGCCCCTTAGTTCGTGATAGCTCAACGTTCCAATGCTTGAGCCGCCCAGACACTTGCAATATACATTCTCCCATCACAGGAATCACTACAAATCCATTATTGGTGGATATTTGATCAAATCCAACACCAGACGAAAATAAAGTGATTTACAATTCAAAATTCACATCACTTTTGTTTTTACATCTTACACTTGGCTGTATACAACATTAATCACCATACAGCCACCTCGTGTTGTTGCTTTGGCTCTAAATTATATTATAAAATAATTATTTGGCGATGCCACTTCTGCTGCTGCTGCAGAAACCCGTCCGTCACAACGCTGTATGTGACCTTAAGAAGAAAAATAAATATAATAGGTGACGTTTTGGGCAATGGACCTTTCTTCATGGCACATAAATAATATATGTTGATATATTTTATTTATGTGCTATGAAGAAGGCCCATAGCCCCAAAATGTTACCAACAACATATTTCCTTTCAAGACCACAGTGTTAGTGACAGATGCCTGAAATTCCTATTTGGTGGTTGTTGCTCCGATTTCTCTTTGCCTCGTTATTCTACTGTTTTTTTTATTTGATTGCTTCTGTCATTTTAGTGACGAGGTCACTCCCGCAAATGCAGGCTCATCCTGACCTCCTGAGCTCTCACCTGGTCAAAAATAAACACTCGATACTTGGAGAAAAAAAACCTTCACCCTCAAATGCAAAACCTCTCCCATGATCACATTTTTTCTCTCGAATCGAACGTAGAGATGATTCCACCCGGCAGCGCATTTTGAAGTGAAAAAACATCGGCGACCAACGTCAGATTGTCCCGGCCGCGCCACTTCGGGAAGGGCGAAGTTTTCAAGATGCAAATCATATTGACGACAAAGCGACAAAATAAACCCTTGGATAAGATTCGGTTTGAAATATTGCAAGAGCCCGTTAGACCTGGGGTGTTTATTGTAATTGTTTTATATCGTTTTGACCCCTTGCGCAATTTCCTTGAGGCACCTTCGACCCAACGGACTGCTCGTTATCCCCAACGCTGACACGCGGGGGGCCAATCAGAGTCCTGGAGAAATCCGAAGAGCTATGAAGCTCTTTTTTTCACAGATGTCCAGTAGGGGGCACGGGTTCAGAAAGTTACAATAGCAAATCAATCGCCCCTTCAGATGCAACATCGATTCCGCCCCAAGTGTGTTACACTGTGATTGCTGTAAAGGTGCACAAGGGCATCGTTAGCAATTGGACTTTAAGGGAATGTATATGCACAAACCTAAACGACCCTCACCACCTTTCATATCTCGATCACTCTTGCCACGGACAAAAACAGCAACGTAAAGTTTCGGGCTGCGGGGAGCGCTGGCGCGGTAGTTGGCGTGCTGAGCACCCGGCGAACCGAGTTCGATTCCTGGTCCACAGCTAATGTCAGTGTTGGGAACCGGACTTGGGCACCCCCCTTCATCAACCTACAAGCTATTACATTTTTATATTTTATTAGAGTAAGGCCCCACTGAGCTTTGTAGCTCTTTTCGTAAGCGACCTGGCTATCAAAAACAATAGCTCAACGAAGTGACTTATTCACGTGGACATTTATAATAGCAGCCAAATACTCCAAAACGCATGTTGATTCTAAATGTGGAGGGACAAACTGGAGGACCGGGAGAAAAATCCACATGACCACGGGGAGAACATGCAAACTCCAAATATACAGCAGGCGTCAGGGTCGGCATTGAACCCACGATCTCCTGCATACCAGGCAAGGGAGTTAACACCGCACCACCGTAGGGCCCCTGCAGTGTCCAGCGTGGTGAAGAATGGTCAAACAAACTCCCATGACCAACACGGCAAGGGCAGGCCTAATTACAAGGGCCTTTCTTCACGGGAGAAAGATTTGTTCGCGACTTAACGTCTGTTCATGGGAATTGTTCACTTCTAAACTCAAAACTGTTCACGTCAACTCCCTCCGAACGCCATCGCCTGTTATTCGACCAAACATGTTATTTGGTGAGGCGGCTGCTGCTCCTGCTGCTGCGTTGGCAGTGGTGCCCAAGCACAATGAACAAAACTCAACTCATTCATCAACAACACTGTAGCCTTCAAATGGTCCTTCTTCATAGCACCATGTGCAACTATACTATACCTCCAAAAGCCGCAGTGTTATTCAAGAGCGTAATGAGGTTTTTTTGTACCAATCCAACAGGTTTGTCTCGCCTCTCTGTGCACTCAACAAAGGAGCACTGCCCGAAACGTCGGCCTGCTATGTAATGATGATTGTCGTAAGGCAATGTTCATCATTAAGGTGGTGGTTGGTGGTGAGAATATTTTTGGTTTGTGCTCAATTGGCTTAGTGAAGCGCTTGGGACGGCAGTGGCAGGGCAAGAAAGAGGAGGTCGCACGCCCTTCGCCGTGCCTTGACGATGTCCCCTGTGAGAAATTCACATCAGCCGTTCCTGTCCCTGTGCCCCCCCCCCACTCCCACCACAGCCCCTCCAAGACACCCCCAACTCACCAGGACCCCCGTCGTGACGGCATGGCGCGCACACGCGTGCAACGCTCCCAGTCGAACGCCCCACGCCGTGAGCTTAGCGACCAACGCCGCTCGATCGGAGACCGAGTGTCGAGCCGAGGGCATCGTGATGCCAACACGGTCGCTCGTTCAACGATTACGCGCTCGCGTGTCGTCTTGATAATTCACGGCTGAAGTGTATCCAAGTCACAACGAGCAGTCGGTGGGGGCAGCGTATTCCCACCCTCTCCTCGTACGACAGTCACGCAAATATGAGTTTTATTTTAATGGCTGGAATTTAGCGGTGCCGGCTCGGTGTCCTGACCACGTGAGAGATTCGGTGAGCGCGCGGAGCGTGACCACGACGGTGGCCGGTTCGCGGATGGCCACGCAGGTGACCGGTGTGCGGCGTGTAATCGGGAGCGCGCAGTTAGCAACCGTTGTCATAACAACGGTCGGCACGGGGAAGGGGGCGGGGGGGGAAATTTGCGCGGGGAAAAAAATGAAGCTGCAAAAGAGCGTCACCTACCTGGACGTTGCCCTTGGCAATCTTTGACATCCAGATGGTCACGCAGACACAAAGAGGAACATTTAGGGTGGGAGTGGGACTCGACACATGACGGTGTTAAAATGGTTCGCTGCGACACACACACGCACAAACATACATGCACACACGCACACACGTACACATACACACACCCATGCACCCACACGCACAGGGCAGATTCCTCCAACCGGGCAAGCAATCTGGGCCGAAGTTACCCATAGCCTTGGTGTGCTTGAATCTCTCCGTGAGACTTGTAAGTCTTTCTCGACCAGGTCCGTCTTTCTAAAGGGACGCGTGTAAGCGGCAAGAGTTCTTGCCTGGTAAAAATAAACTCTCCCTGACTTCTGCTCATTTAACCAACTTTAGCAAGGGACATTAAAACGTGGAGCACTGCAGGCTGACCTTGCCCTACGAATGAAACAAATTAACCTCCGGGGTCCGTAGTTTTCGGAAGCCCAAATATGACATGGAACTTTCAAACTTTTCGACCGCAGGGCTTGACTACAATTTACACCAAAGTTCAGCTGTCTCTGCCGATCGAAAACGTGACGGGGAACGAGCGTTGTTCACCGGCACCGGCGAACCCTCGGCACGACGGGCAGGCCTCGCGACTTGAGCAAGAGTTTAAAGCCATCATAAATATAAAATAAGACGTAGACGTTACATCGCATCGGCACGCGGTTGGAGAGAATGTGCCGTTCGGCGCACACTCCACGACAACTCGGCACCAGCAATGACAACGCGCACTGGGACGAGGGAATCATGACCAGAGCCTTTCGCGTGTGGCACATGGGATAGGACAGGACAGATGGGACGGGGATGAGCCAGACTGTGATCTTTCCAGTAAAATAAATAAATATTAATTTCAGGCTAAGTCAATCTCGGGGGAATACTCGACAAGTCCACAGACCGAGTGCATTCATTTGTCTTATTATTCTTGCGTTGGCTGATTGGATCGGGCTGTGATGGGATTTTCCCAACGGGAAGTTAAGGTGGTAAACTGGATACATACTCTTTGGTTCTATTGGGTAAAGTCACGTAGGTGAAAATAAAATAACAAAAAATCACGACGTTTCGGCCACAACACAAGCGGCCTTCATCAGGTGAAGGGACGAGACTGTCTGGTAGGACAGCGCTGGAGTGAAAAAGCCACGCTCAGATCACGACCTTTAAGCTGTGTGAGAAGAAACAAAGCGCCTTGACAAAGGAATTAGCATATAATTTAGCATTGAAATGGCTGAGTTATTAGCTTGTGACTGGTTACAGAAATGGCTATATTAAAGTTAAAGCATACACATCCGCAGAGGCACCCCTTGACAAAGGAATTAGCATAGAATTTAGCATTGAAATAGCTAAGTTAAAGCATACACATCCGCAGAGGCACCCCTTGACAAAGGAATCAGCATAGAATTTAGCATTGAAACAGCTGAGTGACTAGCTTGTAACTGGTCACAGAAATAGCCACGCCAAAGTCAGAGCATACACATTCACCGAGGCACCCAGCACAAATCAAACAGGAGAACCCACCACCTACCATTGAAACAACTGAGTGATTAGCCAGCGACCGGTCACAGAAATGGCCACGTCGAAGTCAAGGCCTACACATCTGAGCCACTCACAGCAACTGGGCACACAATACAATATATAACGAATACTACATTTCTGTGACCGGTCGCTGGCTAATCACTCAGTTGTTTCAATGCTAAATTCTATGCTGATTCCTTTGTCAAGGGGTGCCTCTGCGGATGTGTATGCTTTAACTTAGCTATTTCAATGCTAAATTCTATGCTAATTCCTTTGTCAAGGGGTGCCTCTGCGGATGTGTATGCTTTAACTTTAACATAGCCATTTCAGTGACCAGTCACAAGCTAATCACTCAGCCATTTCAATGCTAAATTATATGCTAATTCCTTTGTCAAGGCGCTTTGTTTCTTCTCACACAGCTTAAAGGTCGTGATCTGAGCGTGGCTTTTTCACTCCAGCGCTGTCCTACCAGACAGTCTCGTCCCTTCACCTGATGAAGGCCGCTTGTGTTGTGGCCGAAACGTCGTGATTTTTTGTTATTTTATTTTCACCTACGTGACTTTACCCAATAGAACCAAAGAGTATGGATCCTTAGCAGTCACGAAAGCTTTAAATCTAGAAGCTGGATACACTTAAAATATTTGTTTTAAATGATGTGCGATTATCTTGATGAAACCCAGGTCGCCCTTGCAAAAGAGCCAATGATGTTGCATGTGACTCGATGGGTCTGTCGTATCTCCTGGCTAAATAAAGGATACCGGATACTGACCGACTGAACTGCCGGCGTACATAGGCGACTGCGCCCATGGCATTGCAATCGCATTTGGGTACCAACAGCCCAACGGGCTTTGCATTGCTACGTCGCGATTGGTGATCGTCAGTGCGACACAGCCGCCGTCTTGTGCTGTGGGCCGCCACATGGAATTCAGCACCTTCCCTTGAACCGTGCGGACGCACATAGCACCGCAGAGACTTAACGAAGGTCATTTTAGGTGGAGAAAAATAAAACGTGCGATACATTCTTCGGCTTCGATTCTCGACGGCGCGAAAACGCAACGGGCAGCGAGTAGGAGGCGAGGAAAGATACGGGCCGCGGCGGGACGGACGGACGGCGGACAGCAGACGGACGCACCTTGCCCTCGAGCTGCAGCAGAGTGCCGTTGTCCTGCTGCGTGAAGCTGAAGGCCTTGGAGCACTCGCCCGAGCCGTGAATGCGCACCTGGAGCCGCTGGGACGTGTCCTCCGGCCAGAACGGCACACACTGCGGAGCCGGGACGACGGCCGCGACGGGGACCGCCGGGCACAGAAAGGCACGGCCGTGAGTCGGGGGGGGGGTGGTGTGGGGGAACGTAAGAATGTCGGAGACACGGCAGACAAGTGTCACCGGATCCCGAACCGATGAAGTCTCGCGTCGTTTCAAACGAGACGTCACATCTGACCGAGGTTAATTTGGTTCTGAAAAATAATTGGTGCGTCGTTGAACGTGAGCGGTGGCGCTTCCCCTCCCACCACCCCTCCTCCGGCGTTGGCACCTTTCGAACAAGGACGTCGCCACAATGCACGCTTTCAGATGTGCTTCTGCGGCCGTCTGGAACGCTCTTCCTTCCGATATTAGGAAGCCGCTGGAGCTTTGCATTTTCAAATAATCTAGTTTCTTGAGAACTGCTTTTTGTGTTTAGTTTGTTGTCCTCCAATTAGCACGGTTGGCTACGTACGGTGCGTAAGAAGTTCAACTTACGGTATATATATATAAAAAAGTCAAAAATTGTTTGTGTGTGGGTTTGTGTGTGGGTTTGTGGGTTTGTGTGTTTGCGCGCTTGCGAAGAATTTGGTTCTCTAACGGTGGGGTTTACGTAAAATAAAAATAGCCAGGTACCACGCCGTAAGCCCCGCCCGTGAGCAAGCGCTATTCCTTTTTCACATCCGTCAACTTTTAATTAGTTTAATTAGCGATTTAGTGCGCTTTATTTTTATTTATTTATACCATACCAACTCACGCGCCTTGGTGGGGGGGATGGCCCATGCCAAGTCGCACGCCTTCGGTGGGAGTGAGGGGGACATTTTCTTTCGCGTTAAAATGCTTTCGAAGTACACTAAACGCTCAGGTAAATTCTTCACTGTGTGATGTCCCCCCCACCCCGATTTGTGCAGTTACTACTACTACTATACAGTCGGTAGACACTACCACTATAGGCCATAGATATTACTGCAGAGCGGCCAGGGAGATTGTGGCTGGGGGGGGGGGGTCAGGGGTAGCAGCCCAGCCCCAGCCTGCCAAGGTGCCACCTCGGCCGGCTGGACAATCTAGGTGAGGCCGGAGGCTCTGCACGGGACTAGGCCTCACCACGCCACTCTGTCAAGTGAGTACTTTGTGCTATAGAGTCGATAACTACTGCCATAGAGTCAGCATGTATTACTGTAGCAGGTACCACCACATTTGGTATGCACTGCTGTAATCATAGTAGGTACCACCACAGTCAGTACGCACTGCTGTTAGATTTTTAAGAGTAGTTTTGAAATATTTTTTTGGCCCGGGCAATGCCGGGTATATAAGCTAGTATATACATATAGCACATACATACCTTGTTGGACGGCACGAGGAGCCAGGCGTCGGAGCCGGTCTCGGACACCTCCACGTCGAGACGGGACTTGTTGGCGAGCGAGAAGTAGGGCTGGAAGGAGACCACCTTGGTGAGCGTGAAGCTCGTCAGCGAAATCGTGACACCCACCTGGGTGGCCGGGCGGGAGGGAAGTGGGAGGGAGGTGGCAGGGAGTAGGGATTAACGACGGTGGCCAGGGGTGGAGGGGTGGGCAGTGGGGGGGGGGGGGGGGGGGTGTTCACAATCTTTCATCATTAGTTCGTTCATTTGTGAACTTTATACTAAATTATTTGTGCCTGTGTTCATAGGTTTATCAATACAAAGGACCACACATGAATATTACATGAATGGAAATACTTTTTTATCGTTTAGATACGTTGTCCGACATGGTTTTTAAGTTTCACTAAGATAACAAAATTAACTTTGAGGATGCGGACAGCCGTGTTACGGTACACGGTATCTTGACGTCATTGTCATGCCTCTCCCGTGAACGTCAACACGTCGACACAATGACACGGCTAACACCCCGCAACCACGACGTCGTACATGGCGTGAGGAGGAACCGCGGACGAGCAGGAAGGCAGCCGCGTGGTGAGCCAGCGCCAAATTCCCCCTCCCCCACCCCCTCCCAAGCTCTGCGGTCCTCTATACATTGAGGTGTTACCGGCCCATTCATGAGCGTTTGCACGTGGGAGGAAAACGAAGCACCCGGAGAAAACCCACGCGTGCGAGGGGGAAACACTCGATCCCGTATAGGCGGAAACAGGCTTTTTGCTGGACTGCACCGCCTTCTCCTGGCTCGCCAGGGTATGGCTCCTCCTCGGTGCCAACAGGAAGGGAGTTGTGCAACATTCGTGCGGCGATCCACCAACCCTCGTCTGGATTGCAGGCCACAAGCGCAGCCACCACCGCCACCGCCGCCGCCCGGCGAATCGTAATCGCGCCCAGACGGGGAGAATTGGGGGGGGATCTGGATGAGGATCTCGGCGGACCCTCACCGCGTACTCCATCTTCTTCTTGGAGCTGCACTTGATGCAGCCGCTGCTCCCCACCGTGTCGAGCGAGAAGTCGGAGGAAGGGTCACTGTCGCTCACGCGCAGCTGCACCTGTGCTCGCGCGCGCACGTACACAAGCACACGGCACACGAGGGGTCCGGGTCACTGGTTAAGGTCAGGGGACAAAGAGATCCAACTGGGACACAGAGCTGGTTCAAACTCCAGTATACGTGACCCTCCCTGCTGAAATGGCAGTTGGCGATTCCCTAAGTAGCACCAGCCATTGCGGACTTCCCCACGCAATGATGCTAAGTTTAACGACCCGAGAGGGATGATGGGGTGAGTCAACCTCCGATTCGGGATTTCAACTCGCTGCCTTCAGATGGCGAGCCGCTCGCTCTACCGCTCAGTCACCTGGCTGGTTTCCTGGGGCCTCATCACAGTGGCTAAAATACAAATATATTTTAATTGTTTCTGTCTTCTTTTAACCTGCACTTCCCTACATCGTACCGATGCACAGAGCCAGAGATCCCCCGTATTGCCTCAACAGACGATTGCGGCAAGTGCTGTTAGCGAGCACCTATGAAGGCACACGAGGGGGTGGTTGGCCAGCACCACTCCTGGTCCCTAGTGGCGATGTTTACACACTGCATCAAGTATTCATCTGAGGCCGAGTCGACCAAGTGGAGGCCCAGAACCGGTTCAGATAATCGTCACTGGGGGCGCCGGGTTCGTTCAGATGTGCTTCTGCGCCCGTTAGGAACACTCTTCCCTCCGATATTAGGAAGCCACTGGAGCTATGCCACTTTCAAATCTACATTTAAAACTCATTTCTTGAGAAGTGCTTTGTGTGTTTAGTTTATTGTCCTTCCCCCCGCACCTCCAACTAACACGGTTGGCTACATACGATGGGAAAGAAGTTCAACATACGGTACATACTAACTCTACGCGCACGCGCACCGACCCGCACGTGCTCACCTTGTTTTTGTTGAACATGACCTTGGGCTTGAAAGCGAAGAGGTAGGGTCCCTCGTTGCCAGGCGGTTGCTTGTGATAGGCGTCGTCGGCGCGGTACTGCAGCATGCGGCCCGTGCGGTTCAGCATCCAGTAGGGGCTGAACACGGCCGCAGTGCGCCGGCCCTCGCTCTCCGTCAGCTGCAGTTTCGCGTCGAACTGCCGCTGCGGGGGCAGCAGCGTCTCGTCCTGAGCCGGCGCCGCCGCCGCCGCGCCGGACGAGGAGCCGGGCCCGGCCGCGTCGACCGAGAAGGAGAGGTGGGACAGCTCGTCCTGGCCGTCGTGTGCGCCGCACACGCACGTCCAGTCGCGGCCCAGGTAGCCGTGCAGCGACAGCTCCAGCTCGGCGCTCGACTCGCTCGCCTGGCACACGTCGGCCGAGTGGCCCGTCTCCAGCCGCCCGTGCACGTCCGACCCCTGGGTCGCACGACGGGGAAAGGCGGTGGGGGGCAGTGGGGGGCGGTGCGACCGATCCGTTTGTTAGCAAGCAACCTACGTCAAGTACTTTTACCTGCAGTTTTTCAATAAGCAAAGCTATCGGTGACTTTGAAAGGCCAAGTCCCAAGTGAGGTCCTGTTTAAATTACCACTGAGGCATTGGTGCTCATAACCTGTTTTTTCAGCCATGAGCCAAGAGTGGGGTGAATCTATCCGAAGGTCAACCGCTGCTGACTTCCCCACAAAGTGGTATGCGTTTTAGTGACATGGAGCAAGAGATGATGGGCCGAGTCAACCCCCAACCAGGATTAGAATTCGAAACCTTCTGACTGAGCCACTCGTTCTTCCGCCAAGCCACCAGACCGGTCACTTAATAAACCGAATTCTATTCTCACCAATCAGGCAGTGATGGGATAGCATGGCATAGCCCTCGACGTGCAACCAACTCCTGAGTACAGCACTACACATGGCAGCACAACGTGGCACATCGCGACACTAAGTGGCATTGGGGCACCGCGGTGGCAAGGAAATGTTATCTCCATCGCCTGGTATGCAGGAGGTCAGGGGCTCGATCCTGGATCCTGACAATGGCTGTTCTATATTTGGAGTTCTCTCTCTCTCTCCCTGTGGTGGTCACGTGGATTATTCTCCAGGTTATTCCACATTTAAAATCAATGTGCGTGTAGATTATTTGGCTGCTACTGTAAAATCCCACGTGCAATGTTGAAATAAGCCACTTCAATGAGCTTATCATGTGTGGTCAGGCCGCCTGTAACCAGTAGCTCAGTGGGCTTCACCTGGTAAATAAAATAGTTTAGTTTAGCTAGTTAGTGGCACAGCGTGACGGTGTCGTGCAAGGAGGCACAGCGTGGCAATACGCGGGCACAGCCAGGCACAGCGCAGCACAATGCGCCACCACGATCGCGAGGCGTGGCACGCGGTACCTTAAGGCGGTAGGAGAGCGGGAAGGGCATGAGGTTGCGCAGCGTGAGCGGCGGGCGCAGGTGGATGAGGCACGCGGGGCCCGTGCGCTCCTCCTCCGAGCAGCAGTAGGTCACGCAGTCGTCCACGGTGGTCGCCACGATGGTGAGAGGGCGCCCGCCCTCCTGCGCCGCGGGGCACCGCAGCACGGCTCGCGACACCGCGGCGTTGCCGATCAGGCCCACCCAGGACATCTCGGCGTCGCCGAAGCCCTCCAGGCCGGGCCCCGCCGGCTGCACGTACAGGTCCTGCCTGCGCAGCGTAACCCGAGGGCAACGCGAGCCCAACGCAAGCGGGAAAAAGATACGGACGGTAAACGAGCCGGCCGAGAAGACTGCACGCGTCAGCGTTGACTTTTTGGGTCAGAGCGCGGTGGCGAGATGTTTCCAACCTCCTGCCTGGTTTGCAGGAAGTCGTGCGGGTTCGGTCCTAACCCTGACGCTAGTTGTATATTTGGAGTTTGCGTGTTCTCCCCGTGGTCGCGTAGATGTTTCTCCATGTCCTCCAGCTTTTCCATCCGCATTCGTTTAAGATTACTTGGCTGGTGTACATTTCCACATAGTAAGTGACTTCGTTGAGCTATCGTTTGTGGCCAGGTAGCTTCTGGAAAAAAGCAATATCGCCCAGTGGGCCTTACCGGGTAAAATAAAAAATACTAACAAAAACATTGTAATGGAAAAATGTGTGTCGTACTCCGCCCTCCTCCACCCGACAAGGCCAATTAATAAAGTTGTCACGTCATGAACAAACACGCTGCCAATGTAGTGCTGCTTCAACAGCACTACCGGTGTTGGAGAGCCATCCGCACACGTTTAACATTGGGGTGTAAATGTGTGCGCATTTGCTCTCCAGCACACTGGTTTGTTCACGCGACTCATTTATTAATTGGCGGCGTAGAGGAGGGTGAACGGACATACATTTTACTCAAGCAATAGGACCAAAAAAATCAACCATGGATAAAAATATTGCGAAAGCCAACGCGCGTAAATAATAATGCAAAACGCATGGATTGTGCAACACTCTCCAACGTGCGACTTTAACCACCGGATTAGCGGTTGTTGTCGGGGCTGAAAGCAATAATTGCCTGTTCGTAAATCTTCCACTTTGCGCTGGTTGTGGCTCCACGTGCTGGGCAACACTTTGATCGATGTGAGCATGGGCTTTACACAGCAAGGGGGAAGGCACTATCCTTGCTGCGGCAGTCACTGCATTGCGCGCTTTCAGATGCGCTTCTGTGGCCGGCTATAATGCTCTTCCTTCCGATATTAGGAAGCCATTGGGAGCTATGTACTTTTAAATCTAGATTGAAAACTACTTTCTTTACAACTACTTTGTGTCTAGTTTATTGTCCTTCCCCCGCACCTCCGATTAGCACGGTTGGCTACGTACGGTGCGAAAAAAGTTTAACATACGTACTATCGGCAACACGATTTTGTAGTACAGTCTGCTACATTATCAAATCGTCTGTACGGGAATAGTCGTGTCACCCCGTTGAAGTCGGGGCATGGGGAGGGGGCCACAGGGGTGGGCGGGGGAGGGGGGTCGCATGGGCAGGGGGGAGGGAGGCCCACACCTGTACGCCGGAAACGGCACGTTGAACTCTCCGCGCGCCTCCGCCGTCCCCACCACCGTCTCCGCGCTGTCGCTCGTCCGGATCAGCACGCGGAACGACACCGAGCAGTGGTTCTTGATCTGCGGGGCGCGCAGCGCACGGTGGCGTCAGTAATCGTCACCGTCATCGTCATCGTCGTCGTCGTCACCCTCGTCAGCTGGGCGAAGGCCCTGCTCCCACACTGCGTCGGCTACGGGGCTGGTTTGAGAGTCAGGCTGGCCGGTGCGGGTTGGTGAAGCGGTGAAGGAGGGCAGTTCTACAGAGTTCGGACATCGCTCACCGCCGACCACCGGGCCGGTGACGCGGCCTAGCGGTACCACGTTTGCCATTTGTCGCAGAGGATTGACGGTTCGGCCCCAGCAGTCCGCCCTCTTTATTTACCGTGTGTATTGACCGTAAATATACTATGCGCCGCACGCTTCACAGCGGACGTTAAAGATCCCGTGACGTCATTCGCAAGAGCAGGCCCCATTGTGAAGCAGCATCATGGCCCAAATAAAAAAAAAATAACCCGGAAATTACTGAATAATCACCCCCCACTGCAGTCACGAGACTACGTGTGGGGCTTTCCCTGGGTAAACAAGCCAAGAAAGTTGACTAATTTTTGGATCGTTTTTACGAGGGAGAATGAAAAAACAAAGATCCGTACAAAGGGATGCGAGTTTATAGCGCAGTGGGCTGACCACTCCGCCACTACTCCACCCAAGCGCGTCTAGGAAGTCCTTTCATCGATACCCCAATCAAAGCGTCGCCGAGTCTCAGGATTAGCATGCTTGGCTACGTACGGTGCAAAACAAGTTTAACATACATACATACAAGATGCCGAGTTCCCGGTGGCAATGACCGTACGTGCACGCCACGCTTTGCGTTTTTCCATAGCTCCTCGGTCAGTGGTGTGAACAGTAACAAATGCAGTTATCCCTCGTTATACGGCATCTCAATATATATAATTTCGCGAAAATGTAACTTATACATTTGGGAATGAACTTGATATACATTACAATTCGCAGCTACGGAGCTTTGAATCTCGAAACAAACAAAGCTTTGGGAGAAAAAATGTCAATAATAAATGGTCTGTCATGTGTCCTTGCATGCATCTCACCACAGTTTCTGGTAAGGATCATACAGAATATTAATTTAGCATCTGATTTTGAGTATTATTATGAATATTGTATCATACAATTATACATTTTTCATTAAATACGTGCTTAAAAAAAGGTTTCCTTGCAAGTGTGATTTGATTTAGGTCGAGGACATTTCTTTCTCCCTTAGCAACGCATTTCCAATTCTACAATGAGAGTCAATGGGGAAAATAACTCGGAATTCCACTTTACGCACAACTTCGCAGGAACACATCCACTGCGTGCATCGAGGGACGCCCGTACAACGACGACGATGACGGAGCCGCTACGATGTCAATGACAATTCAGACGGCGGACGCGCCTGCACGCACCTGCAGCGGCGAGCGCAGGGTGAGCGTCTTGATGCCGTTGGCGGCGTCCACCTGACACACGAGGTTCATGACCTTGTGGTCGCTCTCGTTGGCCACGCTGTACACATAGCGGCCGGCTTTCGACAGCGGCACCTCCAGCTTGGAGAATCCCACCAGCGCTGGGGGGGGCGGGGGGAGAGGGCAGACACGGGGACATTGGGAACACGGGGGGCACGGGGTCACGGAGACGTTGGAGACATTGGGAACACGGGGGGCACGGGGTCACGGAGATGTTGGAGACATTGGGAACACGGGGGCACGGGGGCACGGGAGCATGGAGACACGGGGACACGGAGACACGAGGACACGGAGACACAGAGACATGGAGACATGGAGACACGGAGACACGAGGACACGGAGACATGGAGACACAGAGACACGGAGACATGAGGACACGGAGACATGGAGACACGGAGACACGGGGACACAGAGACACGGTGACACAGAGATACGGGGACACAGAGGCACGGGAGCATGGAGACACGGAGCTACATGGGGACAGGAACGCATGGAGAAATGGAGGCACAGGGGCACGAAGGACATGTAGGTACAGAGACATGGGGACATTGGGGCACAAGATATGGAGATACGGGGGCAAGATGAACATGGGGACACCAGGACATAGGGATACCGGGAAATGGGGAAACAGAGGCGTAAGCTGCTCAAATTGAGCACATGGCCAAGGGTTCCACCACTGCTGGCCACTCGAGGAGGAGATCATGGAAAGTAGGAGGCATCTGGCCCAAGGTGGCAAGACTGAGGTGGAATCAATTAAGGTTTCGGGTAAGTAGACGGTCATGGCAAGGTGGAACAAGGTTAAACATCACCGCAAATGTTTTGATTGGATAGGCAGTGGTGTAAGGTGATGGGGAGAGTCGAAAACATGTCGGAGAGCCAAGGTAACCACGGCTTCTCGGCGCAAACGGAACGACCGTCCGAAAACCGCCCGGAGCGTTCCAAATCTCGCCCCGAGGGGCGCCGGTGCTCACCGACAGCGAACTTGACCGCCTGGCGCTCCATGAAAGAGCGATCCTTGGCGCTCTCCCCGACGACGTACTCCAGCTTGAGGCGCTCGCCGTCCTGCAGCAGCTGGCTGTGCGTGGCCGCGTGCGTCACCGCGCCGCCCTCGGCCGCGTGCAGCGAGCACACGCCGGCGCCGTGCGCCACGTACGCCGGCTGGCCCAGGCAGTTGAGCACCATGATGGGCGCGCGGTCCTCCTGCTCCGACAGCACCTCCTGCGACTGGCTCGCCGCCTCCGTGAAGGCCTGCGGCGAGCGGCACGGTGACGGCGTTGCCGGCGACCGCCAACCTCGGCCGGCGCCTCAAACGCCGCCGCCGCCGCCTCGCCCCCACCCCCCGCCCCCCGCCCCCCGACCCCCCCAGCCCGACCCTCCCCCTCCTGCCGTGCAACTCAGCTGGCCGAATGTTTTGAATTTCGTTGCCAGCAACGCTCTTCAATTTACCAACCGTGAGCTCAAATGACAATACTAATAATAAAACTTGGCATGCTGGAAAACGATCGCACGCCATTGAACTGATTGGCCTGGTGTGGGTGGTTAAGGGTCTCACAACATCAACTTGGCCAGATCACTAAGTGGCCTAACAAAAAAAAAACACCTTGGAATAATTCTGTTTCTCATTGGCTTTTAAAAGGGATTGCATTCCAATTGTGTAAGTCTAAGCATGCACCTCTCCCATGCTTATTTGAGCACTTTCCACTTCCATTGGCAGTGTCGGTGTCTCTGATCCACGTGCCGTAGCGGGAGAGGTCATCCACGGAGGAGATGGAGCGGTACGTGGATTGTTGTGTGGGTGGGTGGGTTTGCGAAGAGATGTGTGAGTATGCAGGTGAGTTGACAGAAGGATGGGTTAGTAGGTAGGCAGAGATATAGGTATGTAAATAAGTAGATAGCTGGGAGGGTAGGTAAGAGGTTAATGAGCTAAGTTTGTTGTCCTTCCCCCGCACATCCAATTAGCACGCTTGGCTACGTACGGTGCTAAAGAAGTTCAACATACAGACGTACATGCGTCAATCAAATAGGCTGTCAGGTAGGTGTATCGGTGGTGTGGAGGTGTGGCGGTGTGGCAGTGAGGATGCGTGACTGGGGGACGGTGGGCCGGCGAGGCCGTGCGGCGGCGTGCCGGTGAGCCGGGCACAGGAGCTCACCCGCGCCAGGTTGTTGAGCATGGCGATGCTGCTCTTGGACAGCGTGACGTTCATGAGGTCCTCGGAGGAGACGCAGATCACCGTCTCGGGCGGCATCTCCAGCAGCGCGTCGATCTCATCGTGCGTCTGATCCGGCTCCACCGCGTTCTTGTTTATCTGCAACACCGCCACCGCCACCATCGTCAGCCACGTGACAAGTTGCCCCGCTGGCAACTCGGTGTTAGGGGTCACGTGTCGGCATCGCGAAGCGCATTCACAAATCGAGTCTCTTCTGTCTTATTCTTGCTTCACGTCGCTGTCTCTCGCTCGTGTCCTCCACCCTGACCTCCACCTGCCACCGCCCTTTTAACCTCAATGCCCTCTTTCATTTTTGTAAATAACGTTAAGATACGTTGACATCTGCATGCTATACACATATATACGTGTTGTTGTTGTGATTTACCACTTATTTTGGATTGTCTCTCATTCGTAAAGTCACCACCATGACTTTGATCACCATTACTCCGATAACCACGGTCGCCACCGTCACCGCCAGCACCACTCGCAAGGTTACGTTCACTATTACCACCGCTATCACCACCGCCATCACCACCACCGCTCGCACGGTTACGTTCACCATAACTACCGTCGCCAACGCCAACGGCATCACCAGCACCGTTGGGCACGCACCTTGACGCTCAGCTCCCAGCGCTTCTGCTCCACCTCCTCGGCCACCTGCAGGATCGTGCCCTTCATCTTCTTGCGCTTCTTCTTGTCGTTCTTCACGTCGGTGCCCTGCCACCGGGCGTTCTCCTCCAGGAACACCGGCTCCAGCAGGGGCTCCCACACCGCCAGACCCTCGTTGTAGTACAGCACCTGCCGGGGGCAAGTGCCGTCAGCGAGCGCCTAGGAGGGCAGGCACTGCACAGGAGGGGGTGGGTGGCCAGCACCACGCCCGGCCGCCTTTGTCTCTCCAGTAGTGATGTTCACTACACACGGCACAAGGTACTCATTTGGTGCCGAGTTGACCTAGGGGAGGCGCAGAACCGGTTCAGATAATCGTCACTGGTCTTGGCCGTGAGCGAGAATCAAACTTGGGCCGCCGGGTTCCTAGCGCAGTGTGCTAACTGATAAACGACCGCACCCACCCACGCACACACTCTAATACATATACTGTACATATAAGTAAATAAATGATTCCCCTTATAGCCTGTTAGCAAGCGCCAATGAACAGCAACATGTTGCATGTGGGGGCAGTGTTGGCCAACACTACACCCGGCCGCCTTTGTCTCCCCAGTGCCGAAGCGTACATTCTGCACCAGAAACTCTTTAAGGCTGAGTCGGTTCAGAGATCGCTCGCCACCGATAATCATCCGTGACCGGGAATCGAACGTAAATGCGGTCAGGTTCATAGCGCAGCGCGCTCACCACTACGCTACCACTCCCCGCTCACCACACACACACACAACACACAATCCCACTGCCGCCATCCGCCCCGCCTCACACCCGCGGGCGACCATCACCGCGGCTAGGCCGGTTGGTCCCCTCCGGCCCTCTCACCTCCAGCGCCATCTGGCAGTGGACGCGCATGAGCGAGCTCCAGTTCTCCACGTCGCCCCCAAACTCGGCCTCCATGAGCAGCAGCGGGATCGTGCGGTGACCGACGCCGGCCTCCAGCGTCAACGTCACCGACTCCACCTTCACCTCCAGGTGCTCCGCACCGGCCACCGCCGCCTGCTCGGCGTCCCTCGCCGCCGCGGCCGCCACGGGCGCCGCCGTCACCGCCAGCTGGGACAGGTTTGACGAGGACGACGAGGCGAGGAACCACAGCTTGACGTCGTCCAGGGAGCGCACGGCCCACGGGTCCCGCTGCTCCACGTCGGCGTCGCGACCCGCGCCGGGCTCGGGCGCCGGCGTGGACAGCGCGGTGAGGATGGACATGACGGCGTTGATGATGACGGGCGACACCTTGAGCGTCAGGCTGTTGAGCTCCACGTTCATGCTGGTGCTGCCCCCCTGCTGCTTGCTCTCGAACAGCAGGCAGCACGGCTGCAGCACCTGCAAAGGGGCATCGAGGCATTGGTGCTCACCTCCTGCTTACAGCCCTGCAGGGCCAGTGGTGGAAATTACACATTCCCACTGCCCACCCACCTACCCGCCCCCACTTATTTACCTACTTTTTCACCTATCCTTTAACCTATCCACCTATCTACCTACCCACCCTTCAACCAAAATGCCTACCTATTTAACCAAACACCCGCTCACCTAGATATCTGCTTATCTACCCACCCACCACCCACTCACCTCGCTATCCGATTAGCACGGTTGGCTACGTATGGTGCAAAAGAAGTTCAACATACACACAGTTCATCAATTCTCACGCCCAAGATACGATGCACCAATGTCAAGGAAGCAGCTGCACCTCCCACTGCTTATACGTCATCGCGGGTGACGCCCCTCACTGCGGTGGAGCACCCCAACGAGCAGCAGCCCGACGGCTCAAGCTCAACGCCACAATCATCGCAAGCAGAAATTCGATTTCTAATTATTATATAGATATTTTTAGGGCTCCCATTGCCGGCTACCCAACCCCCGTACTGCCACCGCAGGGTGGGCGCTCCACTCACGGTGGTGGTGTGGCCGGTGCGCTGGTCCGGCACGAAGGGGCAGGCCAGCAGCTTGAGGTCGCGCACGGCCGCCATCATCTCCTGCGCGCCGTCTTCCTCGCGGGTCATGTCGAACTCCAGCTGCATGGAGGCGAGCAGCGCGGGGCTGCCCGCGCGACGGAGGTCGGCCACGAACGCGACCTCCGGGTCGCGCACGCGCACGCTCACGACCATGCGGCTCGGAGGTGGTGGTGGTGGTGGTGGTGTCGCCAACTGCTGCTGGCCCATGCTGCTGCTGCCTGTTGCCAAAAGAAACAGTGGATTGGGTGCCCGATGCGAGTTCCGGTTGCAGCGAATGTGCCGTGTACACGGAGGTCGTGGGTTTGATTCCTACCCGACGCCTGCTGTATATTTTGGAGTTTGCACGGCTCACTCCCCGTGATTGAGTAGATTTTTCTCCGGGTCCTCCGCTTTTTCCCCACCACATTTATAATCAGCCTGCGTTTAGAGACTTTTGCTGCTATACATTTCCACGTGAAAAGCCACTTTGTTGAGCTATCATTTGTAATGGCAAAGTCGCTTCTGAAAAAAAGCGATATAGCGGAGTGGGCATTACCTAGTGGAATAAAAAAATTGTTTAGTTTAAAATATATATATTTTTATTTACTATTTAACGATGAGCGAGGAGGTTCTTCAGGAACCGAAATCGGTTCTTGTTCGGTGAGGGGCGTTGCCAGCGGGAGCATGAATTGAGTCCCTCCCCAATGAAATTTTCCCGGAGCTAAAAAGTCGGACGCGTGCCCAACGACGCACGACGCCAACCCGAAAACACGTCTGGGAGCTGCGCAGCACAACCGAAAAAAAAAGCGTATGTGGTGGAGCAATGGATTGACGATAGAGCTGCACACGGTACAAGCGAGGGCATGTGAGCAGCAGAGGGCAGCGCAGCTTGAGACTGGGCATCAGGGTCCAAATTTTCCCCACTTAAAAAATGTACTCACAAATTGACGACGCATAGCATTGTAACACTATGTAACACTATGTAACACAATCTTTGTTCCTGGGTACCAAGCGTTATTATTTTAATTGCTTATTCATAAAAACTATAGAAAATGGCTACTATTCTCCACGAACTTTGATTTTGTGGCCAGGACTTTATGTGAACAAAAGACACAAATGCACACCACGTTTTCTCATTTAAAATATGTACATTTCAAAATATCAGTGTCCTGGTCACAAAAGCAAAGTTTGTGGGGAATAATAGCCATTTTCTGTACTTTTGAGGCATAAGCAATTAGGAAATAACACTTACTACCCAGGAACAATAAATTTGTTTTTGTTACACAGTGTATAACCATCGCCCCCTACTGACAGACTAATGCCCAATTGCAGGCCAGTTACTGAGCCACTGTTGTGCTGCACAGGGACAGCTGCCACGGGGTGGGGGGGGTGGTGCCCCTTTCAAACGTGTTAAGACAAGACGTGATGCAATCTGCTCATCGCGTGTATACAGCGCTCTGAGACACGGGCCCCCCGGCGTAAAGCACAGGAGGGTGGCTCCATCAAAACACCAAAAACCACTCGGATCCTCGCCATCGGCAGAACGCGGCGCACCTTCCTGGCCGGCGGACCGCACGGCCGCCCTGATGGCCGAACCCTTGGGCGTCAACTCGGCGGCGGCGGGCGGCGCCTTGGCGTCGGCCGCCGCCGGCATGCCCTTGACGAAGAAGTCGGCCACCGTCTGCAGGAACTCGATGCTGGCGCACACGGCGAGGTCCTGCAGGGTCACGTCGGCGCGCATGCCCTCACGCCCCTGACGGTAGCCGAGCTCCAGCATGGCCTTGCGGTGCTCGCCCGGACGCATGCCCACCATGCTGGCGCACGTTCGCACGATGGGGAGACAGGATGTTTTCGTTTTAATGAGCAACGTCGATATTTGTACGCAGATTTTTCTTTTTTTTTTTAATCCTGATCACGCCATCGCAAGTCGTGCCGCGAGATGAATCGCCTGTGCGGAGAGCTCCCCGCGTACCAACAGATTATTTTGAGACCGGATTCGTATAAGTGACATCATCCGCATAAGCAGACCATTCGGGTCTGGCGTTTGTGTTTTGTTGTTACCACCGCACCCTTCGGGTAACAGTTCGTGTCAATTCACTTGGAATTCTCGCCCCTTTGTTGATGTTGAAATGCGATTTCCAGTGGTTGGAGTGTTTCGATGCAATTTGCACGAGCGGCGCCACGTAAAACAAAACAATGTTCATTGAATTACGTGATGCGCGCCTGCTCACCGGGCGGTCAGCTTGTCCCCGGGTCGGAGGTCGTCCAGGGTGCAGTTGTGCAGGCGTAGCGTCACGGTCATGGTGCCGTCTGACATCATCCGCCCGCCGGTGCGGATCGTCTGCAGCCGGAACTCGCCCAGCCGGCACAGCGGGTCGCGCTTGCAGATCTGATCGCGGGACGTGAAAAGTTTCCATTAACGCTCGGCTTGCTTGCCCGGGGAAGTATCGCCGAGCCTCAAGATTCTTTCTCAGGAGGGCGGTGCCGAGAGACGAGCCGGTGACCTCTGGAGGTAAGGGGCCGGCCTGAATACGACAAACGCATCTTAATTCGGATCGATGAAATGAGCGCGTGCGCAGGTGTCAGACGGGTCGCTACATCGCAGGACCGTGAGAGCTGGCGACGGCACGGGGAGGCCTTCACAGCTCTAGCTGATGCTGTATGCACATACATATGCTGCACTTCTTTCACACCGTATGTAGCCAACCATGCTAATGGGAGGTGCGGGATGAATGACGGCAGTGATGAACAAGGGACGTGAAGCAAGGGCCCCCCCCACGTGCCTGCTGGGGCGTGCCCACGAGCAGCACCAGCGACACCGCCTCCAGGTTGAACTCGAACTTGAGCGTCGTGCGTGTCACCGGAGGCTTGCCCGTTTCCACCACCGCCGAGGTCACCACCTTCTCGCCTGATGGTCACGCAACCGCAAGCGCGAACCGCGACAAACGTGAATCACCTTCACGACGGAGTTCATCAACCGCGGGCGCGCCCCGAGTCGCTCTACGGCAAGAGCGGGGAACCTGCGGCCCGCGGGACAAATCCGACGCGTGACTTCATTTCAAATGGACAGTGGCCACGTGAGGCCTACCTCTCGATCTGATACAGCTTCGCTGCACTCATCAAAGCAAGAGAGGGGAATATTGTCAACACTGCATTGATAATTGTAGTGCACTCAATCAGTTCCATTTGAGCAAGGGCCTCTTGCAGTGCCAAACGTGACCGAGATGTATGTGTGTGTGTGTGTGAGATGTATGTGTGTATGTGTGAGATGTATGTGTGTGTAAAATGTGTGTGTGAAATGTGTGTGAGATGTATGTGTGTATGTGTGAGATGTATGTGTGTGTATGTGTGAGATGTGTGTGTGTGTGTGAAATGTGTGTGAGATGTATGTGTGTATGTGTGAGATGTATGTGTATGTGTGAGATGTATGTGTATGTGTGTGTGTGAGATGTGTGTGTGTGTGTGTGTGAAATGTGTGTGTGTGTCTGAAATGTGTGTGTGAAATGTGTGTGTGTGTGTGTGTGAAATGTGTGTGTGTGTGAAATGTGTGTGAGATGTATGTGTGTATGTGTGAGATGTATGTGTGCCACTAAGAGGTGGGGCCTTACCATCAGCCCCACCAAAACTAAGCACCTGCCTGGGTATTTTGTACCATCAGACACTCCACCCCCACAACTCCCAATCGGTGATGGGGCAGTTGTGGAGAGAGTGGAGAGTTTCCCATACCTGGGCAGTGTGCTTATGACTGGCTCCAGTTTAACAGCAGAGGTCTCACTCCGAATCAGTCGAGCGGCAATATCTTTTCATCGGTTGCGTAACGCTGTGTGGAAGCTACCTGGTCTGTCGCTCCGCACTAAGCTTCAGGTCTTCTCGGCCACGGTCATTCCCTCCCTTCTCTACGCTTGCGAAACGTGGACCCCCCTAATGGAACATCTTCGCCGGTTGGAAACATTTAGGCTGGCCTGCCTACGATCCATCCTGGGTTTAACCAGACTGGATTGTGTGAGGAGCTCACAAATCCTTGAAAGATCTGGGCAGGGTCCCATCGGTGAGCTCCTCCGGCAGGCAAGGCTGCGATGGCTGGGTCATGTAGCCCGCATGCCCAGCCACCGCATGCCGAAACAGCTTTTGTTTGGCCGGATTGAGGGGGCTAAGCGGGCGCGGCACGGGCTAGAGAAGAGATGGAGTGATGTGGTACAGGAGGACGTGGAGCTGAGTGGACTTGCCGATGACTGGTACCAGCGGTGTCAAGATCGGCCTCTGTGGAGGAGGCTCGTGAAGGATGCTACTGGGCAGTTGGAGGCAGTCGCCCTCCAACAACAACGGAGGGCGGAGGAGCGACGCTCACATCAGCGAGCGGAGCGCCGGGTGGCTAAAGCACAGCAGGTTGGCACAGTAGGGGGCACAGGTGGTGCATCAGCCAGTCATCTCAGTCAGTCGACCCGTGGCACCTGGGTCTGCCCCGTGACCTCCTGCCAGCGGGCGTTCGACACTTCACGTGGCCTCAGGGTGCACATAGCCTGGCACAAGCGTCGTGGTGACGTCACCGCCACTTAGTGGCGAATGGCGGTTGTTGTTGTTGTTGATGTATGTGTATGTGTGAGATGTGTGTGTGTGAAATGTGTGTGTGTGTGTGAAATGTGTGTGTGTGAAATGTGTGTGTGTGTGAAATGTGTGTGTGAGATGTATGTGTGTATGTGTGAGATGTATGTGTGAGACGTATGTGTGTATGTGTGAGATGTATGTGTGTATGTGTGAGATGTATGTGTGTGTGTGAAATGTGTGTGTGTGTGTGTGAAATGTGTGTGTGAGATGTATGTGTGTATGTGTGAGATATATGTGTGTGTGTATGTGTGAGATGTATGTGTGAGATGTATGTGTGAGATGTATGTGTGTGTGTGTGAGATGTATGTGTGAGATGTATGTGTGTGTGTGAGATGTGTGTATGTGTGTGTGTGTGAGATGTATGTGTGTGTGTGTGTGTGAGATGTATGTGTGTGTGTGTGAGATGTATGTGTGTGTGTGTGAGATGTATGTGTGTGTGTGTGTGAGATGTATGTGTGTGAGATGTATGTGTGTGTTAATGTGTGTGTGTGTGAGATGTATGTGTGTGTGTGAGATGTATGTGTGTGTGTGTGAGATGTATGTGTGTGTGTGTGAGATGTATGTGTGAGATGTGTGTGTGTGTGTGTGAGATGTATGTGTGTGTGTGTGAAATGTGTGTGTGTGTGTGTGAAATGTGTGTGTGAGATGTATGTGTGTATGTGTGAGATATATGTGTGTGTGTGTATGTGTGAGATGTATGTGTGAGATGTATGTGTGAGATGTATGTGTGTGTGTGAGATGCATGTGTGAGATGTATGTGTGAGATGTATGTGTGTGTGTGTGAGATGTGTGTATGTGTGTATGTGTGTGTGTATGTGTGTGTGTGTGTGAGATGTATGTGTGTGTGTGTATGTGTGTGTGTGAGATGTATGTGTGTGTGTGTATGTGTGTGTGTGTATGTGTGTGTATGTGTGTGTGTATGTGTGTGTGTATGTGTGTATGTGTGTGTGAGATGTATGTGTGTGTGTGTGTGTGATGTGTGTGAGATGTGTGTGTATGTGTGTGTGTGTGTGAGATGTATGTGTGTGTGTGTGTGAGATGTGTGTGTATGTGTGTGTGTGTGAGAGATGTATGTGTGTGTGTGTGTATGTGTGTATGTGCGTTAATGTGTGGGGAGCGGTCGTGTGTCGGTTATCGCGCTGCGATACGATCCGGGCGACCCAAGTTCACTTCAGGGCCAACATCAGTGACAATTATCTGAACTGGTCCTGGGCCTCCCCTAAGTCGACTCAGCCTCAAATGAGTACCTGGTGCGGTGTCTAAACATCGTCACTGGGGAGACAAATGCGGCTGGGCGTGGTGCTGGCCATCTACCCCCTCGCTTGCCGTTCCGGTCTTCATAGATGCTCGCTAACAGCACTTGCCCTAACGGTCTGTTAAGGCTATATGGGGGATTTGTCTTTGTTAATGTGTGGTTCCCCACCAAAGGCGTTTGACAGTCCTGTTCGGCCCTCGGTGAGGAAGAGGTAACCCCCCCCCCCACCTTCTACAGAGTGACGATGCTGTGTCTGTTCAATGAAGTGGAGTTTGCCGACAGGCGCGTTGACGAACAGCGATCGTTCTACACAGCACACAGCCTCGGGTAGTCAAGTGGCCTCTGTCTGTGATCCATCTGGAAGTTGCCATGCATCCCAGCTGCCCACTGCCAGTGGCGGAAGTGGCCGAGGTGTGCGCGGCGTGTCCGTGTGTGGCCCACCGCCAGGAGGTGTTCGGCGCTCGGCAAGGGAAAGGTTCGTGAGCCACGCCCCAAGGGGACGCCTGTCGATGCCGCCACGGTCGCTCACCCTGGCTGGCCGCGTCGCTTGCGACCGCCTTGCGCCCGTCAACGTCTTTCTGCGCGTCCACCGGCGGCTGCTCCTTGTCCGCCGGCGCCGGCGCCCCCCCCTCCGACAGGTTCTCGTTGAGCGTCGTCATCACCAGCATCAGGTCGTCCTGGCTCAGCACCACCTGCGGGTGACATTTTAACCGTTCGCCTCTTGCTACGCTATAACGACGTATTCAGAACCCTTTGTCAATCCACTGCTGGATGAAGGCCTCCCAGCACCGTGTCGGTCATGGAGGTTGATTGATTATACCTCAGTGTGGGTTGGTGAAAAAGGAGGCCCAGGACCGGTTCAGATATCACTCTCCACTGATGCTAGCCACGAACAGGAATCAAACTTGGGTGTCCAGGGGTGCAACGGTAGAATCCGGCAACCTGGGATCGATTCCCAACCACGGCTAAGATCAGTGGCGACTGATAGCCGAGCCATTCCAGCGCCACCCCCTTCACCAACCTGCACTGAACGACGTGAAGTACGGTCACACCCCCCCGACCGACACGACGCACGGAGTCTCTCCATCCAGCAGTGGCTTCACGTAAACGTAACGGCACCAGCCGTCATCCAAAATGCAGCGCTATGGGCGTTAATCCTGACCGCATGGCTTCCGGACGCGAGAGCGTCACACACATTGGCATGCGTGCAAAGAGAGACAGGGAGACGTCTGTGGTGGTGGTGGTGGTGGCGATGGGGCGTTACGAACCCGGCGACACGAGTTCGATTAGCGCCCGTCAACAACAGTCACGATTATCTGAACCGGTCCTGGGCCTCGCCTAGATCGGCTCGGCATCAAATGAGTACTCGGTGCGTTGAGTACACATCGTCACTGGGGAGACAAAGGTGGCATGGTGCTGGCCACCCACCCCCTAGAATGCCGTGCCGGCCTTCATAGGTGCTCGCTAACAGCACTTGCCCCAACAGTCTGTTCAAGCTATACGGGGAATCTTCGTATGGGGCGCACCATCATGGGCCGTATTTTTGCCGAGATGTCCACGTCGGGGATCTCCGTGTACCACATCGCCGCCAGGTTCCTCCGCAGCTCCAGGTCCATGTTCACCGGCTCCAGCATCATCACCTCTCCGTCCACGCGAGAGTCCGTCACCACGGCGCTGCATACGCCAACGAGGCAACAGGCGAAATGCCGTTTGTGACAATCGTGGTGGACGGGTGGTGCGGAGGTGCGGATGCTGTGTTCGCGGGGCGAAATGGGTAAGGTGATACACGGAGAGTGATGACAAGGGTGCCGCAGGCAGTGATGAAGAGGGCGGCGCAGACAAGGAGGGCATCAGAGAAAGCGACGAGGAGGAGAGAACAGGAAGTGACATGAAGCATGGCACAAGAATGTGCGGAGGAGGGTGGCAGCGGATTTGTAACAAAGACACTACAGTAAATGATGCGAGCGATACAGATGACGTCACACGGGACCTGACGAGGTAGGCAGGGACAAGGGGGGTGGCACAAGAATTAATTAAAGCAGCACCAGACCGCGACCGTGGATGACGGCGCAGGATATGCCAACGAGGCAACACAGGAATGACAGACGGGCAGCAGGGGAGCGAGGGGCAGATGAGGCCATCACCGGCTGAGCTTGATCTGGCTGAGGCGGACGGTCATGGTGTCCACGATGGGCGGCAGCGGCAGCGGCCGCCCCACGGGCGCCAGCGAGAAGGCGTTGGACACCGCCACGTGGCCCAGGTCGGCCACAATGGCGTCGCGTGACTTCGAGTTCTGAGGCACGACCACGAGCGGCGCCTTGACGGTGACGGAGAGCGCCAGCCGGTAGCTGCGCTGCGCCAGGTCCTTCAGGTTGGAGGCCGCCTTCTCGGCCGCCTGCACCGTCGCCTCCGTCACCGCCTCCTTCGCTTGCTGGAAGTTGTTCACAAAGTCCTGCGTGCGAGCACGTGCGGGAGAAACGTAACGGGGGAACGGCGCTTGCGATCCGGCACTTGCACGGCAAGGGGGTTTGGCAGATCGCCACAGATTCGTGAAACGCCCAAACCCGCTGGGGATGCGACTTTACCGGCACTGAAAAAGGATTCTTGAATCTATCTGTGCGGAGTTTTGCGTTTTACCTCTTGCAATGCAACCATTTGCGTGGACCATTGAGTGTTATCCAATATCGTACTCGGGTTAGAGGTAAGGTTTTGCAGGGTCTTTCAGAAACTTGAAAATTGGTGAGGATTTTCTGAACAAAAAAATTCGGAACAATAGAAATAACTTTAGCACCCTTGGTGACACCTTCTGAAATTGCGCTCTGCCCACAGATAAATGTGGATAACCAAACGAATGCAGCACAAAATTATTTTTCGAAAAAAATGTGGAAATTGTACAAAGATTCCTGGATTGATTAGGAATTCCACGTAGCCGGGAATACAATACGATCGCAGATGAAGACGAGTTTCACCGTGTATATATACTTTATTTTGCAGCGATTGTATTAGATTGGGACTTGCGCCCCACTGCTGTACGCAACGCCGATAATGTTTAACTCTTTCACAGCCACGTGTTATTCAACTGTACGTCACCCAGCAGCTCTGTAAACTCAATGTCATTCAGATTTTTTGGTCAAACGATAAAAATTAAATGAATGGGGCATAACCGCGGAAACAGATGCACAATATTTTTCTTTTTCCAGATGTTTGCCATTGGAGGGGCAGCAGTAGCAGACACATTACACGTGTGGCCTACAAACAAAATCCCACATTCACCCACGTGAAATAATAATAATGATGATGATGCAGTGCTCCGCGGTGATAATGCGGGATGCGGTGGAGGTGCAGTGGCACGTGTTACAAGACCTCCCGCGGTATAACCGATGACACGGTCGTGTTACACAACGCATTGCTGGCATACAGGGCCAGTCTACATCTTGAAGCCTTGCACAGTTAGCTATGTGCGGTGCGCAAAAAGTTCAACGTACATACATACAGTAAGAAGATAACTGCAACACTAAGATGTGGCCACGAACGACTGAAGTAGAATTAATAAAGACACAGAGCGGAACGCAATGAGAGGGGAGGCTAAGAGGCAAAAGTTACCTGCTGGGCAAGTCCAATGTAGTGTACAGGGGAACGAAAACTCGCGGTATATACACGGTACACACAAACCCGCGGTACACACAAACCCGCGGTACACACAAACCCGCGGTACACACAAACCCATTGTATACACAAACCCACGGTATACACAAACCCGTGGTACACACAAACCCATTGTATACACTAACCCACAGTACATACAAACCCGCAGTACACACAAACCCATTGTATACACTAACCCATTGTACACACAAACCCGCGGTACACACAAACCCACGGTACACACAAACCCACAGTATACATTAACCCGCGGTACACACAAACTCGTGGTAAACACAAACCCGCGGTACACACAAACCTGTGGTACACACTAACCCATTGTACACACAAACCCATTGTACACACAAACCTGTGGTACACACTAACCCATTGTATACACTAACCACAGTACACACAAACCCATTGTACACACAAACCCGTGGTACACACAAACCCATTGTATACACTAACCCATGATGCACACAAACCCATTGTACGCACAAACCCATTGTATACACAAACCCATTTTATACACTAACCCACTGTATACACAAACCCACTGTATACACAAACCCATTGTATACACAAACCCACTGTATACACTAACCCACAGCATACACAAACCCACTGTATACACTAACCCACTGTACACACAAACCCACAGTATACACTAACCCACTGTATACACTAACCCACTGTATACACAAACCCGTGGTGCACACTAACCCACAGTATACACAAACCCACAGTATACACAAACCCGTGGTACACACCAACCCACTGTATACACTAACCCATGGTACACACTAACCCACAGTATACACAAACCCGTGGTACACACTAACCCACAGTACACACAAACCCACAGTATACACAAACCCGTGGTACACACTAACCCACTGTACACACAAACCCGTGGTACACACTAACCCACGGTACACACAAACCCGCAGTACACACAAACCCGCGGTACACACAAACCCACAGTATACACTAACCCATTGTACAACCAAACCCGCGGTACACACAAACCCGCGGTACACACAAACCCACAGTATACACTAACCCACTGTATACACTAACCCGTGGTGCACACTAACCCAATGTACACACTAACCCATGGTACACACTAACCCACAGTATACACAAACCCGTGGTACACACTAACCCACAGTACACACAAACCCACAGTATACACTAACCCATGGTACACACTAACCCACTGTATACACAAACCCACAGTATACACTAACCCACTGTATACACTAACCCGTGGTGCACACTAACCCAATGTACACACTAACCCGCGGTATACACAAACCCACAGTATACACTAACCCACTGTATACACTAACCCGTGGTGCACACTAACCCAATGTACACACTAACCCGCGGTATACACAAACCCGTGGTACACACTAACCCACTGTACACACAAACCCACAGTACACACAAACCCACAGTATACACTAACCCACGGTATACACTAACCCAATGTACACACAAACCCACAGTATTCACTAACCCACGGTATACACTAACCCAATGTACACACTAACCCGTGGTACACACTAACCCAATGTACACACAAACCCACAGTATACACTAACCCACTGTATACACTAACCCGTGGTACACACTAACCCAATGTACACACAAACCCACAGTACACACAAACCCACAGTATACACTAACCCACTGTATACACTAACCCGTGGTACAAACGAACCCACAGTATACACTAACCCGTGGTGCACACTAACCCGTGGTACACACTAACCCAATGTACACACAAACCCACAGTACACACAAACCCACAGTATACACTAACCCACTGTATACACTAACCCGTGGTACAAACGAACCCAATGTACACACCAACCCGCGGTATAAGCGGCGGCAATCTAACCGGGGAGCACTGGGACTGGCCGTGGGGTGAGGTTGCCGGGCCCGCCCGCCCGACACGGTAGGTACCAGCAGTGCGGAGATGAACTTGTTGAGGTAGACGATCTGGATGCAGCCGACGACGAGCAGGATCCGCGCGTCCACCGCCGCCATGTCCGTGTAGGCGCCCCCCTTGGTCGCGTCCACGTATGACGTCATGCCGAAACGGAACACCTCCTTACCGATGATGGACACCACCTGCACAGCAAACGGGCAGAATGGAACACCCACGGGTGGTTAAAAAATAAAAAATAAACCTTTTCAAAAGCATTGGTACATTTCCCAACAATAAACACACTGCCCTGCGTTGCTGGCTGCGCGCTTCTTTAATTACAGAGCCTACGGCTAGATATATCTTATTTTATATTCATAAGAAGTTTAAGTTAGTAAAAAAAAGACAGTATCCACAAAGGATGAGCAATGGGTAGCCATGACAGTTGGGTACTTAGGGGTTACGCTAGGGTATGGGAGGGGAGGTGGCCACTGTCGAGGGGTGTGTAGAGGGGTTCGGGCAGGGTGGGGGAGGGTGGGAGAGGGTGGGGGAGGGTAGGGAAAAAGGGGAGGGGTGGGGGGAAGGAAGAGGAAGGGAATGGGCAGTGGAGATGAGATGAGGCTTGAAGAGAAGAACCGAAGGAGGTTCAGGAGAGGGACTGCTTCATGTCACAGGGTTGGCCATTACGAAACACAAGGGGGTGGGGGGAGGGAGGGCAAGTGGCTGAGGTGCGGGAGAGTGAGGAGCTGCAATAACCCATTCTGAGTCTCTGTGCGAGTCTGGGCCGCCGACGGATCGCTCGCCTTTTTGTGGATGGTGTCCGGGTCGGCGTCGAGCACGGTGATGTTCTTAAGGCCCACGGACACGTCCGTCTGCGTCTTCTTCTGCGACAGGTTCACGTCCAGGCCTGGAATGCCGGCACGCACGCACCACGCGGCTCGTCACATCGTAATCGGCTCTTGTTCCCTCCAACCCGTCACCATCCCTCAAGGTGCTGCCATGCAACGGTCCGTGTGACGCCCACACACGAGCGCTCTGTTTGGGCGCTGCATCTTCAATAACAGCTTTATATAAAGAGGACTGCAGAGCCTGAGCAATTGTTGGCGCCCACTCAGCACGTGGCTGCTGCCTTCCCCGCTTGTGCTTGGTTCCTCGTGCATCCGAGTCGTGCTCTCTCTTCCAGAGTGAATATTGAGTGCGTTACAAATTCAAATTGTTACTGTTACGATCATCTCCCACCTCTTCTTGGGCACGTTCCCTCCTTTGACTGCCACTCCGTCGTTAGTCTTGACCGCCGGCCCACTCACGGTTCTCAACCAGCCAATGATGACGTCTCTAACCCCCATGCGTACATTCCCCAAACCGTGGACGTTGCACGTCTACCGTTCAGCAGCTGCGAGACCTGCCAGGGGGCATGAGAGCATTGCCGAGGTGGTGTGGTGGCATCAACGGCCCTGACCATGATGGCATCTTGATCATGCGTTCAGCTACATGTCAGTGTAAGGGGTGCCACGGTGGCGAGATGTTAACTAACTCTCCTGATATACAGCAGGTCGCGGGTTCGATCCCAACCCCGACACCTGTATAATTGGAATTTTCATGTTCTCCCCGTGGTCACGTGGATTGTTCTTCAGTTTTCCCTCCACATTTAGAAACATGCGGTTTAAGAGTATTTGGCTGCTATCAATTTCTTCGTGATAAGCCGCTCCGTTGAGATATCATATGTAGCCAGGTCGCGTCTGAGCTATATACGCTCAATGGGCCTTACCTAGTCAAATAAAACAATAGCTTAACAGTAATACAAAGAAGTCCACTGACAATCAAAAATCCAAGTGGACATCACTCTCACCACTACGCCCCGAAAACATTAGCGCAAAACACCAGAGGTGGGTACGCGGTTAGGGGGGTGGGTGATGGGTGTGATAACGGGGCGGTTGGCCGGGGTGCCCACACCTTCGATGATGACGTCGGTGATCCTATGCTGCTGGCTGCGCATGCACACATTGAACGCGTCCAGCTTGGCCTCCAGGTGGAAGTAGATGAGCTCATCATCCTTGACCTTCCTCGCGGCTGCGCGGCGCCAACAGGGAGGTCGGCGGCGGAGACAAACAACAACAACAACAAAAGCGTCACAACAACGACGACAAACACCAGGGGTCTCTTAGCCCAGGGGAGACAGCACACACGGAAGACAAACAGACGGCGCCTGCAGATCACTCACAACACGAGCCGCGTGCCCCTGCGTGTGGATCTGCGCTGCTCAAGCACAATCGGTCTGGGGCCGTGCAATTATTTGCCAGTTTATATTCAAGTGCTGTTAGCGAGCACCTATGAAGGCCAGGAGCCGGGAATCGAGCTCGTGTTGATGGGTTCGTAGCGCAGCGCGCTAACCGCTGTGCCCTCACTCTCCATTTACATTCGCACAAAGACAAAGGTTCCCCATATGGCCTTCAGCAGACTGTTGGGGCAAGTGCAGTTAGCACGGCACACGCTTCGCTTGAAACTCACATCAAGCATCCTCCGGTCATGAAACCCATCAAGTCAGAACCTCTTCCAACCCAAATACCTGTTACGAATCGGAATATTTACTGCCGAAAACGCACGCGTTAAGCCTACGATGTAACGCCGACTTGTTATGCCGCTATCTGCTCACGTTTCTGTCCGGACAGGGCGAGTTCGTGGGACGAGTCCGAGTCGGCCGTCATCGTGGGCACGACGGCCCCCGGCTCCTCGTCCCCCTCCACGTCCTCCGGCGGCGGCACCCCAGCGGCCGCCGCCCCGCCGTCGGACTCCTTGGCCGGAGGAGCGAGGCCCATGAGGAAGTTCATGCAGAAGAGCAGCGCCTCCGTGTGCAGCAGGACGTCCAGCGAGGAGAAGGACACCTTCATAAAGACAAAGATGCCCCCGCCGTATAGCTTCAACAGACGTTTGGGGCAAGTGCCATTCGCGAGCACCTATGCAGGCTGGCACGTCGGCCGTCAGCACCCAACCCTGGCTAGCTGCACGCCCACCCAACAAACCCAGCCGCCCATCATACCCACGCTCCCACCGTACACACGCTCCCACCGTACACACGCTCCCACCGTACCCACGCTCCCACCGTACCCACGCTCCCATCGTACCCACGCTACCACCGTACCCACGCTCCCACCGTACCCACGCTCCCACCGTACCCACGCTCCCATCGTACCCACGCTCCCATCGTACCCACGCTCCCATCATACCCACGCTCCCACCGTACCCACGCTCCCACCGTACACACGCTCCCACCGTACCCACGCTCCCACCGTACCCACGCTCCCATCGTACCCACGCTCCCACCGTACCCACGCTACCACCGTACCCACGCTCCCACCGTACCCACGCTCCCATCGTACCCACGCTCCCATCGTACCCACGCTCCCATCGTACCCACGCTCCCATCGTACCCACGCTCCCATCGTACCCACGCTCCCAACATACCCACGCTCCCATCATACCCACGCTCCCATCATACCCACGCTCCCAACATACCCACGCTCCCATCATACCCACGCTCCCATCATACCCACGCTCCCATCATACCCACGCTCCCATCAAACCGACCCACCCATCAAACCGACCCACCCATCAAACCGACCCACCCAACCCACCAAACCCACTCAACCCACTCAACCCACTCAACCCACCCAACCCACTCAACCCACTCAACCCACCCATCAAACCGACCCACCCAACCCACCAAACCCACTCAACCCACTCAACCCACCCAACCCACCAAACCTACTCAACCCACTCAACCCACCAAACCCACTCAACCCACTCAACCCACCCAACCCACCCAACCCACTCAACCCACTCAACCCACTCAACCCACCCGGGACCAACAGTGATGTAGCGGTTCAGTGTAGGCCGCTCAAAAGTGGACCGACAAAGGTTGAGAGGCACTGCAAGAGACGATGGCTCCGCGACGCGTTTTGGGGTTGCAATACAATGCCACCTCACTCACCTGCACTTTCTGAATGGTGCGCTTGAAAGTGGTGTCGAACTCGGGGCCTTTCTTGTACGCCTGGTGCAAACGCACAACACGGCGAGGCAAACACACGCGCGGCCGCAATTAACGTGATTAAAAGCAAATTTGGAAGTAAAAATCACACATGCGCGTGGATCATGCAGCGCTTTCTGCCACACGCCGGTCCTTGGCAAGTAGTCGATTAGCCGTACGGGAGGCCAGCAACGGGTAGCCGTCTGGGCAAAATGCGTCGGCATATTTGCAAATTTTCATTTGTTCTCTCGTTTGCGTCTCCCGTGTTTTGGGCGACTCTCTTGGATCAACGCGGCTGGTATCTGCGTGGGTAAGTCCCGAACAGCAGCACGCGTTTAAACAAAAGTTTTTTTTTTATTATTTTATTGTTTCCCTTCTACGTGACTTTACCAAAAGAACCAAGAATATGAATCCCTGCAGTCACGAAAGCTTTATATTAAAAGTTTTGTTCACACTCGATGTTGGTTACAAGAATTATCAAAGCTGACGCGCCGATGCTTTCAAATCTGAGTTGTACAGCGTAAAAAGAAAACACTTGTTAAGATTTACGACAGTTAGGGCATGATATGGGTGCCACAGCGGTGAGATATTAAGCACCTCGCCTGGTATACTGGAGGTCGTGGGTTTGCTCTCGACCATGACTCCTGAATATTTGGAGTATGCATTTTCTCCCCGTGGCCACGTGAATTTTTCTCCGGGGTCCTCTAGGTTTTTCCTTTAGAATCAACATACATTTAGAGTATTTGGCTGCTATACATTTCCACGTGATAAGCCACTTGTGGCCAGATCCCTTCTGAAAAAGAGCTATATAGCTCAGTGGGCCTTATTTGGTAAAAAAAACATGTTTTGTTTAATCCTGGCTGGAAAGCGTCAAAACGAGCATGAGAGAGGGCCGATGTTAGAGAGTGAAAGGGCACGGGTCGTGGTGCCGGCCCACCTTGGTGTATTTCATGATCAGCAGGTCCTCTTGCTCGTTGTCGTACGTGCTTAAGATGTTGATGGGTTTACCGTCGGGCTCTGTAGGCAAGAAAGACAAAGCGGTAATCTACGGCATGACGTCACGGTCCATCGGTGTCCATGCTTGGTATCTTTACCCCCCACCCCCCCCCACCAAAGTTATATTTCAATTGCGCTGTCGGCCTCACATCAGAAGAGGAAAAATAAATGTCCATTGTAACTCTTGTAGCCGGCATGGGGGTATCGTGGTTGGCATGGGCCCTGATGCAAGAAATGGAACGGGGAAATAAACCGTCTGTCTGTCTTTGTAGCCTGGCACACTTAACACTAAACCCAACTTTTCATTTTACCAAGAGAGCCTCTTTTTCAGAAGTGACCTGGCCACAAATTATACCTCAACGAGGTGGCTTATCATTACGTGGACAATTAGCACAGCCAAATACTCTGAATGCAAGTTTATTCTAAATGTAATGGGAATAACCGGGAGGACCCGGACAAAAAGCTACGCGACCAGGGGGAAGAGAGACACCCAAACTCCAAATAAACGGGCGTCAGGTCCGGGATCGAACCCACGACCTCCCGTGTACCAGGCAAGGGAGTTACCGTCTCGCCACCGCGGCGACCTATGTCGTCCCTCTCGCCCCATGGACAACTGTGCAGCTGCACCGCCTGCAAGCTCGACGGCCATGCCGCACGTCCTCCTGCCCTGCCCGCCGCGCGCCTGCCCACTCGCTCAGCCGCTCGGTCGATGCTCACGCGTGAACTCGAGGCAGGACAGGCGTATCTCCTTGAGGTAGGAGGCGGCGTGGAGGTTGAAGCGTCGCATCGTCAGCTCGGTGCCCAGGTGCGCCGCCTCCAGCTGCATGATCGGGCGCTCCTCCACCGTCGTCCCCTCCTGCCCACCCGGCACCTGGCGGCACACCTCCAGGAAGATCTGGAACGGCGGACGGGACGGCGATGGCGGCGTCGTGTCAGGAGGCGAACGAGCCAATCGTATCTCTCGCACGGCAGCATGGCCCGTGGAAGTGGCTATCACAGAGCTGCCTCTGAGATCCATTCAAAGCGAACTCTGGTCCACACAAGAGAGGGCAGCGCTTTCCTATTCAGAGCGAGTAGCAAGTGAACGAATGGGTGGCCATGGGTGGGTGGGAGCAAGGGTATAGATGGCCGAGTAGTTGATAAGCAAATGAGTGCATGAGTTATTGAGCGATTGGAGAAATGGGTGGATGGCTCGGTGGGTTTGGGTGGGTGAGTGAGTGGGTAACTGGGAAGGTGGCAGGGTGGGTGGCTGGGGGCTGGTTGGTAAGTAGTGAATAATTGAATGAGCGAACAAGTACATGGATGGGTGGGTGAGTAATGTGATTGGGTGCATATGCGAGCGGGTGCGTGGACGAGCGAGTAACGGGTGAGTGAGCTAATCGCTTAAAATGGCCTCACGAGCCAACACACAATGTCCACCGCGACCCAACAAACGACACCGAGGGGACGAGCGGGCGGACGCGCGGCCGACCTGCTTGATCTCAAACTGCAGCTGCAGGTCGGTCATGTTCTGCGGGGGCTCCTTGAGCACGGGCTTGACGGCGGGCAAGGCCGCTGGGAAGGCACCGGACAAGGGTCGCGAGTAGTAGGGAGGCCCGCGGCCCAAGCCGGCGCCGGCGACGCCCGCGCGGATCGCCTCCACCGAGCTCTCCGCGTCGAAGAACTCCTCCTCCGCCGAGGCGTACTCCGAGTCCGAGTCTGCGGTGAGACGCCGGGGGGGGGGGCGAGCGCCGCCATCGGCGTCATCGGTGTGGGAGCAGCGCGGTGGGGGCCGGCGCTTCGCGTTCCATCGGGGGGGACGGAGCGATCGGGCGCTTTGGTCGATCTTTTGAGCGTCGAAACGTGACGTTCGACTTGCGTTCGACTTACGTTCGTTTGCGGTTAATTTCTCGGGCTCCTTTAAACACGGCGGCCATCTGACAGAACTCATCTCATAGAAATAGGTTTTATCCTTTTAACTGGCACAAAAACTGACACCTTTATTCAAGGCATCATGTTTGCAATAACCACAACACAAGCTGTCAAAATGCAAACAAAAGAGACAACTCTGATAATAATATGCACTGTCCTTGAATTTGATTGGTCCACACCCGAGACGGCTTTTCTTAGAGCCAGTTAAAAGGGTAAAACCTATTACTATATCTTGTTACTGGCAAAGGAGGTCTCATAATGTAAATGCTCACCCCGAGCCCTCAATACTCTGATAGTGCGCTGTTTTTGAGTTGTACGCCTTTTGGTGTCTTCTGGTCCAACACCAATGGAGACTAGGCTCTAAGAAAAGCTGTCTCGGGTGTGGACCAATCAAATTCAAGGACAGTGCATATTATTATCAGAGTTGTCTCTTTTGTTTGCATTTTGACTGCTTGTGTTGTGGTTATTGCAAACATGATGCCTTGAATAAAGGTGTCAGTTTTTGTGCCAGTTAAAAGGGTAAAACCTATTTCTATATCTTGTTACTGGCAAAGGAGGTCTCATAATGTAAGAGCTGATCTCTTCAACCCGACATGGAGCCAGCCGTTTCTGCTGTCAGAACTCGCCCTCGAGAGGACGGCCACGTGCCCGTGTGTCTGTCACCGGGGGGGGGGGGGGGGGGGGGGTGGCGGTGGTGTCGCGCTTTAACTCTCACCAAGACGACCCACGACGAACCAAACGCTAGCGTGGAGCTGCTGCGACATGGGATTCAGCCTGGAGAAAACCACGACATTGCCCGAAACCTTGGTGGCTCAAAGACATCACGATTTGCAAACAGGCAAAAAGCACTGTGTCCCGACGGCCACCGGTCATCGTCGTCCGCACCGCTAATGAAATACTTCCAGAGACAAACGCATGTTGGGAAGCGTTACGCAATCTGTGCGTTCGCACGATTAGTCCAAACTTCGTTTTTCATTCTTTCTGTTGTTGTTGTTGTTGTGATTGCTGTGATTGTGGTTGTGATTGTGGTTGTTGTGATTGTGGATTGTTGTCGTTACTGTCGTTGTGATTGTTGTTGTGATTGTTATTGTGGATGTGGTTGTTGTGGTTGTGATCGTGGTTGTGATTGCAGTTGTGATTGCGGTTGTGATTTCGATTGTGACTGTGGTGGAAAAGCACGGTGGGGAGGAGACACGCGTGTCGATAGGCCCACGAACCAGTGATGCGATCGCTGGAGGGGACGCGGCTGCTCATGCTGGTGGCAGGAAAGTTCAGCAGGTCCGGCTTGAACTGTGGACTCACAGCAGCCGGCAGCGCCTGCAGTGACGTCGTCATCATCATCATCGTTGTCAACGCCACCACCACCACGATTGTCAACAACACCGTTCCGATCACACTCAACATCAACAATATTGATATCATAAACATACAATCATGATAATCAACATTATCATCACAATTTTTACATCGATTATCAATCGCATAACCATCATGATCATTAAGAAAATTTACATCATCACTCTGATCAATATCATCATAATCGTCACCATCAAAGTTATCAACATAACTATCAACATCATTAACCGTCATCACCAGCAACATGACCTTAACTACACAGCTTGAGAAGAGCTGCATAGCTCATCGGATTCCTCCAGGATAAATAAAGATTCTGATTTTGATATGACCATCATCACCACCACCACCACCACCATCATGACTATCAGCATTATTATCACAATTAGCAACATATCCTCGCTGTGGCTGCCATTACCATAACCAGTCATAATTTTTAATCGCTATGCTTTTCCCACCCGTCCACAATCACATTGCACTAAATGCGACCTGCATATTTTTTTATCCAAGAGACAACATTTGTCCATTGGGAACTCACGCGACCCAGCGCCACGCCACGCGGCCGCCGCACCCCCGTGCCCCCCCGCGTAACCCCCCTCCCCGTACGCCGCATAAACAAAGAGACGGACGGAGGGACGCGCCTTCTTGCTGGCGATGCGGGCAGGCGTGGCGGTCTTGGGCTGCTGGGGGAACGGGATGCTGTCAATGAGCTCCACGACCCCACGCAGCTTGCGGTCCGAGATGCTCACGAGCAGCGACGGCAGCTCGCCGGACACCTTGAACCTTCGCTCGTGCAAACGCACGCACGCACAGACGCACGCACAGACGCACACGCACGCACAGGCGCAAGCACAGGCGCACACGCAGGCATGCGCAGTGAGCACACGCTTACTCGAGCGTCGCTCCTCCACCCCGTGAACCGCCCTGGCTGCCGTCAGTCACAAGATGTTGAAATGTAACATCTTGTTGATAAACGTTTTAACCCATACACAATTCAGCACCACTATAATGATCAGTGTCATTGCAAAGTTATCCTCCCAGCTGTAGGTTACGCTCCAGTTTGGATTTAATACAAGGACGGCGGACAAAATGAAGAGTTGTTGAAGGGACACCCGCGCATTTTGGTACCAAAGTTGTTCAACAGCATATGCCGTAAATATTATTATTAATGCCCCCACAATGATTCAATGTAAGTTAAAGACATGATTGGCAGGTGGCAAACGTACAACGCAAACCAGGTGGCCAAAAAATGAGAGTCGTGCCAAGTGCATTTGAGCTTTAAAATGTAGCTTATTCTCGTTTCTGGTGTCTAGTTGTCCATTTAGACCAGAGGTTCCGAGGACAACCCGTACATTACGTTGCTCCATAATGCCCTGGTAAGCGACCCGCGAAACTGTTGCAGACGCATCTTTTTCCCACGAAACACCACCTCCTGTAACTGAGCGGCAGTCGGCAAAACGTTTGGAGGGTTTGACTGTGGCCCGGCGGGGGTCCAGGCACGTTGGGAACCACCGGTCGCGACTGCATCGCTTTCGTGAATGTTGCATTTCTTCATCTTCAACCACTTCCTTACTGAGCGGCAAGTCATTTAAAATTGTAACGACCACAGAATTCGCCTGCTCCCGAACAGAGAGAGAGAACGACTCAGATGGTGCGAGGAGGAACCACGGATGAGTGCAGCCACGCAATGAGCCGGCACCAAAAAAAAATCCCCAAGCTCTGCAGTCCTCAACACATGAAGGTGTATCAACCACCGAATGCCATGTGTGCGAAGGCGACAAGGCTAGAACACGCGGAGTCCACATCTTTGCTGGCGTGGCAGGGTATGGCACCTCCACGGGAAGGGAGTTTCGCAACATTCGTGCGATCCAGAAACCCCTCGCTGCTGCCTCTCCAGCGCCGGGTTACAGGCAGCCACGTGCAGCGTAGCCACCACCACCACCACCACCGCTGCCACCGCCGCTGCCGACCCTTTATTCCGGCATCTCGAGATGTGCTGCATGGTAGGCGTAACAATCGAAGACGATGGTGGCGATGACTACGGTGACTATGGGTGGCGGTGGCGACGATGGACGTTCACGTTTTGCGAGCAGTGCGATTTAGCTTGGACGATCGATGGCGCTTGAGCCGCGACGAAGCGGAGGTGGGGGGGGGGGGGACCTACTTGGGCATGCGGGCGTCCGTCGTGACGAGGGCGCTCGCCAGCTGCAGCATGAGCGACATGGGCTGCAGGATGTGCATGGCCGTGTGCTTCTGAGCACGGGCGGACTTCCAGTCGTCATCTGCACGCAGACACACGCACGCAGACACACGCACGGACGGGGGCGGGCGGGCGGGCAGACGGGCACGCAAACGAGCCATCAGCTTCCATACCCCCGAGCTTGTGGCCAGCAGTGATGAGGCATGTAATGTGCTTGCTACGTGCAGGTCAATTGACACCTTGGCCAACCCGGCTTTGATGAATTCGCATGAACCACAGTGGTGATCCGATACAAGAATCGCACGCATTTTTTTTTTGCGATACTCCGCTGGCAGTAGTGCGTTCGCACGAATACCAAAGAATTACCAACACACCATTCGTCCAAAACACTGCTCTTAGAAAAAAATTATATAACGGGCGACATTTCGGGCAATGGCCCTTCTTCACAGCAGAGAGACCACGATTTAAGAATCGATCACGTTGCGGCCCGTTCACTGACGCACACGTACGCACGCAAAGCGTCCTCCACCTCGCGCCTGTGCTCTCTGGCTGACATTCTCTACCCTCACCCTGTCCCCGCGACTCCCACGACCTTGCCACCCACTTACCGGCCCGGGCGTATAGGATCTGCACGTCGGTGAGGTCCACGTTGAAGTTCTCGTAGGCGCGCTCCATGATCTCCTTGATGCTCGTTTTGCCCACGGTGATGGGCTTGCTGTGCTCCGTGTGGACGCTGCACACCTGCACGCATGGCCAGTCACCCCTGCGTGTCATATTCGTCGTCAACGTCATAATCATACTACACGCATATTGAGAGACCTTTTGTCAATTGACTGGCGGATGAGGGTCGCACACACGGAGACCCATAGCTTCCAACAAAGACCCGCAGACTTACATAGAGACCTGTAAACTCACACAGGGACCCATAGACTCACACAGGGATCCATAGACTTAAAGAGAGACCCATAGACTCATACAGAGACCCACAGACTCGCACAGAGATCCATGGCCCAACTGGCATCCCGGTGGTGAGCATGGGTTTCTGAACCTGGAGAGCATTTTAAAGAGATCACAGATGTGGATTTTTTTCTGCAATGCCATCTGTTGCCCAGCACATAGCTCTGCAGCAACCTCTAACAACCTGCCGTGCGTGGTGGCCGCCCGTCTAACAAAAAAACTATCCAGGTTCAACTCTGCTTAGCTTCCGAGATCCGACGAGATCAGCCGCACTCCAGGTGATGTGATCACAGGACACCGTCAACGTACGATTTGCCGAACGAACCTCCGCCCCGACACGGCCAATTAATAAAGGTGTCCCGTGATGAACAAAAGGGCCAAGTGATAACCGCTTCAGCGCCACCGGTGGTGTGTGCGGTGATCCATCAACCCTCGCTGCTGCCTCCACATCGCTGGAGGATTACAGGCCACGTGCGCTTCCGCCACCGCCACCACCGCCACCACCCCCACACAAATCAGAATGAAATAGCCAGGATGGTCGGAGTGGAGCGGGCGGCGAGCGGCAGCGGGGGGCAGTTGGCAGGGCACCTTGAAGTGGCCGAGGTCGAGGATGAGGAGGCTGCCGGCGTTGGCGAGCGAGCCGGTGTAGGGCACCACCACGTACGACGCCTGCAGGTCCACGCTCAGCTCCAGCACCTTGCGCGTCTCGATGATGTACGCCAGCCCTGGCCGCCCGAGGAGACAGTCGAGAGTGAGACGAGGACATTGAGTGTGACCGGGCGGCTCAGGAGGTCGGAGCGCCGCGAGCGAGCCACCTCTGAGATCCTGAGTTCCATACCTGGGGTTCAGCCGCCTGTGATTAAATTGTGTTCTCAAATGCGGTGGGTTGATGGTGGCAGCCCGGTCACCAATGGTTGCACGTAAAAAAGTGTTTTGCTTTTCACTTAATTTCATTACATTGCTGTGCTCCAAATATTATCCCGTAGCAGGATGGATAACGGAAGAAACCAAAATAATTTAAGAGGTAGTTCTGTGAACAACGCCAACACTCCAAAACGACCACACGTGCCCCTTTCGCCTCCGCACCCCCGAGGTTCACCTGGGGTCATGTAACCCGGGGGAAGCACGGTCGCCGCTTGCTGCAGAGGTTTAACGGTTAGAATGCAGTGGCCGCCCCGGTTATTACTGCGGTGTGTACTAACCATAAAATGCTACGCGCCATACGCTTCACAGAGGACGTTAAAGGTCGCGTTACGTCGTTAGCAACAGTAGGTCACCGCGTTCGGAATTTTCCAATTTTCACAAAATGACACCCCGAATTACTCAATTGGAATCCACGCAGCAATAGTCGGCCCCCTGACTGTGAAATACTTGGCAGGAGCCTCCTGAAGAAGAATCGTGAAATTCTGCGACGCTTCCATCAGCAAGCACGTGAAATAACAACAAGTGATTTAAACCTGTGGACGTCTTCTCCTTGAACTCCTCCAACTTGTTCATGGTGGCGGACGCCAGCTGTTCCAGGTGGACGTCACGCGGAGGCCTGAAGAAGTCGGCCAGGCTGTTGATGGTGGCCTGCAGGCACACGGGGAGGCAGAGTACATATGGGGGGAGAGGGTGGGTGAGACACGCAAGAGGCTGGATGCGCGCGCACCTGTAAACCCAGGGACAGTTCCACGTTATCGGACGTAAGCTCGTTGACACTTTAAAGACGTGGGTGATCGTTCGTAGGGTCAGCCCACATATCACCAGAGACACGCTGCATCCCAAACGTCCGCTCAAGGCCTCTAACATCTGGGGATGCAGATCTTTTCTGCGATCTAGGCGAAGGCTATGGTCTATGTGTGAGTGAGCAGCCGCCAAACTGGAACTTTCTCTCTTTCTCTCCTACAAGATATTGGGGGGACCTCTGAGTCTGTAGACATTTTTAAAGCTCATCATAACACGTATTTCTACACTTCTGTTTATTAAACTGTTAGTTAATCAGCAAATAGCTTTTAATAATAATTTTATTACATTTCCATTTCTTAGTTTGCAGTTTAATGAGCTATCCTCACGCTGAGTGGCTGCTGCCGTGTCTTGTACAGTGTTTTGAGATTCTAGATGAAAGGCGCTTTACAAATAAAATTATTATTATTAACCCCTTCCCGTTCTGATGACGTGCGTACACGTATGTCCGAAGCCGGATGTACGTGTATGTCAAAAACTTATGACGTACGTGTACATCATGGAACTCGCGCCTATAATGACGTAATGTCAGAGAGCCGTCCGCGTCAGCGGAACGGAACATGCTTCCTCTCCGGCAAGCCAACTCACGGCGTCGTAGACGATTTCCAGCGGCTGCGACTCCACGCGCAGCCTCTGGTCGCACTTCTTGTCGGCCGGGTTCGTTTCGAACATCAGCTCCAGCAGCGAGCCACGGCCGCCGGCGCCGCTGGTGGCGGTGACGGCGGTTGCAGCCGTGGCGGTGAAGCCGGACGGCCGTGGTACGAGCGCCACCCCCTGGGAGGTGAGCAGCCGCGGAGGCCTGCCGGCCTGCGCCAGGCCCGTCACCCAGCACTGCTCCAGGCGAGCGTCAAGGCTGGCTCAGGGGCAGAGGTGGAGCAAGGACAGACACCAGGATGACGAAGATGATACGCGAACTCGTGATTTTTGGTGTCACGTTCCTTGAGTTAGGATCGAGGGTTCAAGATTGAGGGGTAAGTATTGAGGGTTCAAAATTCAGAGGTCAGGATGCAGGGTTCGAGGGACACATTTCAGGATCAACATTCAAGTTCAACATTCAGGGATCAATGATTAAGGGGTAATGACAAGAAAATTCGTGGTCGATTATTCAGGCGAAAGATTCGGAGTCATCAACCATTGACGTGACTTGGGGGGCCCCAGGCCTCGGGCTACGAAGAGGAAGGAGGAAGGACAAGGGGCCCCCCGAACATTTCATTTCTTGCATCAGAGCCTATGCCAGTGATCCTTCCCCCCCCCCACCAACCCCTTGACCCCGCACAACCTCCTCACAAACGTCCTGCCGTGCGCGGCCTCACCGGAAGGCCTGCGCCGAGGGCCGCTGGGATATGGCGGCATACACGTCCGTGACCTTGACCTTGAGGAGGTCGGCGTCGCGCTCGCGTACCGTGCAGGAGAGGCTCGTCAGCTTGAAGAAGAGCTTCTGCGACACGTACTGCGGAAGGCGCAGGCACGGCACGGCCCCCACGTTACGGTGCGCCGCGCAGGGGAACGCAACGCAGTTGTCTCTCTCCACTGCCACTGGGGCGGAACCACCGCGCTTGCCAGGTGTCGCTATCGCACAGAGAACGGGATTCTCTGTGCGATAGCGCACTGTTCAGTGACACTCAAGGCTTTGTGTAGCACTGCTATGTAAGCCTTTCGACGCATGGCAGTGCAATATTAGGTACCGTGATGCAAGGCAGTGCGATGTCGGGCAATGCGACGCATGGCAGTGTGAGGAATTGCAACGTGATGTCAGGCAGTGGAATGCACGGCAGTGCGACGTCAGGCAGTGCGTCGTCACGTAGTGCGATGTTAGGCGAGCCCTCACGTCCTCGGGGATGTTGCGATCAGCTGTCGTCTCGCTGTAGTCGATGGCAGAGAAGAGCTTGGCTTTCTCCTCCGGGGTCATCAGCTGGCTCAGGCCTGCAGCAGGCAGACACAAAGTCAAAGATATATCCTTAACAGACTGGTGGGGCAGGCGCTGTTAGCGAGCACCTTCGAAGGCCGGCAAGGCACACGAGGGGGTGAGTCTTCAGCACCACAACCGCCCCAGTGGCGATGAGTACACATCAGATCAGGTATTCATTTGAGGCTGAGTCAACCTAGGGGAGGTCCCGGACTGGTTCAGATAATCATCACCGGTGTTGACCGTGAGCAGGAATCGAATTCGGGTAGGTAACGCTCCCCACTCACGCACACCCACGCGCGTTAGTTCACGTGCATATGCACGCGCGCACATAACAGCACAGGTTGAGACGGGTAGGCGATGGCGTACTTTGCGTGACGGACTTGGGGTCCTTGACGTCGGGCTTGGCTTCCTCTTTAGCGCCACCCCCGCCCCAGCCGCCCCACCCCCAGCCGCTGAACCAGCCCTCCTTCTTCTCCTCCTGGCCCTGGGTCACCAGCGATGAGCCGAAAATCTTCTGACCCGACTTCTTGGCCTGCGTCAGTGCCGGGCGATCACACAGGTACGCACGTACGCACGCACGCACGCAAACACACGCTGTCAAAACAACCTCCCGCCTCTTTTGTGGTGGCGGACGGCCACGCTGTGTGGCATTGTGAGCAATGCCATTGGGCTGATGCGAAGTCAGCTGTTTACCCACATGGCACCCTCACAACCACCACAGTGGCAAACGGGGACGCTGGACGGGTTGGTAGCGCAGTGCGCTAACCGCTGCACTACCGCTCATCACACACACACACACAAAGACAAAGATCCCCTGTTAAGCTTGAACAGACTGTTGCGCTAAGTGCTGTCAGCGAGCACCTTTGAAGGCCGGCACGGCACACGAGGGGGTGGGTGGCCAGCACCATGCCCAGCCACCTTTGTCTCCCTAGTGGCAATGTTTACACTCCGCACCAGGTATTCATTTGAGGCCGAGTCAATCTAGGGGAGGCCCAGAACCGATTCAGATCATCGTTATTTGACCGTGAGCAGGAATCGAACTCGAGTCGCCGGGTTTATCGCTGCATTACCGCTCCTCTCACACACACCCACGCACACAGGAATGCGTGCACACAAACACACATGCACACAGGAATGCGTGCACACAAACACACACACACATGCACACAGGAATGCGTGCACACATACACACACATACACACAGGAATGTGTGCACACAAACACAGACACACATGCACACAGAAATGCGTGCACACACACATGCACACAGGAATGCGTGCACACAAACGCACACACACGTCCATAGAGAGACACACACAAGCGCAAATATCACCCATGTTGCCTTAACTGTTGGGGAAAGTGCAGTTAGGGAGCACCTATTAAGGTCAACACGGCACACAACGGGGGTTGCGTGGCTTGCACAATTCCCGGTCGCCTTTGTCCCCCCTAGAGCTGAAGTTTACACAATACACCAGGTCCTCGTTTAAAGCTCAGTGGACCCAGTAGAGCCCCTGGACCTATTCAGATACCACTCGCCACTGCTGCTGCCAGGCGTTGAATGCAGGTCACCGGGTTCGTAGCAGGAATTAATACTGATATATATCGGCAGGAATTGATGTACCGTATTTTCCCGCATATAAACCACTTTTAACAAACAAAACAACACCCTGCGGGGTATATGGAGGTGCGGGCTATCCCAAACATATTTTACACGTGTGACATGTCATAACTCGTTTCATTTTTTTATGGTAGGACTATCTACTATGCAACACTTACCTTTGACTAAAGCACTGGTGAATAAACCACTCACACTAAAATTGCACACGTTATCACGTTTTAAATTATTCGAATTGTTTCTACAATGAAACGACAATGTTTGAAGTGGGTGCACTTTGTTTACCGGCGACGGGAGTACTGGGAGGAGAGAGGTGGGGGTTGGGGGGGTGGGGCAGCTGAGGGGAGAGAGGTGGGGGTTGGGGGGTGGGGCAGCTGGGGGGAGAGAGAGGTGGGGGTTGGGGCAGCTGGGGGGAGAGAGAGGTGGGGGGTGGGGCAGCTGAGGGGAGAGAGGTGGGGGTTGGGGGGTGGGGCAGCTGGGGGGAGAGAGAGGTGGGGGGGCGAGGCAATGGCGTCACCGTAGTGCCGCTATTATCTGCACAGTGCGCAATCTACCAGTGCTAAAACTGTACTTATCTACCAGTTATGTTACTTATTGAATATTTACTTTTGTTACTTATTTACTGTTTTAAGTTCACTCGTTTCCAGTTAGTTTGTTTTCTTTGTGCACGTTATGATTTTAATCTTAACAATTGATAGTGGAATGTATTACAAATGTCAACTTCGTATAAATGATGGAATTAAGCTGCGGTAACGACGTTAAAGATATGAATGCATGCGGGGTATATGGAGGTGCGGGCTATCTGAAATTTGTTTTCCACAAAATGCTATTTTTGCGGCATATATGCGTATGCAGGCTATATGCGGGAAAATACGGTACTTTTGCCAGTTGTACTTATATTGGTACTTATCTATTTATGTATTTATTTTTGGTGATTGCATTATACTTTTTTGTTGTTGTAACCTTCTGACCCACCCCCACTGTACATTTGTAAAAAAAAAGATCTTCATAGCTCATCGGATTTGTCCAGGATAAACAAAGATTCTGATTCTGAAGCGCGGCGTGCTAACCAGAACGCGACCGCTTTGCACACGCACGCACAGGAGCGTGCGCAATCTCACACAGACCGAGAGACACACGTGCTCTGCGTGCGGGAGGAAACCGGACTGCGATGCAGAGAGCCCACGCATGCCACACTCTGGAATAACGCTCAAAACGTCCACACGGATAGGCTCATGAACCCACTTGCTGCCCTCAGCCCCGATATACGTACCTCGGCCTCTGCTTGCTGCCGAGCCAGAGTAATGTTGAAGACGTCCAGATCTTTCTCCAGTTCCTGCAACGTCACCACCACCACCATCACCACCACCGTGAATTTTACACCATGCCCACAGCCGTGCACGAGCCAGCCACCTTCTGTAGGGTGCCATCATTTGTTGTTGTTGTCGTTGTTGTCCTCTTTGTCTCAACTAAATTCAACTCTTGGGCTTGCCATGCCAGGTGACTCGGCGGTAGAGTGAGCAGCTTCGCAATCGGAAGGTTACGAGATCCAATTCCGGTTTGGGGGTTGACCCAGCCCATCATCTCCCGGGGGTTGATCAAATTAATACCACTTTGCGGGGGAAGTCAACAGGGAGTTTTGCATTGGGTGACCTCAACACTGCCATAGGAATGTGGAGTTTACAGCAATGCCTCGGGGCTGTAAACATGAGAGGAGCACCAATGTCTCAATGCTCGTCGGAGTAGAAAATCATTTAGACTTTGACGACAACGTGAATACATTTACATTGGGAAGTTTCACAAAAAAAGCAGTGCACAATAATAATTTACATTTGTAAGGCGCATTTCACCCGTAGATCCCAATGCACTTGGGGAGGAAACCGAAGAACCCGCAGAAAACCAATGCACTGGAATAACGCTCAGAGAGTTCCACGCAGGTAGGTTAATCGCCACGCGGCGTTAAGAGGACGTCCTCCGAAAGTTGACACGACTACACGCGGTGGGGGGGGGGGGGGGGGGTGTTGCCGGGGCGGTACCCGGCGGAGTGGAGCGATCGCCTCACCTGCAGCTCCTCGAGGAGGTAGGCGGGTGCGGTGCGCTGGGTGAGCTTCTGTCGGTAGAGCTGGCAGTAGGTGCGCAACTTGGTGCGGTGCAGGCGGATGTGCTTCCAGGACCACGCCGAGGCGTTTCGCCGCACCGTCTCCTCCAGCACGCCCTTGGTCACGTAGCCCCACCTGGGCGCGCGCGCACCGGGAGGGCAAGAAGAGGGGGCGGCACCCACAGAAGAAGAGCGACAGAGGGGCGGCGATCCTCATATTACTGTCTGTGGCCAAGCGTGCTGCTAACCTCCGATTAACACTGGTGGCTACATGCGGTGCGCGAAAGGGGTTCACAACATAGATACGTACATCGATATGATAGTCACGCCATATCTTTTTAAGGTTTCAGTAACTTAATATTGTAATTGTGCTGTAAGCAGTCTAAACATTATCTGCCTGAGCCGACTTACACCACGGGGAATTTATAATTTAACGTTAATTTACGCTTCGTGCAATATTTTCTAATTCTCATGTGACACTTTGTGTTTTTGCTCCGATTTATGTTTGCGTCATCGCTGTACTTGATGTTATTTTGTTTTGCGTTCGTCATTTTGGTGACCCTGGTCACTGTTGCAAATGTCCTGGTCCCTTGAATTCTCACCTGGAGGTGAAATAGAATTTGGTTGGCTGAGCCACTCAGAAAAGAGCAGCCAAATACAGGCAAGAGTCAAAATCACGAGGGATCGGAGGGAGCAGGGTTGTGGAGCATGTGTGTACGTACCTATGTTGATGTTCTTTCGCACCGTACGTAGCCAACCGTGCTAATTGGAGGTGCGGAGGAAGAACAACAAACTAAACGCAAAAAGCAGTTGTAAAGAAATGAGTTTTCAATTTAGACAGAAAGGTGCATAGCTCCTGTGGCTTATGACCATCGGAAGGAAGAGCGTGCCAGACGGCCGCAGGAGCAAGGCGAGCAGAGAGGCTGGAGAGAAGAGAGCGGAGAGATGGAGAGATGGAGGGAGGCAAAGAGGGAGGCGAGTGGGACCACCACTCACCATGCACGTGGATGTCCCTTGGCGGGAACTTGGGGGCGGTACTTGCGGTAGGGCAGGTTGCGGGTCATGAGGTCGTAGGACTCCAGTACCTCCATGATGCTCAGGTACTGTCGAGTCAAAAAAGTGCCCTCGTTGTCTACATCATCATCAATGTCGTCATCGCCACCGATAACATAGCAGCCGCCACTCGCCACCAAGTGACTTCACCGTGGCTCTTCTGCCAGGCTGGGCGCACTGAGGACACGTGAAGTGCATAATGCTTGCTAGCCATGACACCACGCCAGCGTCAAACAACCAAGCTCCCAATATAGGTCCTATCACCTGCTTGCTTTCCTGCCTGCTGCAGGCATTGCACCATGGATGTACAGGCGACTGTTACGTGCGACAGCTCCATTTCAACATCTCCACGTAATTCATCAACCCCCTTGCCAGTCGCACACCGTCCCAACTTGGATATCGATCACCGCTCGTTCACCGTCGCCGAGTCCTAGAATCCTGGAGCTCCACGACAGACGGCACTGTGGGGGCCCCCACCATCACCACAGGGGCTGCGGCCGTCCAAGCAGAAGGCCCAGCAGCGCCACCACTCGGCACGGGCAGTAAACGCTCGTTTACCAACGACGCTCACGTCCCAGAAAACAAAAAAATGTAAAGGCGTCCGTCGCTACCCACGCTACCCCGGACGCGACCCGCTGACCCCCACCACTCCCCCTGTGCCCCCAAGGCCGTGAACCCCTGACCTGCGGGCGGCACAGCTCGGTGTCGATGTCCTGCAGCGTCACGTCCAGGTTGATCTTGGGCATCGTGAGCTCCACGTCGCCCTTCGGGTTCATGCGCAGCTTTGCCGACGCGGATATCGGCCGGAAAACTGCGAGCGCCGTGGGGGGGACGACGAGACGTACATAGCGTGACGTCCAGCAACAACCGCCGCCACGACCAACAAGCTGCTGTCACCACGCCTCTTGCGCCAGGCTAGGTTCACGGTGACATGGCCCAGCGGTAGCACGCACGCAGGGCGTTGCAGAGGTTCACGATTCGAATCTGACAGGCCACCCTGGTTATTATCAGCGGCGTACTAACCATGAATTACTCCGCATCGTCTGCTTCAGAGTAGACGTTAATTATGAAATGATGCCACCATGATGCCACCCCCCTCTTTCCCCACCTCTCTAGTGTTTATTAAAAAACACAGCCAACCTTGTGCTATTCCAACTACGGGCTCTGTAAGTAAGAAGACGTAGGACCTATGTCAAGCAGTATGTTTACTGCTGGGGTGTACCATGTGTCGGAAAATGTGAATTTAAAAGAAGATTAAAAACTAATTTCCAAGATGCCTAAATCTCATGTGGTGCATGAGAGAAGAACACAGAGCACCCGGAGAAGACTCGCGCATAAATCAGGCTTCACACCACGGTAAAAACGTGTTTTCGGTGTCAATGCCTCCATCCACAAGACACTTCTTTACATCTCTCATTCAGCAATTCCCGCCTCTACCCACAATCCCTGACTTCATCACTGCAACGCGAATGGGTGCAGCATGGGCTAAAGCCACCTTAGTTCAAACTTGAGGTTTAAAGGTCAGAATTTGCCCAACATTGACAGATAGTGCGAGGAAGGAGAGCCACAAATTATACATGTATTGGCCTTGTTCTCTCTTCCAATATGAAATATGTCCTTTCTCTTCCTCATAACTCTGTTAATGGCACAGCCAAAGCTTTGTTCCGAGGCCACTTACTGTAGCAGAAGTCCTTAGGCATGAATTTGGAAGATGCAACGGTGTCTTTCAGCTGCCCCTGCAGGGAGACAAACACAATCGCGTTTTACAACGCTGTTCATCTCACGCTTCACCTTTGTGTGTGGGCTCAGTTACCGCACTCCAATCTCTGCGTCTCTTACAGAAATTATCGAATAGCAACCAAATACTGCAAAAAGTTGCATTGTTTTAGGGATCCGGCCGATTGAAAATCAGCCCAGTGAGAATAGTCTTTGGGCTCTGACTTGTGGCTGCAAGTACAGGGCAATAACCCTTTCATCAAGTTGACTGGTTTCCAAACGGGTTGGTCTCTGATAGCAACACAGCCTTACGCTGAACTTTTGTTCAAATTACACCATCCCTATGAGAGTTATTGTGATCTCCCCATTCCAGACAGACATAAATGTGGCCTCATAATAAAGGTTTTTGGGTTAGATCGCGTTTATTTATAAATGTGTCGTAACCCTCCACCACCCGACACGGCCAATCAGCAAAAAAAGTGTCACGTTGACAAAAGACAAATAATTCACTACTTCAGCCCACCGGTGTGTTGAAGAGTTAATCCACATTTACAGTTTGAGTACGACGTTTCGCTGGTAAATACTTCCAGCATCATCGGGCAATTCTGGCGAATTCTGGCGAATTGCCGGATGATGCTGGAAGTATTTACCAGCGAAACGTCGTACTCAAACTGTAAATGTGGATTAACTCTTCAACACACCGGTGGGCTGAAGTAGTGAATTATTTGTCTTTTGTCAACGTGACACTTTTTTTTGCTGATTGGCCGTGTCGGGTGGTGGAGGGTTACGACACATTTATAAATAAACGCGATCTAACCCAAAAACCTTTATTATGAATAATATTGGTCGCGAAAGCCTACGTGTTAAACTGATAAATGTGGCCTGTTTTCTCCGCGGTAGATCCGTAATAGCAGCACCACCTTTTCCGAAAGTTTAATTCACGTTGGACCATCTTTACGTAACAGAAGGAAGGATTGGAGAGTGCTAAAGAATGGAAAAGGTGCTATGGTGGTGAGATGTTAACTACCTCGCCTGGTATACTCGAGATTGTGGGTTCGATCCCGACCCTGACGCCTGCTGTATATTTGGAGTTTGAAAGTGTTCTCCCTGTGGTCGCGTTAATTTTTCTCTGGGTTTTTCCCCTCCACATTTAGAAATGTGCGTTTAGAGTATTTTGGCTGCTATAAATTTCCACATCATAAGCAACTTCGTTGAGCTATCATTTGTGGCCAGGTCACTTCTGAAAAAGAGCTATAAAGCTTCGTGGGCTTTTCCTGGTAAAATAAGAATTGTTTAGTTCACACGAAAACGCCCTATGGGGGTGCATGCAATGCACAGTGCATCTAATACAACGGCGTGCGCCCATCTAGAAGGCAGTAAACGCATTCAAGCATAGCAGAGGTGGGCGCTTAGCTAGGAAGGGCGGAAGCAGGCGTTAGTGCGGTGGGGCGTGCGAGCACTGACGTACCAGTGCCCTCTCCGCGCTGTCCCTCGAGTACATCGTGCAGTCCACATTCCAGTAGGCGGACAGGCAGTCCAGGCAGACAAGCTGCGGTGAACAGAATAATCAGAATCAGAATCTTGATTTAGACTGGAGGAGGAATCTGATGAGCTATGAAGCTCTTTTTCACAGATGTCCATTAGAGGCGGTTCAGCAAGTTACAACAACAAACAATACAAACAAAACGATAGGAGTGCCAATCAGAGAAAAGGTAAGCAAGTCACTAAAAAGAAGTAAAAATTAAGTACCGTATATAAGTACAAATTGTATAAGTACTAAATTACTTCAGATTTTTTTAACACCAAATGCAAACATAGGCAAGCCAGAAAAACAAGAAAAACAGTCCCAGACCACACCAAGACAACGCGCAGTCCCTCAATGACAACACGGTACACATTTAGCCCCTTTGACAATCCACTGCTGGATGAGTGAAAGCAATAACAATGATGCAATGTGGCAAAGGTCAGCCCGAGCCCTCTACCTTGTAGAAAATCTTGGCCTTGTCATCCAATAAGCATGGCTTCCAGTTCTGGTCTGATGTCTGAAAAACAAGTTGAAATCATGAACACCACCACCGCCATCATCGGCAAAGAACACTTCAAACTAAAATTATAATTGTATTTACCAGGTTAGGCCCACTGAGCTATACAGCTCTTGTCAGAAGCGAGCGACCTGGCCACAAATGATAGTGCAAACAAGTGGCTTATCATCATGTGGAAATGTATAGCAGACATAGTCTAAAGGTGTGTTGATTCTAAATGTGGAGGAAAGAACCGGAGGAGCCAAAGAAAAATGCACGCGACCACGGGGAGAGAGACATGCAAACTCCGAATATACAGCAGGCGTCAGAGTCGGGATCAAACCCACGACCTCTTGCATACAAGGCGAGGTAGTTAACATCTCGCCACCGTGCCGAGATATTTTCAGGCCAACTGGTATTTACGTGAAAAATTACTCAATTGGGATTACACAAAGCAACAGAAAAGCTCAGCGAAGTTCTTCCTGTACGTTGAACTTCTTTCGCACCATACGCAGCGAACCTCTATTGTAACTGAAAAATAAACGTAAATCGCTATCTTCTCAAATCGCTCCAATGAGGAATGAGCAGAGGCGATGCTCATCTCTCACTTGAAGCCCCGAGCCAGTGGTTGAAATTCCACATTCCTTTGGCGGGGGGTTCGAGTCTATCCATAGCACCACCACTGTTGCCTTCCCCACAAAGTGATCAACAACGCGAACACCAACTCATTAGGATAAATGTTGTCAACGATGCAATTTAAACGTTTGTGGTTTAGACCGCACGGCGGGGTGTCAATAACAGTAAAGTGGGAGGGAAGGCCTCAATTTGGCAGTGGAAATAGAATGGCTCGGTGGTGTTAATGGGAAGAGCGACCGCCATTTGGATCTCACCTTGAAGCTGAGCTCGCGGAGTGTGATTCCAACTGAAATCGGCTTTGCTGCGTTGTTAATCTGCACACACGCACACACGGGCATACGCGCACACATACATATGAAAAACAAAGTTTCCCCGTACAGCCTACGTATATCGTCTTGGCAAGTGCTATTAGCGAGCACCAATGAATGTCAATATGGCATACGAGGGGATGGTGTCACCAGCCCCAGTGCTGATGTATAAACATTGCACCAGGTACTCATTTAGGGCTGAGTCGGTCTCGGAGAGACACAGAACCGGTTCAAGATTTACAGCGCAGCGCGCCAACCACTACAGCAACCCCACTAGCCACACAGACAATGCACACATATGTGTAGACACACATATGTGTAGACACACAAAGCTAAGTCAGAGATCCCCCGTAAAGCCTTTTCAGACTATTAGGGCAAGTGCTGTTAGCGAGCAACTATTAAAGCTAGAACGGCACACAAGGTGGTGGTTGGCCAGCACCACGCCCAACCACCTTTAACCCCCAAGTGGTGGTGTTTACACCCCGCACCAGGTTCTCATTTGAGTCGACCTAGGGGAGGCCCAGGACCAGTTCTAATAATCGTCACTGATGTTAGCCATGAGCAGGATTTGAACTCAGGTCGCCGGGTTCATAGCGCAGAGCGCTAACCGCTACTACACTGCCGCTCCACACGCGTAGGCACAGGCACACACACAAACAGCCCTCACTCACGTTAACAGTACTTCATAACCATTACACAGCAGGCACATTGACGTCACTTTTATATGGCAGAACAAGCTTTCCCAGAAGACCTTATCTCCATGTAGATATCCCACTGGTAACATAAAGTGCTCCTACCAAAGTGGATCAGCCTGGCCACAAATCCACGCCAGCTGATTCCTGGCCAAAATTCAGAAAATTCACAAAAGGACTTTGCCATGTGCTAAACAAATGGCTAAAACTCATTGTGTATAGGACGATAAACAATTGCGTTCAATGTAACAATATACAGTGGATCGCAAGCAGAAGGTTACGAGTTCAAATCCTGGTTGGTGGGGGTTGACTTAGCCCAAAGATGATCATTCCTCTGGGGTTGATCAAATGAGTACCACTTTATAAATACACAGAAGTTGATGATCACTTTGTCAGGAAGTCACCACTGGTTGTTTCATGGACAGACTCACCCCCGCTGTAGGAATGTGGAATTTCCACCAATGACTCAGGACTTTTAATGGGAGATGAGCAATGCCTCAATGCTATTGGCTGGCCATCAAACAAAGACGGCCACTGCATTGCACGCTTTCAGATGCACGTCTGCGGCTGTCTGGAATGATCTTCCTTCCCATATTATGAAGCCACTGGAACTATGCACTTTTAAATCTAGATTGAAAACTCATTTCTTCACAACCGCTTTTTGTGTTCGGTTTGTTGTCCTTCCTCCACAGCCCCGATCGGAGCGGTTGGCTACATCCGGTGCAAAAGAAGAACACACGTACGTACACATATGCTGCACAAACCTGCTCTCTCCCATCCCTCGTGATTTTTAGTCTCGCCCCTATTTGGCTACGCTTTTACGCGTGTACGCACATACACGCACGAGCGGTGATGCCCCCCCCCGCGTCCTCAGCGTACCGAGACGTCTCGTGAGACCGGCGTCTCCAGATTTGGTTTACGCCTCGGCACAGCAGCCAGCGGAAAAGCATCCGCACCGTGCGCGAGCGCCCCGCGCTGGCTCGGCTCGGATGTGCCAGTGGAAAAGGGTTAGGAGCGACGTCATTTTAAGCTGGGCGTGAGGAACCCGTCCGTCCGGTCGACCACGCGCGCGGTCGACGCTCGGCATCGCCCCGCCAACCGCGCCCGGCTCACCTCGTCCTCGTAGCGCACGTGGATGCCGGAGACGGTCACCTGCAGGTTTTTGATCACCTGCGCCACCAGCTTCTCCGTGAACGAGTCGGCCTGCACCGTGGTCGGGTTTTCTGCGGTGACAAAAGGACGAAGATCCCCCCCCCCCCCACGTCAACAGACTGTTGGGGCGAGTGCTGTTAGCGAGCACCGATGGAGGCTGGCGTGGCACATGAGGGGGCGGTGTGACCAGCGCCACGTCCGACCGCTTTTGTCTCTCCAGTGGCGATGTTTTAAGCATCGCACCAGATACTCATTTGTGGCTGAGTGGACCTAGGGGAGGCCCAGGACTGCATTTGAGATTTAAAATAAGCAAAGATAGCCACGGTACAACAATATTTTTCGAGACGGACGATACAATTCCCATGGATCGTATATCATACAAAATATCGATATTGCAGCAACCGTAGTTGCTTTAAGATGTCGCAACCGCTACCGCCCTCCTCCCACCCCCACCCCCACCCCCTTTCACCCCCCCCCCAACTCACTGTTACTGTCTTCATCATCCCCGTGTTTGTGTTCTACTGCCCTAGATTATCACCGACCACTGATCTCCTCAGCCTTGCCCAATGCAGCACTCTCCCTTCTTGCGAAGTGATGTCCCATAATGCTGTGCGTTCCCAAGATGCTGTGCGTTCCAATGCGGCCACCCTCTGTAGCCCACCCCTAACATTTTCCAAGCTTGTTTGATTGCGAGCTCTCGACTGTCCACCTTTATCGATATCGTCGTAAGCCACGATCAATCCACTGCAGGAAGAAACCATCCCCAAGCTCACGGTCCAGCAATGTAACAATACGCCTAGCACCTGCACACGAGACGATTTGCCCACTCCATCTCCGCGGTGGACTCCCTCTCGGGGCGCGTTCCCTCCCTTGGGCTGCCACTCCATCATTAGTCTCGACCGCCGGCCATCGCACCTTCTCGCGACATTTCCTGCCCAATCCCACCGACCCTCTTATCCACGGTCGACAAGACGTCTCTAACTTAAGAACGTTCCCTCCATGCACCTCTGAACGCTTCGTTCAAATTCACCGCCCTCCGCTAAATGACGTCTCTCCCTGCGCCGCACCGCGCCCCCCTCACCGCGCTCGGCTGCCTTCATCATGGCCTCCTCGATGCGCCGGAGCTCCCTCTGCTTCAGCTCCAACTGCTGCTTCTCCTCTTTCTCCGCATCGTACTTGATGCCTGCAAGTCACGCACACACGAACACGAGTGCACTCGCACACGCACGTACACGCACAGGTGTGCGCACGCACACACGCATGCACTCGCGAAGGCATACGCACGCACGCACGCACGCGTGTGCGCACATGCACAAACGCATACGTGCACACATGCATGCAGGCACACACCCCAAGAATGCAAGCACATGCACACATACACGCATCGGTAACGCAATCAGGATTAAAAATACGGGAAAAGGGACAAATTGTCCCCAATTAAATAAACACAACTGAACAATTAATGACATCGTGGGTAACAAGGGGGGGTGGCGGTGGCGGCGGCGGTAAAGGCAACGCACTGGCACTGGGCACCACGAGCAGGTAGACGCCCTCCAGGCTGGCAATCACCGCCTCCTTGTACAGGTTCTTCCATGGTATCTTCAGGGTCAGCTTCCCTATGGGAGGCAGCGGCAGGGTGGCCGTGGCAGGCCATCACCAGAGGGACGCAGACACAAAGACAAAGGCCCCCCCCCCCCCCCCCGTAGAGTGCTGCCCGAGAGCGCCTATGAAGGGCCGCCGTGGCGCGTGAGGGCACTGCGGGGGCTAGCATTGCATCTGTCTCACCAGAACCCATGTTTTACATTCCGTACTTGGTAATCATTTAAGGCCGAGTAGACCTAGGGTACGCCTAGGAGAGCATGCAGATATACGACTGGTCTTTGATGTTAGCCGTGGCCGGGAATCAAACTTGGGTCACTGAATTTGGAGCGCAAAACTAAAAATAACTTGATTCTTGTAATCGAACTGTGATGCCAAATTCATTGACTTACGGTGGAGTGGGAATCATAAAATAAATGCAAAAGAACAAAAGCACCAATACAGGGCGGCTGCTATTTAGCAGTGGACAGAGAATGACAATGCCATACGCGATGATATTGACACTTACCGATGTGCCCAACCTTGACTTTGAACGGGACGTCCAGCTCACTCTGCCAGACAGAGACAGATAGACGGGTTAACTATGTGCATGTCTCTCTCAATCCTCAGAATCTCACACACGAGACAAAGTCCCCCGTATCGCCTGAACAAACTTTGTTGGGGCAAGTGCCGTTTTCGAGCACCTATGAAGGCCGGCACAGCACACGCGGGGGTGGGTGGCCAACACCACGCCCGGCCGCCTTTGTCTCCCCAGTGATGATGTTTGATACACGTACCATGTACTCATTTGAAGCCGAGTTGACACACACACACCCACACTGTAAAGCCCACTCGCATCATCCATAACTCCGCAACAACAAAACCCTGACGTTTCGCGAGTCGCACGCTCAACTGACATTGACAGCACATGTCAGGCAGGCCAAGCCTGAGAGCTACTACAGTAAACTTGGCACCCATTTCCATCTCACTCGGGTTCCAATACGCTTCTTCTCCTGCTCGGCTGTCAAATATGTTGACAAATAATAGACGCCCGTGTTTGGTGTAAAAATTACTTGGTTCATTCCATCACGGTGGGGGTTGTATATTCTTAAGTGATCAGCATGACACTTAAAAACGTCTGGCACTTTAAGCTGGCCCTGCCCTCTTAGTGAACAACTGTTCCAACTTCTATGTGGGATGCCCAATGCAAATATTTATTCAAATGTTTCTAGTTTGTAAAGAGAGGCTCAGCTATACTTGTGCCAAATTTAAGCTGCATTGACCTTCCGTAACGTCCACAGTAATTGCATGAAGCACACCAAGTCACGGACGTCTATGCGTATATTTATTAAATAATACTTGTATATCATGTTTGGCAACAATATAATTAGGGTGGAGCAGTAGCGCACTGTGTTACGCAATGTGTTACTGCGCACCGAGCGATCCAAGTTCGATATCTAATCACAGGTATCATCGACGATGAGTGACCACATCAGAACCGTTCATGGACATTCTCCTCCCCTTCACACTCTCACACCACCCAGTGCGCTCAAGTTTGGACAAATAACCCACACTGCCAGGCGTGGGTGGCCCCTCATCCAGCAGTGGTTCGGTTAAAGGGCTATAAATACACCCAAGGGTGCCATCTGGCAAGACGTTAAATACATCGCCTGGTATACAGGAGGTGGTGGTTCGATCCCAACCCTGACGAACATATATTTGGAGTTTGCATGTTCTCCCCGTGGTTGTGTGGATTTTTGTCCGGGTCCTCCGGTTTTTCCCTCCAAATTTAGAATCAACGTGCATTTAGAATATTTGGCTGTAATAAATGTCCGCATATGTGTCACTTCGGAGAGCTATCGTTTGCTGCCAGGTTGCTTCTGAAAAAGAGCTATATAGCTCAGTGGGGCTTTACCTGGTAAAATAAAAATATATATAGTTTCATAGTTTCGTAAACATTCAAATCCAACCGGTTCTGTAAATGACGATAAGAGCCATCAAAACATGGGAGTCTTGCCTTCCTGCTGCTTGAGAGCACACATTTGTGCATTGTTGTGTCTACATACATGCGTCCACCAGTTGGGCAATTAGTCAGCCAGACAATCGGTTAACCACCCAAGATAGATAGCTGATGAGGGCAACCAGCCCCTAACTGGCTTGAGCAACTCAATCCCTGTAATGGGCAGTCACCCTGAATCACGGGCAAGCCAGTAAACGAGGTGAGAGGAGGCAGCAGCACTGCCCCGCATACCGGCGCACGCTCTGGCAAGGCCAGCGCTTTCATACAGCAACCCCTGGCCACGGGAAATAGAAGCTTTTCCGGTCTCACTAAAATAGCTCGAGCCGGCAGCCCAGCTATGCGAGAAGGGAGCCGTGGGCATCTTCTGTGCCGCGCTATGTCACTCGCCGTACAGTCCGACGGGCAGATAGCAGGGGCGGGGGGATGTGGCCCAACAGTAGCGCGTTCGCCACTTGGTGCAGAAGTTCGTGGTTCAAATCAGGCAGGCAGCCCTGGCTATTACTGCGGGTGTAGTTTGTGCGTTTATTTGTGCATGTGTGTGAGCATGCATGTGTACGTATACAGGCAGGGAGCAGTAGTGTAGTGGTTAAGTGTGTTGCGCTACGTATCTGCGACCAGAGTTCGGTTCCTGCTCACGGCCACCACCAGTGACGATTATCTGAACTGGTCCTGGGCCTCCCCTAGGTCGACTCGGCGTCAAATGTGTACCTAGTACGGTGTGTAAACATCGCCACTTGGGAGACAAACACAGCAGGGCGAGGTGCTAGCCACTCACCCCCTCGTTTACTGCGCCAGCTTTCATAGGTGCTCGCTAACAGCAAATGCCACCAACCAAAAGTCAGTTAAGGCTAAAGGGGGGTCTTTGTCTTTGTATATAGGTGCTCGCTAACAGCACCTTGAGTCGCGCACTGCGTTCAGAACCCAGCGACCCCAGTTCAACTCCCACTCACGACCAATATCGGTGGTGAATATATGAACCGGTCTTGGGCCTCCCCTAGGTCGAAGCAGCCTTAAATGAGTGTCTGGTGCACTCTGTAAACACCAGTGCAGGGGAGACAAAGGCAGCTGTGTATCATGTTGACCACCCACCCCCTCGTGCACCATGCCGGCTTTAATTGGTGCTCGCTAACAGCACCTGCCCCAACAATCAGTTAAGGCTATATGGGGGATATTTGTCTGTGTGTGCATGTGTACTGTTGCGTAGACGTGAGCATACGAGTTTGTCCTCGTGCAATCCTTACCAAAGCATTTTCTTTGAGCACCAAGTTCTCCAAGACAGCATCACCTGCAGCACAAAACAACACGGCAATATTATTTTATTTCACTCTTGTCCCTCACCTCCGATAAGCACGGTTCGCCGTGTACGGTGCAAAAAAAGTTCAACATACATACAGGAAGAACTTCGCTGAGTTTCTGTTGCTTTGTGTAATATCAATTGAGTCATTTTTCACGTCAATACCAGTTGGCCTGAAAATATTTCGGCACGGTGGCTAGGAGATGTTAACTACCTCGCCTGGTATGCAGGTGGTCGTGGGTTCGATCCCGACCCTGACGCCTGCTGCTGTATATTTGGAGTTTCCGTGTCTTTCTCTCTCTCATCATCATCACGTAGGCTAGGAGATGTTAACTACCTCGCCTGGTACGCAGGTGGTCGTGGGTTCGATCCCGACCCTGACGCCTGCTGCTGTATATTTGGAGGTTGTGTATTCTCCCTGTGGTCTCGTGGATATTTTACCCTCCACATTTAGCAACGTGTGTTTGGAGAACTTGTATGCTATAAATGCCCACATGATATGCCACTGCCTTGAGCTATTATTTGTGGGCTTCTGAAAAAGAGCTATTTCGCTCAGTGGGCCTTATCTGGTCAAATAAAAAATAGTTCTCTAATTTATAGTTACCTTGTTTGTTTATTTTCAGCGTTTTCTTTATGCAGGAAGGGAACTCCAATTTGCTAATGTGGTTAATCATCGGATTCATCCGTGATAAAGAAAGATTCTGATCCTGATAATGACGACATCGTCCGGTGGACGGCGACACCGACAGTTAATTTTTTTTTTACAAACTCCACGTTGACAGGCGCCACAGTAGGGAACCAAACCCGGTCCCTTCTTGCTGTAAGGCACAAGCGTTGTCACTGCATCGCCACCCTGCCGCCATAGAGAAAGGGCCAACCACGTATGACACTCGGGCTAAGAAACAGGAACATTATGCTCTACACACATATACCCATGTACACAATAACAAACGCGGCCCCTGTAAATTAATCTCATTAAGTTTCACTCAAATAACCAATTGCGATGACTGCCAGATCGACCTTGCAAGAGGCACACACACTCCCAAGCACCGCTGCCGGAACGACTCCCACAAGCTTCTAAATAGAGGGAGGACGCTTAGTTTTCCACCCGGGTAAACCTTCCCCTAAGAGAGAATGCATCTCAGTTGGCTCACACCCATAAATAATAATAATACACAAAGATCCCCCATGGAGCATTGAACAGACTGCTGGGGCGAGTGCTGTTAGCGAGCACCGATGGAGGCTGGCGTGGCACACGAGGGGGCGGTGTGGCGAGCGCCACGCCCGACCACGTTTGTCTCCGCAGTGGCGATGTTTCACGCATCGCACCAGGCGCTCATTTGTGGCTGAGTGGACCTAGGGGAGGCCCGCGACTGGGTTCAGATCATCGTCACCGGTGTTGGCCGCGAGCAGGAATCGAAATCGGGTAGCCGGGTTCGTAGCGCGGCGCGCTGATGTCTCGACCCCCGCTCCCCGCAGTGCACGCAGACACGCTTCGTCACGCCCACCGCCAATGCGCTAACCGCTGCGCCACCGCTCGCCGCACATACGCACGCACGCAGCGTAATGGCGTAACCCCCCTGCGAGCTGCTTACACTGCGAGATAAACAAGTGGTAGGACAGGCAGCCGGGAAGGCGGCCAAGGTACGAGAAGCACCGCCCGGCTGTGTACGCACCAAATGAATAAGGGGCGGGGGTGAGCATCGCTGCTGTTGGCTGCTCGGTGGGTCGTCACTGTCCAGTCCACCATTCGGGTTTTTTGACCGAATGCTTAAAGAAAAGCGGTGCAATTCCAGGTAACGTGTGAACACACACGAATTGTAAACAATTGTTTTTACGAGCACAGTTAGCTGCATCTATGTTGAGCACCAAAATTCATTTGAATACAATTATTCATCACACGCGGAACAAGCTTTTATTCATCATCGGTATAATAAATCAAACAATCACGTGAAAAGAAAACCGAGATTTCTATGTAAAAATAACATTAAACAATTTATAAACGTTATGAGACCTCCTTTGCCAGAAACAAGATATAGGAATAGGTTTTACCCTTTTAACTGGCACAAAAACTGACACCTTTATTCAAGGCATCATGTTTGCAATGACCACAACACAAGCAGTCAAAATGCAAACATTTGCAAACATTTGCATTTTGACTGCTTGTGTTGTGGTCATTGCAAACATGATGCCTTGAATAAAGGTGTCAGTTTTTGTGCCAGTTAAAAGGGTAAAACCTATTCCTATAATTTATAAACGCCTACGTTTCCGCGAGAAGGAAGGCAATTCCCAGTCGTTACTCGCATTCAGTGCCCCATATGTACGACGAAACGGATGGGCCTTCGGCTGCCTCTTAAAAGTCGTGGTGGATTTGACGCTGAGCATATGAGCCTCATGGCGGGACCCCGGGGGTCCTGAATAAACAGAAGTAGAAATTGTAATCAATTTATTTTTGGCGACTCCGTCCAATCACGCACAATAAACGCCACGACCCACCAGAAATCAATCCTCTCGTTCTTCACCAAGCATTCGTCGCTGCCAAAAATTGCCGTAGCCATAAACAAAACTTTGAAACTTTGATTAGCGCATCGTGTAGAGCTCGTGGAGAGGATACATTGCCGTATTGTTCGCCTTCAACAGACATAAAATGACGTCACAATGCGGTTTATGCGAGAGCCGGGGGATTATGGGACCCCGGGGTCCCGCCATAAGGTTCGTGTATCCACAAGCAGTGTTCGTGAGCGTCTATTAAACAATTAGCACAGAGCACAAATTGGTGGCATGGCAAGCGTGTCACGGCCGGCCGCCTTTGTCTCTGCAAATGCTGATGCTTGCACACCACACCAGGTACTCAATTAAGGCCGAATTGACCGTAAGGGAGGCTCGACACCAATTCTGATATCACCGGGTTCGTAAAGCAGGGGCTGGCGTTCACCACGAAGTGGCTGCGACGCTGCCAAGTAGCTGGAGCCAGACAAGGTGCACTGTGCAGCCAAGTGACATCACGAAGGGACACACACACGTGCACACACACACACGTGCACACACACACACACGTGCACACACACGTGCACGTGCATACACAGACACGGGTGTTCGACAAGACATCGCGAAAGATGGGGCAGAGCGGTGTGTGGTCGTCCGCATGGAAATCCGCAGTGTGTAAATTATCCGCCCAGCGAGGCTTGTGCAGACAGCTCGCCCCTCCTCTACACGGGGGGGGCGGGGGGCGACACGAGAGCCGGCGCGCACATGCACCACGAGTGAATGTGGATATCATAGAGCTACCTCTGAGATCTGGTCCACACAGCAAGGGGGCAGCAATTGCCTGATAGCCGTGCCTCAGAGAGAAGTGTTACATCACGACTGTCATTCTCAAGAGCTGGAATATAGCCAAATGTAGCCACATCAAGAGCACAACAAAATGTCACGTGATGGGTCTTCTTCGAACAGTCATCGGTGACGGTAAAATCGCAGGCGGCTTCCTGGATTTGAACCCAGCATCTCAGCAGCGCCGGCAGAGCCGCCCGGCCAATTCTACTTCCGCCATTCATACGGGACTCACACTCTCAGACCACTGGGTTCATGGCGCGTTGCACGAGCCACTGCGCCACCAATCAAACATCGGTTGAATCATACATGACCACGCGTACAACCGCCAGCAATGTTTACAATTGCGATGGTGGGCAAAGCATTTCAACAGAGAAACCCCCCCCCCACCCCATCTCCCCACGGCGCTCTACGGCTGGCTCGGGCCCACGCTCGGATTCCGTTCATGCCGCGGCTCTTAAATTTGGTCGGGAGCGTTTCCCCTTACCGCGCGCCGCACCCTTCTCGCCCCGCGGCACTGCCTCCCCCTCCCCCGGTGTCCCGTGCCAACCCCTTCTCTCCCCTCCGCGTACAAACGAAACGGGCGAAGTGGCAGCAGCGTGCACGGCGCCACAGTGTCGCGACGGAGAGTGTTGCGTTGGCCGAGATGCATTCTGTTCCACCCAGTTGCCTGGGTTCACGAATATTGCAAGTATGCATTCTCCTCGGTGGAGATTGCCCTATCTCCAAAGCGAATAATGACAATGTCCCCCTTTATACAAAAACTCCAAACATTGGTCAATAACACCACTGCCCTAGAGGGAAAACAATGGCACCATTCTTAGAGGGGGGGGATGATGTATCGAGGCGCATGACCTTGCATGAATTCTGTTGCGATTGGGTCTTCTCATCGTTTACAGAGTTGATCTTCTTCTTTCATATAGATTAATAACAGCAGATTAAAGATGTAATTTTAGATTTGTTATCCACTAAATTGTCTGTTCAGAAGCAGAGTGGATCTCGTCCTCCTTTAAAGGAGTAAAGACAGGAGCAGCAGCAGCGGAATGTTTACGAAGTGGGTCGATGGTTTGGCATTCGTGGCCGCACTCGCAGGCTGCCGAATCTTAAACGTGCCATTTGTGCATCAGGCCGCCGCATCGGCCACAAGGCCGGTCCAGATTCGGTTGATGGTCGACCGTCGGCAGCGTGGAAGGTTGAAACCAGCCGGTTCGACGGTAGGGTCGCCGTACGAGACGTTGATTTTTGACGTCGGCCGCAGTCCAGACTCTCGCTTCCATCTCTCGCCTTCATTTGTATTTGTGGCGTGGAGTGAGGCTCTGTGATCCAGAAGGGGTGCCGCGATTTTAGGCGAACAGGCGGCGCTGGGCTTATGTCCCGACGTATCTTTAGGTGCGGGTTGATGAGAGGGGTTGACGCCAAATGCATCATATTCTTGGTTCTTTCGGTAAAGTAACGTAGAAGGGAAACAATAAAATATGAAAATATATAAAACAATAAAATTCTCACGACGTTTCGACTGCAACACAAGCAATCATCATCAGGTGTGAAAACCACAGCTGGTATTGGTTTTATTTGATTGTTTCCCTTCTACGTGACTTTACCGGAAGAACCAAGAATATGAATCCCTGCAGTCACGAAAGCTTTAAATCAAAAGCCAAATGCATCTTAAAGTTCTGCTTTGTCAAAGAGTGCTCCATCCTAGCTCTTGTTTAACTCTCTGCGAATCAGTCTGGTCCCCCGATCCACCTTCAACAATTATCCTCCTGTACGTTGCATAACAAATAGCCAAGTCGACTGTTTCACTGGCATTAAAAGTGTCGAGAAAAGTTGCCGATCAATTGGGGCTCCGAAATAAGCTGGCCTCGCAGCACAGTGACGCACGTACCAGGACCATCAGCCAAGCAGCCCATGAGCCGAGGGGTTTGGTCGGTACTACCTCAGGTGGTAAATAACAACCACGATTCTACCATGGGCAGTATCCACCAGAAATCTTTGTGTATGTACACCGTCCGTCCCATAAACACTCTTCCACATAGGCTTTCGAGACCAAAAAAAAAAGATATCCATTGTAATTTATATGACTACATTAACCCCCCTCTGGTCTTGGCACCTGATTGGGTGACAAGTGACGACATCACGTTGATCCCCTCGATTTAAGACCAAAATAGGAGGAGGATTTCTGCACTACTCTGGCTGCCGCCTGACGATGCCCGTTGTAGTTACCGGCGAAACGTCACAGTACTCGAATTGTAAATGTGGGTTTACTCTCCAACACACCGGGTTGTCCTGAACTAGTAAAGAATTGGCATGCTTTGTTTACGTGACAAACCTTACTAATTGGCAGTGTCGGGTGGTGGCGGGTTTAACGACACAACATTTTTCTCACACTCACTTATTTCGTCGATGTATTTCTTCCAAAATTATTTTATGTATCAGACGGATTATGGCACCCTTCCTGTAACTTTTGCGTTGAAAGGAGCAACCACGCAGACTTTGCTATGAGACACGTTTGTTTGTGATCTGGAAACAAAAATGCTTCCGGAAAATCATTGTTAGCATTTGCCACCCTTGGCGTTACTGAAAAATATTTTGGGCCAATGGCTCAAGGATGGGGATGTGCGACAACCACTCTCAAAATGTCTCAACAAAGCGTAAAAACCAGTACCTCTTGACGAGACACGTGCATGCGCATAAGAGGCAGAGAAACCCTTCCACAGGAATAACACAAGCCCAAATAAACACCAAGCCCGTTTACTGAGAAAATATTTGACAGCAAGCTTCACCTACTAAATCATGTTTACTTTAAAAGTTAAAATCCCTCACAGAGGCAGCGTTTTAAAATATTGGGGCCTGGGTAATGTGTGCATATTTGATCAGGCCTGCTGCGCCCCTGGTAACAGGCTAATGCAATTCAAACATTACAGATGCCCCGAGTTCATAACGCAGCCCAAGTCGTAAAACATCCAGCTTGGTTTAATAGAGGGGCCTAATAAAAAATAAATCAACTTCTCCATCTGGGCAGGGAGTGTGGAAGATAAATCCAAAATTGTACTGTAGTTGGGTGCTGTGGACAAAGGCAGATTTCGCGCGTCTAACGCAAAACAGTGATGTCCACACTGACCGTTCTCTGCCCACTGCCAGATGAAGGCCATCAAATGATGGATCGAGAGGCAATCCCCGTGCGCGTCGAAGATACCAAATAATCAACTTCAACCAACGCAGATTTCAACTCCCACCAACCACGACTAATGTCAGTGGCGAGTGACTTCTGAAACAGGTCCTAGGAACAGCCCTCCATTCACCAGCCCACAATGATGAGTATCATGGTGTACGATTCAACATTCACCAGCCCACAATGACCAGTATCATGCTGTACGATTCAACATTCACCAGCCCACAATGACCAGTATCATGCTGTACGATTCAACATTCACCAGCCCACAATGACCAGGATCATGCTGTACGATTCAACATTCACCAGCCCACAATGACCAGTATCATGGTGTACGATTCAACATTCACCAGCCCACAATGACCAGTATCATGCTGTACGATTCAACATTCACCAGCCCACAATGACCAGTATCATGCTGTACGATTCAACATTCACCAGCCCACAATGACCAGGATCATGCTGTACGATTCAACATTCACCAGCCCACAATGACCAGTATCATGGTGTACGATTCAACATTCACCAGCCCACAATGACCAGTATCATGCTGTACGGTTCAACATTCACCAGCCCACAATGACCAGTATCATGCTGTACGATTCAACATTCACCAGCCCACAATGACCAGTATCATGTTGTACGATTCAACATTCACCAGCCCACAATGACCAGTATCATGCTGTACGATTCAACATTCACCAGCCCACAATGACCAGTATCATGGTGTACGATTCAACATTCACCAGCCCACAATGACCAGTATCATGCTGTACGATTCAACATTCACCAGCCCACAATGACCAGTATCATGCTGTACGATTCAACATTCACCAGCCCACAATGACCAGGATCATGCTGTACGATTCAACATTCACCAGCCCACAATGACCAGTATCATGGTGTACGATTCAACATTCACCAGCCCACAATGACCAGTATCATGCTGTACGGTTCAACATTCACCAGCCCACAATGACCAGTATCATGCTGTACGATTCAACATTCACCAGCCCACAATGACCAGTATCATGGTGTACGATTCAACATTCACCGGCCCACAATGACCAGTATCATGCTGTACGATTCAACATTCACCAGCCCACAATGACCAGTATCATGCTGTACGATTCAACATTCACCAGCCCACAATGACCAGTATCATGCTGTACGATTCAACATTCACCAGCCCACAATGACCAGTATCATGCTGTACGATTCAACATTCACCAGCCCACAATGACCAGTATCATGCTGTACGATTCAACATTCACCAGCCCACAATGACCAGTATCATGCTGTACGATTCAACATTCACCAGCCCACAATGACCAGTATCATGCTGTACGATTCAACATTCACCAGCCCACAATGGCCAGTATCATGCTGTACGATTCAACATTCACCAGCCCACAATGACCAGTATCATGGTGTACGATTCAACATTCACCAGCCCACAATGACCAGTATCATGCTGTACGATTCAACATTCACCAGCCCACAATGACCAGTATCATGCTGTACGATTCAACATTCACCAGCCCACAATGACCAGTATCATGCTGTACGATTCAACATTCACCAGCCCACAATGACCAGTATCATGCTGTTTAATTAACCCTTGCGCTCTACTCCTGGCCACGGGAGCACTCACACAAGACAAAGATTCCCCGTATAGCCTTCATTAAACTGCTGGGGCAAGTGCTGTTAGCAACCATCCCTCACGGTGAGCACAGCACACGATGGGATTGGTGGCAAACATCTCGCCCGGCTGCTGCCCCCCCCCCCCCCCACGATGTTTACACAGTGCTCAAGGTACAGTACTCATTTTAGGCTGAGTTGACCTAGGGGAGGCCCAGGACCGATTAAAATATCCACCACTGTTATTGGTCGGGAGCGGGAATCGTAACTCAGCTCGTCAGGTTTATACACACACACATTTAATTTGGCTGCTTCGTAACAACTTGCTCAAACACACACACACTCCCACGGGGAGCACAGGAAGGCTAAGTTAGTTGGGGCAACTCCGCCAGGAGGCAGAACAGCTCGAGAATCAAATCAAGGATGCGAGGAAGGCGTTTGGAGAGCCGAGCCTCACCCAGATCGCGACCCACATGGACCCCTCGTGGGTCGAATCCAAATGCAGACACGACACACGCTGCGTGGACACCCGGCCAAGATCTACGCCACGCACGAGGGCTCCGAGTTCTGGTGCCCCCGTGTATGCGTGCACTTGTGCCGTGCCGGCCTTTATAGGTGCTCGCGAACAGCACTTGCTACTACAGTCTGTTCAAGGCTACATGGGGGGGGGGGATCTTTGTCTTTGCACGTGGGCACCTTGCTCTGCCCCTGTGTGCTGTGTCTGCTGTGCTGTGGGCAGGGATTCGTGTCTTCTCACTGCCTCCTTGCTCCCCTCTGTCCACTTATTCCAGTCCTGGGGCACTGCAAAGTGCTTCTCTTAACCTCGTTCACAGCTTTGAGACGACCTCTTTGCAGGCCTCTCTGTCGGTCTCAAACCTGGTGCATCAACGTTTCTTCACATATGGATTTACTTCTTCTTGTCACATGTCCCCCTCGCCATCCGAGTACACTTTCTCCCAGCTTGTCTGTGACGGGCACCCTTAACCGTAGCTGACATGTCCCCTCTCACCATCCGAGTACACTTTCTCCCAGCTTGTCTGTGACGGGCACCCTTAACCGTAGCTGACATGTCCCCTCTCACCATCCGAGTACACTTTCTCCAGCTTGTCTGAGATGGGCACCTCCACTCTTACCTTCTTCGCTATCTATTCGTTTATGACCCGATCTAAATAAAAATAAATTCTTCACAACTGCTTTTTGTGTTTACCGCAGTTTGTTGTCCTTCCTCCGCACCTCCGATCCGCCACGCCTGGCTACGTATGGTGCGAAAGAAGTTCAACATCGAGGGAGCGCCGCTGGCGCTGCAGTCTACCCTGCCTGGCGCCGTCGACCCCACCGCGTGCTCGGGGGGGGCAGCGGAGGGAGCACCTTAGAGAGGGGGGGGGCACCTTAGAGAAGGTGACGTGGGGGGCACCTTAGAGAAGGGGGGGGCACCTTAGAGAAGGGGGGGCACCTTAGAGAAGGTGACGTGGGGGGCACCTTAGAGAAGGTGACGTGGGGAGCACCTTAGAGAAGGTGACGTGGGGGGCACCTTAGAGAAGGGGAGGCACCTTAGAGAAGGTGACGTGGGGGGCACCTTAGGGAAGGTGACGTGGGGGGCACCTTAGGGAAGGTGACGTGGGGGGCACCTTATAGAAGGTGACGTGGGGGGCACCTTAGAGAAGGAGACGTGGGGGGCACCTTAGAGACGTGGGGGGCACCTTAGAGAAGGTGACGTGGGGGGCACCTTAGAGAAGGGGGGGCACCTTAGAGAAGGTGACGTGGGGGGCACCTTAGAGACGTGGGGGGCACCTTAGAGAAGGTGACGTGGGGGGCACCTTAGAGAAGGGGGGGCACCTTAGAGAAGGTGACGTGGGGGGCACCTTAGAGAAGGTGACGTGGGGGGCACCTTAGGGAAGGAGACGTGGCGCTCGTTAACAGTCCCCGCGTGCTCCGCTGCGAAAGTCCGCGAGAGTGGAACGGGGCAACGATGGAGGGAGCGGGCGAGAGCGCGCCAGGAGCGGAGACGGGATGAGCCCTACTGTACGGGCGAGGCCACCACTCCCCCACAGCCGCAACCAACACGACGCGTGGCGTGCAGCACCGACAGGGGCTGGGAGACGCGGGTGGCGGTGGTCGGGGAGTGCGCTACGGAATCCCCGCGGCCCGAGTTCGATATCCCGCTCACGGCCACGCCAGTGACGGGTCATGGGCCTGCCCTTAGGTCGACTCAACCTCAAATGAGTACCTGGTTCCATGCGTGAACATCGCCACTGGGGATACAAAGGCGGCCGGGCGTGATACTGGCCACGCCACCGCCTCTGTGTGCCACAGCGCCGGCCTTCGTAGGCGCTCGCAAACGGCACTTGCCGCGACAGTCTGTTAAGGCTACACGGGGGATCTTTGTCTTTTGTGGCGGCGGCGGTCGGGTGTTTGCAAGCAGTAGGGTCAGCCAGCTGTCTCACGGGGCACAGCGAGCCGGATCCCAATGGGAATCGTGCGAGTTCAACTCCCGGTTGGAGTAGGATGAAATAAGCACCACTGTTTGGAGGAGTAAACAGTGGTTGTGCTATGGATAGCCTGACCCCAACTACAGGAAAGTGACATTCTTCCACCACTGTGAAGAAGAGCTTCAGAGCTCATCGGGTTCCTCCAGTATCAATATATATACTGATCAGGAGATATGGGGTTTGTTGTTTGATGCGTGCTGCATGGACGGAGCTAACAAACGTGGTGGTGAATGGTGCGATGGTGGCAGCAGTTGTGGTGATGGAGGTGTTGTGATTGCGATGAGTGGCGGCAGTGATGTGAGGAAACATCACGACACTGTACGTTACTGCTACTCTGCGTATGTTGAACTTTTTTCGCACAGTACGCGGTCAACTGCGCTAATCGGAGGTGGAGGAAATACAACAAACTAAACACAAAAAAGCAGTTCTAAAGAAATGAGTTTTCAATATTTACAAGTGCACAGCTCCAGCAGCTTCCTAATATCAGAAGGAAGAGCGTTCCAGACGGCCGCAGAAGTCCATCTGAAAGCACGCGATGCAGTGACCGTCTTTTTTCTGCTTCTCCTTAAAAACAAACTCTGTGTTTTCAACTCTCTTCTGTCTATCATCTACCTAGGCTGACTAATCACGCACTCCGCCATGGAACCCGAACGCATCCCGAGGCTCTGCTAATGACGAGTTCATTTAACACAGCTTCGACCCTCCCCCGCCGTATCCAGCGTGGGACCCGCCCGGGCACAGAGCTACGACAGGGGGACAAGTTCCCCACTGCGGCAGTCTCCCCTTCCGCGCCCAGGAATCGCTCCGTGTATTCAACGTGACCAAGACTCCCACGGACGCGGCACCGATGAAGAAAAGCCGCGACGGGGCGTCACCGCGGTGCCACCGTGGATCTGGTCGCCACGAAAGCACGACGGAGAACGAATGACCCTCGCTCTGGTGCTGGAGAGGTCTGCGGCGCAGTCACAAATTGGCGGAGAGTTTTTTTCCTTTCTTCACGGCATCGACGGCTCCGAGATCGATCGACACTCGCTCAGTCCCGAAGCCTCGAATGCCAATCGTGGTCTTAAAGGGCCAACGGCAATTTAAAAGCGGAACCGTGAGGCTTGGAAAAAAACTGCAACGTCCCACGCTTTCAATGTTTCATTTATTGAATTTCAAATGAATGGCCCATACAGTAACGCCAATGCCCGATAACTTCGACACAAACATATGAACGTTGCCAAACAACTTCCCACTATAATAATAGGGTTTTTCCCCTTTTTTCTGGCAAAAAAACTGAAATCTTTTTACAAGGATTCATGTCTGCATTAACCACAATACCTGCAGTCAAAATGCAAACAAAAAATATACTATGATAATATATGCATTGTCCTTGAAACTGATTGGTCCACACCAAGGGACGGCTTTCTTTTGAGCCTCGACCAAATTTGTGCTCGACCAGATGACGCCAAAAGGCGTACAGCTCAAAGACAATGCACTATCAAAGTAATGAGGGCTCGGGGTGAGCATCTACATCATTTTGTTTGCATTTTGACTGCAGGTATTGTGGTTAATGCAGACATGAATCCTTGTAATAAGGTTTCAGATTTGTTGCCAGAAAAAAGGGGAAAAACCCTATTATTACATTTTGGTACTGGCAAAGGAGGTCTAATGATGTAGAAACTCCCCACTATGTATAAGACATGTTTCAAGTTTTTTGTTTCTGTAGCATCTTTATGGATGGATTAACAATGTTTTTATAATTTTCCGTGTGCTAAATCTGCTGCTGTGTGCAAACTAACTAACCCCAGATTTATCCAGACCCGAAATTTCAAGCCTTTTAATTCGGGCCTTAAATGAACTAAAAATAATTCCAAACATTTTAAATCTTGACTTAAAGCTTTCGTGACTGCAACAATTCATATTCTTTGGGTCTTTCGGTAAAGCCACGTAGATAGAAAAAAATCACGACGTTTCGATCGCAACACAAGCAATCGTCATCAGGTGAAAAAAATTACCTTTTTTTCACCCGATGACGATTTCTTGATGACGATTGCTTGTGTTGCGACGTTTCGATCGTCGTAATATTTTGATTATTTTTTTCTATCAAAGCGGCTTTACCGAAAGACCCAAAAAAAATATCCGAACATTTTGTCTGTGAAATACCAATAAGATAGCAATTTTCGGGGTCTCAATATCAGTAAACGGAGGGGCGATCACCCCCATAAATGCCCCACCCCAATCATCAAAATGGGCCACTGCCAAGTGACCATCCCCTCTCGCATACCTCTACCACGTAGCTGACTCAGCCCAGACCCTGCGCGGCCCCCCCCCGACCCCATCCCCCTTCAAGACGCAGGACAGCACAGCGCCTGCGCCCGCCGGCCCGCTCAGCCGCCCGCCGGCCCGCTTAGCCGCCCGCGGGCCCGCTCAGCCGCCCGCCGGCCCGCTTAGCCGCCCGCCGGCCCGCTCACCCACCCGCTCACCCGCCCGCCGGCCCGCCCACGTCCCCAAGAAAACTGCGTATTGGCCGTCCTGCCCACGTCAATTCCCCTGGCTCCTGCTGACTGCGCAAAACCGCAAGCTCGCTGCACTGCTCATGAGCTCAGCAAATAAAAACTGCTAAGATCAGGCAGAGATCGACTCGTGCCGGATTTTTTCTCAATAATTAACCCTTAGGGTGGGGCGGTGGGACAGTGGCACAGTGGTTAGTTACACTGTGCTATGAATCCGGCAACCCAAGTTCAACTCCCGACCATGGCTAATAACAACAACTACGGTTAGCCTAGGCCGTTCCTCCGCAATCACCCCTGCAACCCCTTTCACCAACCTGCACTGACCAGTGTGGTGAAGTATGGTCAAGACACCATGGAAAAGCCTTCATCCAGCAGTGGATTGACACAGGGGTGCAACATTTTATATTTTATATTCTTAGCTCTTTCGGTAAAGTCACGTTGAAGGAAAACAATAAAATAATAATATATATAAAACAATAAAAATTCTCACGACGTTTCGACCATGACACAAACGGTCGAAACGTCGTGAGAATTTTTATTGTTTTATATATATTTTATTATTTTATTGTTTCCCTTCAACGTGACTTCACCGAAAGAGCTAAGAATATGAATTACTGCAGTCACGAAAGCTTTAAATCTAAATTGTATATTTTATTAACCCTTGCTGCATTCTCATGGCCATGGGTAACTCTCTGAAGTCTGAGCTGTCGTCTTCCAACATTTTAGAGTCAACCAGAAAACTGACCATGAAATTTAACAGTTTAAGTGCTTCCCAAAGACTCAATTTGACCACCAAGTATTTCCCAGATTTGCCAGCATACGACAACGCAATGGCAAACTTAAAAAGGCTCATAAATGGGCAGAGCTTTCAAATGTCTAAAACTCCGGTGGTAGTTTCAGGCCAAAGTTCTCGTCTTTGACCCTCCACCACCCGTCAAGAATGTCACCTTTATGCAAAGATATAATTTACGCATGACCAATGTAGCGATCAAATTCTCGCCGATAAAGATCCCCATCGCTGGTGGCTCAAGACTTTTTTTCGTGGCTGAATTCAACATCAAGAGAGGGCTTTTCGCTCAAACTGCTTTGAGCTTCACGAAGCAAATAAAAAATAAATCGTTGGAAACGTGACCATTTTATTGCGCCGTAGGGGCGATTAGTGACAATAACTTTGGCTTAAAAACTACCGTGTGGCCTAACCCAGATTGATAAAAATACGCATAATAATATTTACTCAAACAGATGCTGTGCCTAGCAGACCGACGAATGACATGTCTTACATTGTAGAAGTACGTTTCTCAACAATGCACATTTGGCGGTGCCAAGTCCCTTGACTCTGATCTCCCCCCTCTCTCTCTCTGTGTCACGCAAATACGCGCTGGGGAATTGCGGAGTTTCATTTTAAGCTCTGCACGTTGGCGACCGCTATGGTTCCGGAAAAACCAGTTATGATGGTTGTGGCCCAATGCGCAATGATCACGGACCGACTACTCGGCACATTACAAGCCACCTCTCCTGAGATTTGGTTATCGCGATTCAGGATCAAGAATCGTACATTGTGTTTTTAATATAAGAATAGGTTTTACCCTTTCTGGCAACATAACAGTTGTGTTAACATGTTAAAACACCAAACAGAAATCTTTTGCAAGGAATTAGTGTGCATTAACCACATATACTTGTGGTGAACTTGCAAATTTAAAAACATGCTCTGACAGTATGTGCATGGTCTTTGAAACTGATTGGTCCACACCAGAGACAGCTTTCTTTAGAGCCTGGTCTCAAACAGTGTTAGACCAGAGGACGCCAAAAGGTGAACAGACAATGCTACTATCAGGACATCGAGAGCTGTTTTATTGCCAGAAAGGGTAAAAGCTATTCTGGAATTTTGATACTGGCAAGGGAGATCCCATGATGTGTTTTAATGTTTGTCTCGTTTGTAAAGTCTCGTCTTATACCACGTTGTTTTTTCCTGTAAATTTGCCTACAAGGTTATGTTTTCATATAATTTGCCTTAAACGTAAAAAAAAAACAAATTTGAGCACGCAATTCTACGCATGTATCGTGAACGTGAGAATCAATTTTAATTGCCGAATCGTTACGTCTCCTGTGATGGCAGCAAGCCTTGGACAGTAATAGAAACTTATCGAGTCTCAAGACATGTATGCAGGATGGTCCTGCCAATTCCTTGAAAAGGAATTATTTCGCCAATTCCTTTTCAAGAAGTTTTATTATCATACAAAAAAACAAGAGGACAAGGGGAAACCCACGAGATACAAGCCGATAATATCCCAAGATCCAAACCGCCTGGCTCACAAACCCCACTTGCTGTGCTGCCATCTCCTTCACCTCTCACAGCCTCGGCAGGTTTGGGAGTTTCATGTCTGCGTGAGATCGACCAACCCTCGTCGTTAATTTCACGTACGCTTGTTTACTCAGAAATGCCCGAGTCTCTAGACCATTTCAGCAGAAGCTTGAGCTGTGGAGCCTATTGCTCTCTGTGTAATCCCAAATCTTGAGCGTACTGGCACAGGACAGGAAAGTGGAAACAAATGACGAAATGTCCAGTGGACACTTACGTCTTGATGATGAATCCCAATAGGGTAATTTGAGGGTAATTTTTCAGCATTGGGATGTTTGGCTAACGCCAGTTACATTGTTGGGGCGGGGGAGTGGTCAGCTATGTAAGGAAACTGGAGAAACTGCAGCAAACCCATGCAGAACCGGGGGGAGAATATACAAACTCCCACAGCGAAAAGTGCCCGAGTCGGGTATTGAACGCAGGACATTCCTTGCTAAGGTGCAAGTTGTCACCACTGCAATGCCACCCCTTGCCTTCAAGTCACTGGAACGCAGACGCGAGCTGCCACACCTGGCTCACCAAGGACGTCTTGGCTAAAATCCCACCAATAAACCAACAAAAACTGAGCAAGACTATTGCACAGCAATAAGCTTCTGCTGTATCACGACGCGGTACTTCCGGAATAAATGAGTCGCGATCACGTTGGGAGTGCTTTTGGAAAACTGAACTGCCACGTTTTGCGCAGGCAGGGGTGATGTTGCTGCTACGTGTAATCTCAAAAGGAATTTGCAGGAAGTAGTATTTCAGCATTGCGATGCTGGGCCAAGAGCAGTTACATATTTTTTTCGTTAGCTACGGGAAGAAAACACTGAACGATAACTCGAATAAGAAATGTGCAAACATAATAGTATTTGCAAGTTACACACAAGGTGGAGTGTAATAATTAAGCAACATCCGGCCAAGTGGCTCACCAGGTAGAGTGAGCGGCTCGCATTCCGAATGTTGAGAGTTCACAATGCTAGTTTGACATTGAGAGAGCCCATCAGCCCTCAGGGGTCGATAAATTGAGTGCCACTTTGTAGGGAATTTAACGGTGGCTGTCCAAAACGATAGCCTCACCCCTACAATAGAAATGTGAACTTTATACTATTGGCTCAGGGCTTGGAATATCATCCCAAGTGTGAGGACATCTCTCCACAGCAGCACAGCTATACCCTATGACAGGGCAGGCTATGGCACTTCACAATCAGAATCTTGATTTAGACTGGAGGAGGAATCCAATGAGCTATGAAGCTCTTTTTTCACACATGTCCAGTAGAGGCAGGGGGTCAGAAAGTTACAACAATATAAAAACCGGTAGGAGCGCAAAGTATAGGAAAGGCAAGCAAGTCGCTAAATATAAATAAATAAATATACATTGCTCGCACTACTTGATTCTGCCACGTGTCTTAACTGAAAAGGGGAATCCATGTGTCACCAGCAGCTGTGTCAGCAAGGTCACGACAAATTGCCGCTGTTTAAGCACGTGTCTCTCCACAAAGCTGCTTGTCATGTCCTGACTGAAGATAACACTCGCTTGCAATTTATCAAATTGGCAGTTTTAACATTGACATAGGCTTGCGGTAGTGCATTTGCCTTTTTCTGCAGAGGTTCACGGTTCGACCCTAGTAACCCGCCCTGGTTATATGCTGCGGGTGTATTAAACATAAATAACAATAAAATATTTTTTAAACATTTTTTTAAAAACACGCTTTTATTAAATGTACTAGTAATGTTAGAACTCCACGACTCCAGGAAGTGTCCCCGAAGCTTGCCATAACGCAAGGCGCAGTGGTGATTTAAAGCCAACGTCAGTTGAGCGTTTACAATTAGACCCAAGCTTGAAACATAACACATAAAAGTTATTGTTTAAAAATATGTTTTTTTTATTTTTTATGATATAATATAGTATTGTCATCAGTATGACATACGTATACCAAGTTTGCAGTCGATACCACATTGGGAAGTGGGTTTTAAATTGAGTCACAAGGGATTTGAGGATACAACAACAACAGACAGTGAGTTAAATGAAAGCGTGTAAAAAAATAGTACGCGCCATATGCTTCACAGTGGGCGTTAAAGATCCCCGTGATATAATTCGCAAGAGTAGGCAGGTCAATGTGTGCATATTAGTCAATCTGGATTCTACAACCGCCGTTCGTGGAGGTGACATCACCACAGCGCTTGTGCCAGGCCATGTGCACTTTAAGGATTATACTCAGCAATCATGACCCGTGACTGCAAACACTTGGAAGGACCCTCCTGAAAAAAGCGTCATGAGACTCAGTGAGCAAACCAGCAAAGTAATAAAATAAAAAGCCTCCGATATTCCGCGCTGCCACGATTAGTGTACAGACTTAATGTTGTGAGTGAATGTAATTTAACAAGCAGGTTTTCACAGGCGGTGTTATGATTCTTAATTGTTTTTTTGGCTTAGGCCACATAATGGGCAGGGCAAATTTCTATTGCCCCGCCACTACCCGACATTCCAATCAAATAAACTGTCACATGTAAAAGCGTTTAACATAATTGTGATAATTATTTTGTTCTAATAGTCTGGATTTTATTCCTACTTCCTGGACCTTGTCCTCAAGATGCGTGATGCAGTTTCAAGCCAAGTCATATCTGGTTTCTAAATTTGCCTGTGAGAATCGTTCTTCAAATTCACCAGCGAGCTGAAATAATAATCGCCGTGTTGTTAAGCACTTGTGCAACCACGTGACAATTTCATTTGGCCAAATCGTTAAGTGGCCTAAATCGCCAGTCCATTATAAATAAGGGCATACCTTGTTAGGGTAAACTGTCCTGGGCTAAAGTGCTGTATTTTAACTGAGTGAGAGTGAAATTTTTTATTTAAAGCTTTCGTGACTGCAGTAATTCATATTCTTAGCTCTTTCGGTAAAGTCACGTTGTTTCCCTTCAACGTGACTTTACCGAAAGAGCTAAGAATATGAGTGAGAGTGCTTTGGCAGCAAGAAGTATGTAAACAACTGATGGATATATCCTTGCAGAGCTTTGATTGTTGTTCTCTCATACGCATGGTGGGTTTTCTCCATGTATTCCCGTTTATTACCAAATGACGCCAACCACTCATTGATGGAATTGAGCAAGCATCTCTATGTAACAGGACCTCCATGAAAAGGAGTCCTGAAACTCTCAGTGAGGCTTTCCAGGATAAACAATGGTCATTGTTAATTTTATTCACGAGCAAAGAACCCGTTTCTCTGCAACAGAATTTAACAGATAGCTGTCATTTTCAAACTTTTCTCACAATCCTGTACTCCGACCACTCAAAAGTAATTTGCTTTTATACGCAAATAAAATTCTAAGATACTGTGTATTGTGAGTTTGTTTTCTATGTTCGCTATTTATTATACGCCTTCCGAACTTCTTCCGCCATTTCGGTGGCAACGGCCCACAGCAGCCACTAACAACAGAATTAGTGTTGAGCTGGAGAGGAGCCCAAGCAGCAGCCAGCCAGGAAACTCAAGGCATCAATTATTTGTAATAGTTCAATAAAAACAAACTTCAGGAGGGCATGGCTACTGAATGACCAGCGCTTCACCCAGCCACCATCCACCACACCGACGCGAGTTCTTAAAAGTATTTGCCCCATTCTGGCTCAGCCCTCAACCAGATTAGCAAGGTCTGTGCAGGCCGCTCTGGAACAGTCAAAGGCGGCTATGCAGAATGAGTTCGTGGACCCTGCTTCCTCAACTCAGAAATCAGGGTTGAATGCAGCCATCCGGATGCCACTGGCCAAGGAAAGAACGATATCCAGAAGATGGGAGATACTGCGAGGGGGCATCTTGGAGGGCAGGCATCGAAGTTGAAACAAGTTCAGGAACTAGCAGGAGAAATGGAAACATTGGCCATGATGACCTCTTGACCTTGACTTGATCGTTATGGGGGTAGATTCGATAGTGTGAGGTCAGTGTTAGGTAGTTAGTGCTCGGATTGTAGTGAGAGTCACTGGGAAAAATGTGTTCCGGTGTTAGTAGCAGGGCTTGTGCAACATAGAAAACATTTATTGTGATACTGTGCTTCGGGGATAGGAGATAAGGTTACTGAAGTTAAAGTTAGTTTTACGTGAGTATTTGTAGTGTCAGTTCACATTACTGTTGGTTTAGTATTAGGTTTCGGTGTGAGTTGATGCCGGTGCTATGGTTCGCAGTATTTGAATAAATGTAGGAGCTAATAGTGTTTCAAGTATAATTTTAAGTGTCCGTGGATGATATTAGCATGTATGTCAGGGTCGTAGCGATTAAAATGTAATGCATGGGGCTAGTTGTAGACAAAGAGAGATTTATAATGACGTATTCCATTTATCCGGGAAATCCTCATTGAGTGTCCTGGCTATTTAAGGCCGGGCCAGCGTCGATATTTTCGTCCAATTGTTTTTCAACGAGGGGGCTTTGCGGACATTAAGGGGGGAGAAACAGAGCAACTTCAGGGGAATAACACTCAAAAGTCTGCACCTACTTGCTGTACTGCCCGATTCCTACACCGTCGTACAACTGCAGCGGGTGTTGAAGTTTTCCCCGATCTGCATGCTCCAACAACCCTCGCCTTTTAAAACGACGCATCGCAGCCAAGCACCCACGTTTCACCGCGCAGCAATGTGTACGCTGCACAATACACACAAATATACAATGCTGTGCATTTGCGTCTACTGCTGTATACCGTGTACGAATTACTGTGTACATACCAAAGTGCTGTTATGTATGAATGGTAGTACTGTGTATGTTTAAGGTTACTGCACTACGCATATGCAGTGGGTGTACACACGATTGTCTAAGCTATACAGTACATTCTAATACTGGGCATAGGTTATAACCGTATGACGTGTACACTGCAGTGCTGTGTATGCATGGCAGTGCTGTGTATGTGTAGTGTGTGCATACATGATCATGTACGTAGTACATTGCAATACTGGGTATTAATTATTCTAGTTACCACTGCAGTACAACAGCACTGGGTATAGATGGCAGTGATGTACACGGCTGCAAGCACTGTGGATACATGATTCTGTACTTGGTAGAGGCATTACGTTGCTGTTTCTAGGCGTCTATTATGCATGATAGCACCACGTGATTTGAACCCATTCATTGTATGAAAGGGTTGAGTAACTATGATGTTAAGTCGGATATTTAATTCGCACGAATTGCGTCACTGCATTGTAATTCAGCATTAAAAACTCGTCATATAATAAAGTTACATAATATTACACCGTTGAATAATTGCAATGTGGTTTACACACATTGACTTATATTGGTTTTTACTTGTACACATAGACAAAGATCCCCCGTATAGCCTTTAACAGACTTGTTCAAGGCTGTTAGCGTGCACCGATGAAGGTTGGAGCGGTGGACGCGGTGAGTGGTGTGGCCACTCCATGCCCAGCCACCTTCATCTCCCCCCCATTGCTGATCTTTACAAACTGTACAATGTAGTAATTTTATGCCGAGTCAACCTAGGGGAGACTCAGCACCGGCTCCTGTATCTCTCGCCACTGATGTTAGCAATGACCCAGAATGGAACACGGGTGGGGGCTGGGATTGTGGTGCAGCGTGCTAACCACTGCGCCACCGCTCACCACATGTGCTGTACATACAACAGACATGGAAACAGCAACCTTCTTTCTCAACGAGGGGCGGCGGTGACGTCGCCAAGACGCATGTGCAAGGCTAGGTTCACCGAGAGACGCACAGACATAACCACGCCCACACAAACAGGCGAGGCACCCATCAACAAACACAGCTGACACAGCCAAGTCCACACCCAAACACCCCAACACCTACACACCCAAACACCCCAACACCTACACACACAAACACCCCAACACCTACACACCCACACACCCCAACACCTACACACCCACACACCCCAACACCCACACACCCAAACACCCCAACACCTAAACACCCCAACACCTAAACACCCCAACACCTACACACCCAAACACCCCAACACCTACACACCCACACACCCCAACACCCACACACCCAAACACCCCACCACCCACACACCCAAACACCCCAACACCTACACACCCAAACACCCCAACACCTACACACCCAAACACCCCAACACCTACACACACACACACCCCAACACCCACACACCCAAACACCCCAACACCTACACACCCCAACACCTACACACCCAAAGACCCCAACACATACACACCCAAACACCCCAATACCTACACACCCAAACACCCCAACACCCACACACCCCAACACCCACACACCCCAACACCTACACACCCAAACACCCCAACACCTACACACCCAAACACCCCAACACCTACACACCCAAACACCCAAACACCCCAACACCCACACACCCCAACACCTACACACCCACACACCTCAACACCTACACACCCAAACACCCCAACACCCACACACCCAAACACCCCAACGCCTACACACACACACACCCCAACACCCACACACCCCAACACCCACACACCCAAACAAAGACAAAGATCCCCCGTGTAGCCTTAACACACTGTTGGGGCGAGTGCAGTTAACGAGCACCTATGAAAGTCGGCACGGCACACGAGAGGGTGGGTGGCCAGCACCACGCCCGGCCGCCTTTGTCTCCCTGGTGGCGATGTTTACGCACTGCACCAAATACTCATCTGAGGCCGAGTCGACCTAGGGGAGTCCCAGGACCTGTTCAGGGTTCGTAGCGCAGCGCGCTAACCGCTACACCACCGCTCCCCTACACACACAGACACCTCCTACATCGACAACAGCCGTCACTAGACAAGCACTTGTGCCTGGCTAGGTGCACTTTGAGTGCACGTTCATCGACATGCACAGTACACACCTACACGTGAACAATTTCACACACGTGAATGTGGACAAAGATCCCCTGTGTAGTCTTTAACAGACTTTTGGGGCAAGTGCTCTTTGGGAGAACCGATTAAGGCCAGGCAAGGGCTGGTTTGTGACGTGCAACCACGCCCGACCGCCTTTGTATCCCCGCCGCTCGTGTGCGACACACCGCCTTGCACGCTCATTTCATGTCGAGTCTACCCAACAGTCGCACATGAAGACGCATCCACACAACGCCACGCCCTACACTCACACACACAAACACGGCAGCTGTGAAGGCATGCTGATTGTATTAACACTATCATTACACGTTATTACACGTTGTTTTATCAAGCGAAACTATCTTCCCACCCCCACCCCAATCCATCGCTAAATTTAACTGTTATAACCGAAACAAACTGACCTCAATCGGCGCTTTTATAATACAACATGGCATTTGCAATTACATATAATTTATAATCGAGTGATTAATTTAAGCCGGTAATTACTTTGGCACGCCGAGGTCCAACGTCGCCTAAATGTTGTTAATTCACATAAGACCATCGGGACGCAGTTTACAATCTTGCAGGCCAGGCACACCAGGCTTGTACAGCAATGTGGTCGTAGTTGTAGTGCCTTACGCCGACAAAGCCCGACACGCCCAAGGCAGCGATAAGCAGCAGCTGATGTCCGGAAGATATCGTGCGACACAAAATAGCAAAAAAACCCGACAAAGCCACACAGAGCAATGGACAGAGGGATTCTTCATTTTATTTCGCGGAGCTGTCCGGGGAGGAATTCCGGAAACTTCACCTGTGCCCAACCCGCTTTGGAAGTGGTGGGGGGGGGGGGGTTATTGCTCATTGGGGGTGCCCGGGAAAATAAACAAAAACAATTTCCCGAGCAATGAAACCCTTGACGACATCAACAACAACAAGAAGAAACAAGAATAATAAGAAGAATAATAATAAGCCTGGCGTGTCCGCAAGCCTCTCACCTCCCCAGACGCCCAGGCTGAGTTGAGAGCTGTCGAGGTTCACGACGTAGTCGGCGAGGAAGCGGTTCAGGAGGTCCACCACCAGCGACTCGAACACCATCTCGGAGGCGAATCAGTCCAGAACCGCCGTTTAATTGCCCGCTGGTGGCCCCACGAGAGGCGAGGTCCTGCTGCTGCTGCTGCTCCTACTGCTGCTACTGCTGCTGCTCCTACTGCTGCTACTGCTCCTGCTGCTGTTCCTGCTGCTGCTACTGTTGCTGCTCCTGCTGCTGCTCCTGCTGCTGCTGCTCCTGCTACTGCTCCTGCTGCTACTGCTGCTGCTACTGCTGTTGCTGCTACTGCTGCTGCTCCTGCTCATGGTCAACTTGCAGGCGGCAGCGGCCTCCGTTCTGCGATCCGGGTCCACGGGGCGCAGCAGTCGCGGGAGCGATTCGATTCCTCGGCACAATTCAACAGGGAGTCGATTAACAAGCCGATTCCCCCGTGCGTGTGTTCGTGTCTGTGTGTGTCAGTTCAGTTCCGTTTTTCAGTTTCAGTTTTTCAGTTTATTTTGGTATAGCCCTGTGAGCCATTCGGCTCTTGAATCGGGTGCAACCGCAACAAACAAACAAAAACACGAACAAGAAAAACATCTTAAAGTGACTCTATGTGACTGTGCAAACAGAAAATCCATGGGAAAAAACATCAAAAATATTCCTGAAAAAAGCACCGTACACCAACGCTGTGTGCAAAAAATCCCAGTGGGATGCAAGTCAAACAATAACAACAACAACCACAAAAACTTAGATTAAGGCCATCAGTCTAACTCCATACTACAACAAAACAAACATGTCCAAACCAAAAAACTTTTCCAAATCACCAAAAAATAAAGCTATAATTGCAACGTAACAGTGATCACAAGGACTGTGACCGAATTTTTACAATAAACTACATAAATAACATGTAACACCAAATATTAGAACCATAGCTGGCTGCATGAGTTACTCTACAACATCAGAAGCATCGGTCGGAGTATCAAATTTTTCAATTCACCTTCAAGATCAGCACGCTAAATCAAAATACAGATAATACTTTGCAGCGTCATCCGGAGCGAAACATTTTATTTTATTTTACGCCAATGAATAGCAGTGGCAGCTAGGGGTGTACAACTCCTCTAGAACAGTTTTGAGAGAACATCTCATTGGTAGCGATTCAAGTTGCAGTTTATTAGCAATAGCATTCCAGACCGTGGGGGCATTAATAGCAAAGGCCCTTCTTCCAGTTTTTGTACGGCAATAGGGAATGTGAAGCTGGTAAATGAGCGAAGACCTGAGGTCAAATTTGTTCTTTGACACATAGAGAGAAGATCAGGTAGGTAGTCTGCGGAATTTTTTGCATCATTAATAAATAAGATCTGGTGCACAAGCCGTCGAACATTAAGAGATGTTAAGTTTGACCCAATGTAGAGATCACAGTGGTGAGTCCTATATGGGCAGTTCAATGTAAATCTTAAGGCCGAGTGATAGATGGAATCAAGCTTAAATTTTGATTTAAAGCTTTCGTGACTGCAGTAATTCATATTCTTAGCTCTTTCGGTAAAGTCACGTTGAAGGGAAACAATAAACAATAACGTGACTTTACCGAAAGAGCTAGGAATCAAGCTTCTTCAGTACAGTACTTGAGGCTGATTTATACACGATGTCACAGTAGTCAAGTAGAGGCAGTATGGTAACTTTTATCAATTCCAAACGGAACATTGGGGGGAAGCAGTGCTTGTGTCGATACAGAAAACCAATTTTTATTTTTGTCTTTTTACCAATATAATCAATGTGATCTTCAAAATTCAGTTTTGAATCCAGGATGACCCCAAGATACTTATAGATCTTGATTTGTTCTATTTGACAATTATTTAAGGAATGTAATTGGGGAAAAATAACTTCCTGCTTTAGTCCTGGTGAGAAGCATAGCACCTTGGTTTTGGAGGTATTCAGGACTAGTTTAAGAGCAACTAGCTGATGTTGTAGTGTGTTGAAATCACCCTGTCGCTTAGCAATCACGTCATCCGGAGAGCGGCCAGCAGTAATCAGTATCGTGTCATCTGCAAAAAGATTTACCCTGGAATGATCCAGGCCAGTGCCCAAGTCATTGACATAAAGAGAGAACAAAAGGGGGCCGAGGATGGAACCCTGTGGAACCCCTTTTGTTATCTTAACACTGTGTGACCTCCAACCATCTGTGAATACAGTTTGGGTGCGAGAAAAGAGGTAATTTTGTAACCATTTTACTGCGTTTTCTACTGTATCAAAAGCTTTGGATAGGTCTAGAAAAAGACAGGCACAGTACTGCTTATTATCAAGGCTAATGTAAATGTGATTCAGAGTCTAATGCAGCAGATGTGGTGCTGTATTTTTTTCGAAACCCAGATTGTTTTAGATGTAGTAGATTGTTGGTGGACAGGAAACTGCTAATTTGGTAGGTCAATAATTTTTCAAAAATTTTCATCAACGGGGACAAAATTGAGATAGGTCGGTAGTTATTTGGATCATCTTTAGGGCCGCCTTTGTGTCTGTGTATGTCTGTGCGTGTGTGTGTGTCTGTGCGTGTGTGTCTGTTTAACTCTTGGTTTGGGCAAGGTCCCATGGGTGAGCTCCTCCGGCAGGCAAGGCTGCGTTGGCTGGGTCATGTAGCCCGCATGCCCAGCCACCGCATGCCGAAACAGCTTTTGTTTGGCCGGATTGAGGGGGCTAAGCGGGCGCGGCACGGGCTAGAGAAGAGATGGAGTGATGTGGTACAGGAGGACGTGGAGCTGAGTGGACTTGCCGATGACTGGTACCAGCGGTGTCAAGATCGGCCTCTGTGGAGGAGGCTCGTGAAGGATGCTACTGGGCAGTTGGAGGCAGTCGCCCTCCAACAACAACGGAGGGCGGAGGAGCGACGCTCAGAACAACGAGCGGAGCGCCGGGTGGCTAAAGCACGCAGGTTGGCACAGTAGGGAGCACAGGTGGTGCATCAGCCAGTCATCCCAGTCAGTCGACCCGTGGCACCTGGGTCTGTCCAGTGACCTCCTGCCAGCGGGCGTTCGACACTTCACGTGGCCTCACGGTGCATATAGCCTGGCACAAGCGTCGTGGTGACGTCACCGCCACTTAGTGGCGAATGGCGGTTGTTGTTGTGTGTGTCTGTACGTGTGTGTGTGTCTGTGTGTGCGGAGCGGTGGTGTACCGGTTAGCGCGCTGCGCTATGAACCTGGCGACCCGGGTTCGATTCCCGCTCACGGCCAACACCCAGTGACGATTATCTGAACCGGTCCAGGGCCTCCCCTAGGTCGACTCAGCCTCAAATTAGCACGTGGTGCGATGTGTAAACATCGCCACTAGGGAGACAAAGGCGGCCGTGCGTGGTGTTGGCCACCCACCCCCTCCTGTGCCGTGCCGGCCTTCATAGGTGCTCGCTAGCAGCACTTGCCCCAACAGTCTGGTGAGGCAATATGGGGAACCTTTGTCTTTGAACTTCTTTTGCACCGTACGTAGCCAACCGTGCTCATCGGCATGAATCGACACTCGCGGAGTTAATCCGCCCCTATTGTTACCATTGTGGTAGGAAGTGTAAGGGGAAATCAGTCATTCATTTGCCGTGCTATTTACTTTGGTAGTGGTGCACAAGCACAATTAACACAGAAAGATGCAATGTTCCTCAATAACACTGTGTGTGTGTGGCCTTAAAGGGGCCGTCCATAAATGACGTCACGCGATTTTGGACGATTTTTGACCCCCACCCCTTCGTCACACGACGTCACAAAAAGTCAGAGCCCCCTCAAATATGACGTCACAAAGCTCTGCCCCCCCCCCAAAAAAAAATATAAAACATGCTTCAAATCGCTTTAAACTATTGTCATTGAAGTGCGTATTTAATGTGGCGCTGCACTCTGATGTTGTAGGAGAAAACTTGTATTAAAAAGTCTATTTAATTAAGTAGAACTTGTCTATATTTATTTAAAGTTGCGCATTTTGATGTGACGTCACATTTCTCAAACCCCCCCCCCCCACCCCAGGTGCATGACGTCATTTATGGACGGCCCCAAAGGAAGCATCTATAATAGGCAAGGTTTCGGGCAATGGCCCTTCTTCACTGCACAATAAAAAAAGGCCATGCGTCATAAAGAAGGGCCACGGTCCCAAACGTCGCCTGTAATGTTTTGTTGATGTCAAAGCCACATGCACGGTGTTATTGACGATTGTCGTTTTCTTGTGTGAATGTCAAGGTTGGTCCAGAAGTCTTGTGACCCACAATTAATTGACTGCCAAGCATTTTTTCTCCCCTTTGCATATTCATTAAAAAAAAAATTAGTGACATTAATACTCTTTGGTTCTTTCGGGAAAAGTCACGTAGGGAGAAAATCATAGATCACGACGTTTCGATCGCAACACAAGCGATCGTCATCAGGTGAGGCAATCACAGCAGGAGAACTGCTGACGCAGGCGAGAGCGCTGCCGCTTTACCTAAAGAACCACAGAGGATGAATTCCCGCAGTCGCGAAAGCTTCAAATTAAGTGACATTCAGTTTTTAGAGAAGTAAATGGTAGCCACAAGACGTCTGGACCAGCACTGCAGAACACGTTTGTAAGGTGTGGTGGAGGTAGAGGGGCAGCCCTGAAAGTGCTCGCTCACGCTACTTGTGGGCTGGCTGGAAAGGGGCTTCCACTGCAGGGTGCAGGGTGACTGATCTCTCACTCTGCCACTGCAGAGTGTAGAGTGACTGATCTCTCACTCTACCACTGCAGGGTGTAGGGTGACTGATCTCTCACTCTACCACTGCAGGGTGCAGGGTGACTGATCTCTCACTCTACCACTGCAGGGTGTAGAGTGACTGATCTCTCACTCTACCACTGCAGGGTGTAGAGTGACTGATCTCTCACCCTACCACTGCAGAGTGCAGGGTGACTGATCTCTCACTCTACCACTGCAGGGTGCAGGGTGACTGATCTCTCACCCTACCACTGCAGGGTGTAGAGTGACTGATCTCTCACTCTACCACTGCAGAGTGCAGGGTGACTGATCTCTCACTCTACCACTGCAGGGTGCAGGGTGACTGATCTCTCACTCTACCACTGCAGGGTGCAGAGTGACTGATCTCTCACTCTACCACTGCAGGGTGCAGGGTGACTGATCTCTCACCCTACCACTGCAGGGTGTAGAGTGACTGATCTCTCACTCTACCACTGCAGGGTGCAGGGTGACTGATCTCTCACTCTACCACTGCAGGGTGCAGGGTGACTGATCTCTCACCCTACCACTGCAGGGTGTAGAGTGACTGATCTCTCACTCTACCACTGCAGGGTGCAGGGTGACTGATCTCTCACTCTACCACTGCAGGGTGCAGGGTGACTGATCTCTCACCCTACCACTGCAGGGTGTAGAGTGACTGATCTCTCACTCTACCACTGCAGGGTGTAGAGTGACTGATCTCTCACTCTACCACTGCAGAGTGCAGGGTGACTGATCTCTCACTCTACCACTGCAGGGTGCAGGGTGACTGATCTCTCACTCTACCACTGCAGGGTGCAGAGTGACTGATCTCTCACTCTACCACTGCAGGGTGCAGGGTGACTGATCTCTCACCCTACCACTGCAGGGTGTAGAGTGACTGATCTCTCACTCTACCACTGCAGGGTGCAGGGTGACTGATCTCTCACTCTACCACTGCAGGGTGCAGGGTGACTGATCTCTCACCCTACCACTGCAGGGTGTAGAGTGACTGATCTCTCACTCTACCACTGCAGGGTGCAGGGTGACTGATCTCTCACTCTACCACTGCAGGGTGCAGGGTGACTGATCTCTCACCCTACCACTGCAGGGTGTAGAGTGACTGATCTCTCACTCTACCACTGCAGGGTGCAGGGTGACTGATCTCTCACTCTACCACTGCAGGGTGTAGAGTGACTGATCTCTCACTCTACCACTGCAGGGTGCAGGGTGACTGCTCTCTCACTCTGCCACTGCAGGGTGCAGGGTGACTGATCTCTCACTCTGCCACTGCAGGGTGCAGGGTGACTGATCTCTCACTCTGCCACTGCAGGGTGCAGAGTGACTGATCTCTCACTCTACCACTGCAGGGTGCAGAGTGACTGATCTCTCACTCTACCACTGCAGGGTGCAGGGTGACTGATCTCTCACTCTACCACTGCAGGGTGTAGAGTGACTGATCTCTCACTCTACCACTGCAGGGTGTAGAGTGACTGATCTCTCACTCTACCACTGCAGGGTGCAGAGTGACTGATCTCTCACTCTACCACTGCAGGGTGCAGGGTGACTGATCTCTCACTCTACCACTGCAGGGTGTAGAGTGACTGCTCTCACTCTGCCACTGCAGGGTGTAGAGTGACTGATCTCTCACTCTATCACTGCAGGGTGTAGAGTGACTGATCTCTCACCCTACCACTGCAGGGTGTAGAGTGACTGATCTCTCACTCTACCACTGCAGGGTGCAGGGTGACTGATCTCTCACTCTACCACTGCAGGGTGCAGGGTGACTGATCTCTCACTCTACCACTGCAGGGTGCAGGGTGACTGATCTCTCACTCTACCACTGCAGGGTGTAGAGTGACTGATCTCTCACTCTACCACTGCAGGGTGTAGAGTGACTGATCTCTCACTCTACCACTGCAGGGTGACTGATCTCTCACTCTACCACTGCAGGGTGCAGGGTGACTGATCTCTCACTCTATCACTGCAGGGTGTAGAGTGACTGATCTCTCACTCTACCACTGCAGGGTGCAGGGTGACTGATCTCTTACTCTGCCACTGCAGGGTGTAGAGTGACTGATCTCTCACTCTGCCACTGTGCCTTCATTTATACACAAAGTCAGTTTCGCGACCAAGAGGCCTTTTGGGTGACATCGCGTTAAAATGTGTCGTTAAACCCTTCACCACCCGACACAATTAGCAAGGTTTGTCACGTAAACAAAGCGCGTGCTGAACTGCGAACGAATTGGCATGTTTTGGTTACGTGAGAAAGCGTGCGTACTCATTGGCTGTGTCGGGTGGTGGCGGGTTTCTCGACACAAAGTCGATGCTCGTTCCACGACAGGATCGATTCCAATAATGTAGAATCGAATCGCAACGATTGCTAATCGATACCGTCACGCAGTTGCTGCATTCGCGTACTCTGGGATCCGGATCCCAGAGTGCGGTGATGTATGAGGAAGTAACGACTCGATTCCTTGTCACGACTCTGGAGTTCTGTTTTTGCGGGAATCGATTCTGTTTGCCACATTGAAAACTTTTTAAATAAACACCTGAATCTGTATGTCTCAAAAACCGCTCTAGGGTACTTCCCGACAAAGTAGAAAGTAGAAATTTGGTACATAGGTAGCTTTTCGGTCACAAACAACAGAAGGAGTCTGGAAATCCAAGATTTTTTTTATTTTAAGCCCCCCAAATCTCGCTTTTAATTGCCCCATAAACATATTTATACGTGTCTTTCAGAAACCGTTCAAAATATAAGATTGTGGGCTTTTTCCTTTGATAGAGCGTTAAACAGCAAATACCATTAAAGCCAGAACTACTGTCCTATCTTTTATTGTTTTTGAGATATTTCGAATTCAAGCGGTTTTGAAGGGAAAAAAATCCGCATTTTACGATGTTCAAATCTGAATAATTCGAAAACGGTAAAAGATAGGAGCGTACCCTCATAGAGCATTACGTTCATAAATTTGTGTTCTTTCTAATAAAAAAATGAACAGAATTTTTCAATTGAGTGGTTTCCGATGGGTACGTCTTTACATAGAAGAAGTTGAACCACGTCGTCAACAAGTATAGTTTTTTTGTGGAAAAATACAACTTTTTTTCGTAGTTTTTAGTGTGTGATGGTACGTAAAAAAATGTTTAACAAATCATATGTGGTTCATTATATTTATTTAAAAGTTTGCCTGGCCAAGACAGGCTTTATGAACGCGCCGTTATTTTACCAGGTTAAGACCCATTGAGCTCCAGAGCCCTTTTTCAGAAAGCGACCTGGCCACAAATGATTGCTCAGCAAAGTGGCTCGTCACGTGGAAATGTACAGCAACAGCCAAATAGTCAAAAACGTAATAAGTGGCACGGGCTATGAAGAAGGACCATTCCCCGAACCGTCGACTCATTATTTATATATAATTTCATATGAAGCCCACAGTGTTGTTGACGAACGCGTTAAGTTTTTTTATTGTTTGTGCACCACTGCCAACGGAGCAGTATCACCAAATGATGATACGTGTGTGAACATGTACTGTGCGCTGCGCTACGAACCCGGCGATCCAGGTTCGATTCCGCTGATGCTGTTGCGGTGTTCCTCGTAGCACAATAAAGGGTCGTTACCCGAAACGTCGCCTATTACATATTTCCTTATAAGGCAGCTCGTGGTATGGACAGTTATGTTCTGAGTTTGGTGGTCGTCCATCCAAGCGAGTGTGCAGGCTCCATCCTGCTTGGTTACAGAGCTCTGTTCGAGAGCGGGCGATTTGGTTGTAGACGTGAATGTTCATCGTCAGTGACTTTGTACGCACGCCGCTGCACAGGACACGTCTCGGAGTGCATGGGAGCGGGAAGACGGGAGTACACCTTTGATTGTACCCCCTAAAATGTGTCTTTTCTTTGTTTATTCATTCCTGCTTTCACACCAGTTTTAGAGAATTAAATGGGGGTCACGAGACATCTGGATCCACTCTGTACATCGACAGTGGGGAGGTGGAACGATGACATCAGTTCGTGTGCAGGAGCTAGTTGTATTTGTGGCGTCACGAGAGCTTAATACTATAGCGAAGGCTGGGGGAGGCCTTCATCCAGCAGTGGATATGTCATGGCTAATGATCACGATGGCAATTAATGAATCACCATCACCGATTACTTGAGCTCACTGTGAATTCACAAACCCACCGGTACCTACCTGATACGCAGCTGTAAACAACAACGACAACAATGCGTCGTCATTCTTTATTTATAAACCATCTGCGAGCCCTTGCGGTTGGGACATGTGTCAAGTGAGACCCGTGTGGACAACGTGGCCAGCGACGTTGGCCGTGTGGCTCAGAGGTCAGAGCCCTGAGCCACTGTAGCGTCGGAAACACAGAGCACATACCGCCCGGTGTAGACTCGCCTGTCGTTGCGGGCACGGGCCCATAGGGGGTGCCACCCTGAGCTGGGGAGAGACAGAGGGAGCCGGACCGTTGAGGGGCCGGGTTCACCCCCCCCCCCGACCCCAGGTGAGGGGTTGGGGGGTTCTTCCAGAGCCCCCTGGAAGGTTCCAGAAAGGGGGCGGTACCAGGGGCGGAGAGTCCCCGCGCGGTGTATAAAAGGGGCACCTCTGGACGGCTCGTGACGAAGACCAGCGAGGCTAGGACCCTGCGTTCCAGGGACCTCGGGACCCGACGGCCTTGGTAGGGCCGGGGCCGAGCACGGACCAGTGGTCAGGACCCGCACCTTGGCTGGCTCGGGTCAGTTGAGCCTCCCCTAGGGCACCGTTAGCCGGAGGGCTGAGAGCCGGTAGCCCCAGTGTGAGGGCACGTTAGCCCGGAGGCTACACCTCCCCAGATGGTGAGAGTTAAGGGAGTTCCTGTTTAGAATTACAATAAACCGTGTTGCCTCTAAAAGACGTCTCCAGTCTCCGTGGAACCCACTACACCACCATCACTGAGCCCTGGGTTTGATGCAGCTGATTAAATCGAAAACTCAAACGTCGTCAATAACACCGTGGCCTTAAAAGTAAAAAACACGTGTATAATAGGCGACGTTTCGGACAATGTCCCTTCTTCATAGCCCAATTTTTGTAAATATATAGTTGAACAAAAATAATTTTCTTACGTAAAAAAGCGCAATCAGTTTATGGGTCTCAGCCCACTCACGCACTTGCAAAATCCTATGCAATTGATTTGGGGTTTGCAGCTATTTTGTCTAAATTATAACTCGAAAGATGTACACTATTACTCTTTAATTCTTTCAGTAAAGTCACGTAGAAAGAAAATAAATTAAGTAATAGAATACGACGTTTCGATTGCAACACAAACAATCGTCATCAGGTAGAACTATATTTGAGAGAGACAACACAGGCACACAGAGTCGTCTGTTTGTCTCTCTCTGTGTCTCTGTGTTGTCTCTCTGCTTGTGTGTCTCTGTGTGTCTCTGTGTTGTCTCTCTCTGTGTCTGTGTGTCTCTGTGTTGTCTCTCTCTACGTGTGTGTCTGTCTGTGGGTCTCTGTGTTGTCTCTCTGTGTGTCTGTGTGTCTCTGTGTTGTCTCTCTCTGCTTGTGTGTCTGTGTGTCTCTGTGTTGTCTCTCTCTTCTTGTGTGTCTGTGTCTCTGTGTTGTCTCTCTCTACTTGTGTGTGTCTCTCTGTGTGTCTCTGTGTTGTCTCTCTCTGCTTGTGTGTCTGTCTCTGTGTTGTCTCTCTCTGCTTGTGTGTGTCTCTGTGTGTCTCTGTGTTGTCTCTCTCTACTCGTGTGTCTGTCTGTGTGTCTCTGTGTTGTCTCTCTCTGCTTGTGTGTCTGTGTGTCTCTGTGCTGTCTCTCTCTGCTTGTGTGTCTGTCTGTGTGTCTCTGTGTTGTCTCTCTCTGCTTGTGTGTCTGTCTGTGTCTCTGTGTTGTCTCTCTCTGCTTGTGTGTCTGTCTGTGGGTCTCTGTGTTGTCTCTCTCTACGTGTGTGTCTGTCTCTGTGTGTATCTGTGTTGTCTCTCTCTGCTTGTGTGTCTGTCTGTGTCTCTGTGTTGTCTCTCTCTGCTTGTGTGTCTGTCTGTGGGTCTCTGTGTTGTCTCTCTCTACGTGTGTGTCTGTCTCTGTGTGTATCTGTGTTGTCTCTCTCTGCTTGTGTGTCTGTGTGTCTGTGTTGTCTCTCTCTGCTTGTGTGTCTGTCTGTGGGTCTCTGTGTTGTCTCTCTCTGCTTGTGTGTCTGTCTCTGTGTTGTCTCTCTCTGCTTGTGTGTCTGTGTGTCTGTGTTGTCTCTCTCTGCTTGTGTGTGTCTCTGTGTTGTCTCTCTCTGCTTGTGTGTGTCTCTGTGTTGTCTCTCTCTGCTTGTGTGTGTCTCTGTGTTGTCTCTCTCTCTCTGCTTGTGTGTCTGTCTGTGTGTCTCTGTGTCTGTGTTTTGTCTCTCTCAAATGTAGTTCTACCTGATGATGATTGTTTGTGTTGTAATCGAAACGTCGTATTCTATTACTTAAATTATTTTATCTTTCTACGTCACTTTACCGAAAGAATCAAAGAGTAATTCCTGCAGTCACGAAAGCTTCAAATCAAGCATGTACACTATTGTTTTGATTATTGTGCGACTACAGCAAGGCACGGCAAGCAAAATAACAAGAAGTTCTAATTTTTTGTTAATTCGGTTTAAAAAAAACAAAACCCCCATCAACATTTCAAAAGCTCCCATACAATGCGAATAACGTCACGGAGCAGTCCTTAACGAGCCGCATGCAGGACTGTGCTCTCTGCGGCAGGGTTAGAAAGTGGTGCCCTCTGCCAGATGTCACTTGAAGGGATCTCACGAGGTGGCTCTGTGATGTCAGCTTCCGCGGGCCGTCCACGGACACAGAAGTGACGGCACCGCCCTGCAGGATTTCCGAATGGATTTGACTTCATCTCACGAGGCAACGCCTCGATTGTAATCCAGCGGGAGTGGAATCGGATAAACAGCACACCCGATGGTTAGCAAAGCTGAAACGACCGAAACGGATGGAGCAGGGGTCGGGAACCTTTTTGACTAAGAGAGCCATGAAAGCAAAAAATTTGGAAATTTATTTCAGTGAGAGCCATATAATATATTTTAAAAGTGAATTCAACTAAATGTCAGTATAATAAGCCTCTGAATTTATTCTTTTAAATAATGTTGTTATAACACTCACCATTAATGCGACTTCTGGTGCTGCATGGATTTGCTGATGTCTTTGTAGTCGGGTTGGTACTTGGTGAGGTTAAGCTTCATGCAAGCGTTGAGGCTTTCATCCGTTAAACGTGATCGTAGGTTGGACTTGATGTTTTTAATATGTGAGAATGACTGCTCACATGCATACGTAGATCCAAACATGGTCAATACAGCAATACTCACACGCTGCAGTGTGTGGTATGTGACAGGAAGCGCGTTCCAAGTTTTGAGAATCAGCTGGTCTTCGGGTTGGAGTTTTTTCATTTCTGTCCACATGTGCTTGCTCGCCAACTCCGCTTTCTGTCGTGTGATTCTTTCCAAATCTTCATTCAGTGACTTGAACTTATTCACCCACATGTCTGAGGCCTTCAGGTCAGCCACTTCTGCTTCAAAATCTCTGACGGAGACACCAGGGATGTAATTCAGGTCGGCTGTGTTCAGTGAACACTCGTTTGGATGGGTGATGAACTTAAAAAGACGAGTGTGCTCACGAAATTCTCCAAAGCGTGCTTTGAAGGACTGTAGGAGACTGGATGTGCAGCCAGCTAGCTGGTGGAGATCAAGGTTTTGAATGGGCTCACTTGCTGTGCATGCATCTTTAAATTGGCTCAGTTTTTCAAAATGTAGTAAACGACCTGTTTCAAGATCCGTGATGAAAAGCTCCAGCTTGTTTTCAAAAGCAAATACAGCTTGTTGAAGGGATAACACTGTATTTCCAATGCCTTGCATTTTCACGTTGAGCTGGTTCAGATGTTCAGTCAGATCTACGAGATAGTAAAACTTGAGGAGCCACTCGGTGTCGGCTAGCTCAGGATGCCCGACGCCTTTCATTTCAAGGAAAGTCCGGATTTCGTTCAGGCAAGCCGCAAAACGGCTAAGCACCTTCCCTCTTGACAACCAACGCACATTGCTGTGCAAAAGCAGACCAGGATAGTTATTTACAACTTCATCCAGCAGTGTTTTAAACTGGCGATCATTTAAGGCTCGGGCAACAATTAAGTTGATCACACGAATGACCAGCAACATCACTTCGCCAAACTGCGTGTCACACATCTGAGCACAAAGTGCCTCCTGGTGTATAATGCAATGGAAACTTAGGATGGGTCTATTTTCATGTTCACGGAGAAGCGCCACAAATCCTTTGTTTTTCCCACCATACACGGAGCACCATCAGTACACACTGAGAGAAGTTTATCCATAGGTAGACTTTTTTCTTGAGCAAACTCCATGAAAGACTTGAATAAATCCTCACCTCTTGTGGACCCTTTTAATGGCAGAACAGCAAGACTTTCTTCGCGCAGTGTGTCACCAACAGCATATCTTGCAATCACGCTGAACTGCGACAAATGGCTCACGTCTGTTGACTCATCCAAAGCCAGAGAAAAGAACGGCGCTGCATTTATGTCCTTCACTTGCGTTTCCTCCACTTTGTTTGCCATCACGATGGTACGATCATGAACAGTTCTTGCCGACAGAGGCATGTCTTGTATCCGTTTGATTATCTTGTCTTTGTTCGGAAGATCATCAAAAAGTTCATTGGCTACATCCAGCATGAACGTTTTAGCATACTCGCCATCTGTGAATGGTTTTCCGTTCCTCACTATTGCTAAAGAACCAGCAAAGCTAGCCGAATTATAGTCACCTTGCCGGGTCCATATGCGGAGTTGCTGCTGGCTAGCTTGCACCCTGCTCAGAAGCTCTTGGCACGCTTTCTTTCTGCTGTCTCCCGCAGGGTATTTTGATGCAAAGGTAGCGTGGCGCGTGTCGAAGTGCCGCTTTACATTCGACCGTTTCAACGATGTAATTTTGTCATTGCAAATTAGACACACCGCAGAACCCGCTCTCTCCACAAAGGCGAATTCTTCGGTCCATTCGTCCTGAAATGTACGATACTCGTCGTCTTTTTTTCTTTTCGCCATCTTCTTCGTCGAAGGGTTAGCTTTGAGCTAATGACCGAGCAGACGCAGTCTCAGACTGATTCAAAAGGGGGCGTTTACCTGTTTTACCCAGCAACGGCAAACGTAGGCCAGTATCATCCAATTAAAATAATGGACAATTGCTCCTGCAGCCCTGAACAGGACATGCGCAGTGAAAAATCGATGGATGGATTAAAACAAGTGAGAATATTTTGTTTTATCTGCGAGCCATATGCAATCATCAAAAGAGCCACATCTGGCTCGCGAGCCATAGGTTCCCGACCCCTGGGATGGAGGATGTGTCCATAATTATGACTTGTCGCCTGATGAGGGTAGTTGTAATTACCGTTGAAACGTCGTACTCTAATCGTAAGTATTGTGGGTGTCTTCTCCAACGCACCGATGTGCAGAACGAGTAACTAATTGGCACGTTTTGTTGACGTGACAAATCTGGCTAATTTGGCTGTGTCGGGTGGTGGCGGGTTTAATTACACCTTTATTATTTACGCGATCTAAGGGGCCGTCCATAAATGACGTCACGCACCTAGGGGAAGGGTGGCGTCAGACATTTGTGACGACGTATGACAAGGGGGGGTGGGGTTGAGAAATGTGACGTCACATCAAAATGCGCAACTTTGAATAAATATAGACAACACGTTCTACTTAATTACATAGACTTTTTAATAAATGTTTTCTCCTACATCAGAGTGCAGCGCCACATTAAATACGCACTACAATGACAATAGTTTAAAGCGATTTGAAGCATGTTTTATTTTTGGGGGAGGGGGGGGGCAGAGCTTTGTGACGTCATATTTGAGGGGGGGGGTCTGACTTTTTGTGACGCGGTGTGATGACGGGGGGGGGGGGGTCAAAAATCGTCCAAAATGGCGTGACGTCATTTATGGTCGACCCCAAAAACCCCCCGCTATTATGGATAATCTTGGTCGCGAAAGCTGAGTCGCTTGCCCCGTGGGGGCACTGCCTCTCTGTAAGAGAGGCACACACAACGAGTGAAACACACACTACGAGTGAAACACACACTACGAGTGAAACACACTACGAGTGAAGCACACACAACGAGTGAGGCACACACTACGAGTGAAACACACACTACGAGTGAAACACACACTACGAGTGAAACACACACAACGAGTGAAACACACACTACGAGTGAAGCACACACTACGAGTGAAACACACACTACGAGTGAAACACACACTACGAGTGAAACACACACAACGAGTGAAACACACACTACGAGTGAAGCACACACTACGAGTGAAACACACACTACGAGTGAAACACACACTATGAGTGAAACACACACAACGAGTGAAACACACAAAGAGTGAAACACACACTACGAGTGAAACACACACAACGAGTGAAACACACACAACGAGTGAAATACACACAACGAGTGAAACACACACTACGAGTGAAACACACACTACGAGTGAAGCAAACACTACGAGTGAAACACACACTACGAGTGAAACACACACTACGAGTGAAACACACAACGAGTGAAACACACAAAGAGTGAAACACACACAACGAGTGAAACACACACAACGAGTGAAGCACACACAACGAGTGAAACACACACTACGAGTGAAACACACACAACGAGTGAAACACACAAAGAGTGAAACACACACTACAAGTGAAACACACACTACGAGTGAAACACACACAACGAGTGAAGCACACACAACGAGTGAAACACACACTACGAGTGAAACACACACTACGAGTGAAACACACACAACGAGTGAAACACACACTACGAGTGAAACACACACAACGAGTGAAACACACACTACGAGTGAGGCAAACACAACGAGTGAAACACACACTACGAGTGAAACACACACAACGAGTGAAACACACACTACGAGTGAAACACACACAACGAGTGAAACACAAACTACGAGTGAAGCACACACTACGAGTGAAACACACACAACGAGTGAAACACACACTACGAGTGAAACACACACAACGATTGAAACACACACTACGAGTGAAGCACACACTACGAGTGAAACACACACACTACGAGTGAAACACACACTACGAGTGAAACACACACTACGAGTGAGGCACACACTACGAGTGAAACACACACTACGAGTGAAGCACACACAACGAGTGAAACACACACTACGAGTGAAGCACACACTACGAGTGAAACACACACAACGAGTGAAACACACACAACGAGTGAAGCACACACAACGAGTGAAGCACACACAACGAGTGAAACACACACTACGAGTGAAACACACACAACGAGTGAAACACACAAAGAGTGAAACACACACTACAAGTGAAACACACACTACGAGTGAAACACACACAACGAGTGAAGCACACACAACGAGTGAAACACACACTACGAGTGAAACACACACTACGAGTGAAACACACACAACGAGTGAAACACACACTACGAGTGAAACACACACAACGAGTGAAACACACACTACGAGTGAGGCAAACACAACGAGTGAAACACACACTACGAGTGAAACACACACAACGAGTGAAACACACACTACGAGTGAAACACACACAACGAGTGAAACACAAACTACGAGTGAAGCACACACTACGAGTGAAACACACACTACGAGTGAAACACACACAACGAGTGAAGCACACACAACGAGTGAAACACACACTACGAGTGAAACACACACTACGAGTGAAACACACACAACGAGTGAAACACACACTACGAGTGAAACACACACAACGAGTGAAACACACACTACGAGTGAGGCAAACACAACGAGTGAAACACACACTACGAGTGAAACACACACAACGAGTGAAACACACACTACGAGTGAAACACACACAACGAGTGAAACACAAACTACGAGTGAAGCACACACTACGAGTGAAACACACACAACGAGTGAAACACACACTACGAGTGAAACACACACAACGATTGAAACACACACTACGAGTGAAGCACACACTACGAGTGAAACACACACACTACGAGTGAAACACACACTACGAGTGAAACACACACTACGAGTGAGGCACACACTACGAGTGAAACACACACTACGAGTGAAGCACACACAACGAGTGAAACACACACTACGAGTGAAGCACACACTACGAGTGAAACACACACAACGAGTGAAACACACACAACGAGTGAAGCACACACAACGAGTGAGGCACACACTACGAGTGAAACAAACACTACGAGTGAAACACACACTACGAGTGAAACACACACTACGAGTGAAACACACACTACGAGTGAAACACACACAACGAGTGAAACACACACTACGAGTGAAGCACACACTACGAGTGAAACACACACTACGAGTGAAACACACACAACGAGTGAAACACACAAAGAGTGAAACACACACAACGAGTGAAACACACACAACGAGTGAAACACACACAACGAGTGAAACACACACTACGAGTGAAGCACACACTACGAGTGAAACACACACTACGAGTGAAGCACACACTACGAGTGAAACACACACACTACGAGTGAAACACACACTACGAGTGAAACACACACTACGAGTGAGGCACACACTACGAGTGAAACACACACTACGAGTGAAACACACACAACGAGTGAAGCACACACAACGAGTGAAACACACACTACGAGTGAAACACACACTACGAGTGAAACACACACAACGAGTGAAACACACACTACGAGTGAAACACACACAACGAGTGAAACACACACTACGAGTGAGGCAAACACAACGAGTGAAACACACACTACGAGTGAAACACACACAACGAGTGAAACACACACTACGAGTGAAACACACACAACGAGTGAAACACAAACTACGAGTGAAGCACACACTACGAGTGAAACACACACAACGAGTGAAACACACACTACGAGTGAAACACACACAACGATTGAAACACACACTACGAGTGAAGCACACACTACGAGTGAAACACACACACTACGAGTGAAACACACACTACGAGTGAAACACACACTACGAGTGAGGCACACACTACGAGTGAAACACACACTACGAGTGAAGCACACACAACGAGTGAAACACACACTACGAGTGAAGCACACACTACGAGTGAAACACACACAACGAGTGAAACACACACAACGAGTGAAGCACACACAACGAGTGAGGCACACACTACGAGTGAAACAAACACTACGAGTGAAACACACACTACGAGTGAAACACACACTACGAGTGAAACACACACTACGAGTGAAACACACACAACGAGTGAAACACACACTACGAGTGAAGCACACACTACGAGTGAAACACACACTACGAGTGAAACACACACAACGAGTGAAACACACAAAGAGTGAAACACACACAACGAGTGAAACACACACAACGAGTGAAACACACACAACGAGTGAAACACACACTACGAGTGAAGCACACACTACGAGTGAAACACACACTACGAGTGAAACACACACTACGAGTGAAACACACACAACGAGTGAAACACACAAAGAGTGAAACACACACTACGAGTGAAACACACACAACGAGTGAAACACACAAAGAGTGAAACACACACTACGAGTGAAACACACACTACGAGTGAAACACACACTACGAGTGAGGCACACACTACGAGTGAAACACACACTACAAGTGAAGCACACACAACGAGTGAAACACACACTACGAGTGAAGCACACACTACGAGTGAAACACACACAACGAGTGAAACACACACTACGAGTGAAGCACACACAACGAGTGAGGCACACACTACGAGTGAAACAAACACTACGAGTGAAACACACTACGAGTGAAACACACACAACGATTGAAACACACACTACGAGTGAAGCACACACTACGAGTGAAACACACACACTACGAGTGAAACACACACTACGAGTGAAACACACACTACGAGTGAGGCACACACTACGAGTGAAACACACACTACGAGTGAAGCACACACAACGAGTGAAACACACACTACGAGTGAAGCACACACTACGAGTGAAACACACACAACGAGTGAAACACACACAACGAGTGAAGCACACACAACGAGTGAGGCACACACTACGAGTGAAACAAACACTACGAGTGAAACACACACTACGAGTGAAACACACACTACGAGTGAAACACACACTACGAGTGAAACACACACAACGAGTGAAACACACACTACGAGTGAAGCACACACTACGAGTGAAACACACACTACGAGTGAAACACACACAACGAGTGAAACACACAAAGAGTGAAACACACACAACGAGTGAAACACACACAACGAGTGAAACACACACAACGAGTGAAACACACACTACGAGTGAAGCACACACTACGAGTGAAACACACACTACGAGTGAAACACACACTACGAGTGAAACACACACAACGAGTGAAACACACAAAGAGTGAAACACACACTACGAGTGAAACACACACAACGAGTGAAACACACAAAGAGTGAAACACACACTACGAGTGAAACACACACTACGAGTGAAACACACACTACGAGTGAGGCACACACTACGAGTGAAACACACACTACAAGTGAAGCACACACAACGAGTGAAACACACACTACGAGTGAAGCACACACTACGAGTGAAACACACACAACGAGTGAAACACACACTACGAGTGAAGCACACACAACGAGTGAGGCACACACTACGAGTGAAACAAACACTACGAGTGAAACACACTACGAGTGAAACACACACAACGAGTGAAACACACAAAGAGTGAAACACACACTACAAGTGAAACACACACTACGAGTGAAACACACACAACGAGTGAAGCACACACAACGAGTGAAACACACACTACGAGTGAAACACACACTACGAGTGAAACACACACAACGAGTGAAACACACACTACGAGTGAAACACACACAACGAGTGAAACACACACTACGAGTGAGGCAAACACAACGAGTGAAACACACACTACGAGTGAAACACACACAACGAGTGAAACACACACTACGAGTGAAACACACACAACGAGTGAAACACAAACTACGAGTGAAGCACACACTACGAGTGAAACACACACAACGAGTGAAACACACACTACGAGTGAAACACACACAACGATTGAAACACACACTACGAGTGAAGCACACACTACGAGTGAAACACACACACTACGAGTGAAACACACACTACGAGTGAAACACACACTACGAGTGAGGCACACACTACGAGTGAAGCACACACAACGAGTGAAACACACACTACGAGTGAAGCACACACAAAGAGTGAGGCACACACTACGAGTGAAACAAACACTACGAGTGAAACACACACTACGAGTGAAACACACACTACGAGTGAAACACACACTACGAGTGAAACACACACAACGAGTGAAACACACACTACGAGTGAAGCACACACTACGAGTGAAACACACACTACGAGTGAAACACACACAACGAGTGAAACACACAAAGAGTGAAACACACACAACGAGTGAAACACACACAACGAGTGAAACACACACAACGAGTGAAACACACACTACGAGTGAAGCACACACTACGAGTGAAACACACACTACGAGTGAAACACACACTACGAGTGAAACACACACACTACGAGTGAAACACACACTACGAGTGAAACACACACTACGAGTGAGGCACACACTACGAGTGAAACACACACTACGAGTGAAGCACACACAACGAGTGAAACACACACTACGAGTGAAGCACACACTACGAGTGAAACACACACAACGAGTGAAACACACACAACGAGTGAAGCACACACAACGAGTGAGGCACACACTACGAGTGAAACAAACACTACGAGTGAAACACACACTACGAGTGAAACACACACTACGAGTGAAACACACACTACGAGTGAAACACACACAACGAGTGAAACACACACTACGAGTGAAGCACACACTACGAGTGAAACACACACTACGAGTGAAACACACACAACGAGTGAAACACACAAAGAGTGAAACACACACAACGAGTGAAACACACACAACGAGTGAAACACACACAACGAGTGAAACACACACTACGAGTGAAGCACACACTACGAGTGAAACACACACTACGAGTGAAACACACACTACGAGTGAAACACACACAACGAGTGAAACACACAAAGAGTGAAACACACACTACGAGTGAAACACACACAACGAGTGAAACACACAAAGAGTGAAACACACACTACGAGTGAAACACACACTACGAGTGAAACACACACTACGAGTGAGGCACACACTACGAGTGAAACACACACTACAAGTGAAGCACACACAACGAGTGAAACACACACTACGAGTGAAGCACACACTACGAGTGAAACACACACAACGAGTGAAACACACACTACGAGTGAAGCACACACAACGAGTGAGGCACACACTACGAGTGAAACAAACACTACGAGTGAAACACACTACGAGTGAAACACACACAACGAGTGAAACACACAAAGAGTGAAACACACACTACAAGTGAAACACACACTACGAGTGAAACACACACAACGAGTGAAACACACACAACGAGTGAAACACACACAACGAGTGAAGCACACACAACGAGTGAAACACACACTACGAGTGAAACACACACAACGAGTGAAACACACAAAGAGTGAAACACACACTACAAGTGAAACACACACTACGAGTGAAACACACACAACGAGTGAAGCACACACAACGAGTGAAACACACACTACGAGTGAAACACACACTACGAGTGAAACACACACAACGAGTGAAACACACACTACGAGTGAAACACACACAACGAGTGAAACACACACTACGAGTGAGGCAAACACAACGAGTGAAACACACACTACGAGTGAAACACACACAACGAGTGAAACACACACTACGAGTGAAACACACACTACGAGTGAAACACACACTACGAGTGAAGCACACACTACGAGTGAAACACACACAACGAGTGAAACACACACTACGAGTGAAACACACACAACGATTGAAACACACACTACGAGTGAAGCACACACTACGAGTGAAACACACACACTACGAGTGAAACACACACTACGAGTGAAACACACACTACGAGTGAGGCACACACTACGAGTGAAACACACACTACGAGTGAAGCACACACAACGAGTGAAACACACACTACGAGTGAAGCACACACTACGAGTGAAACACACACAACGAGTGAAACACACACAACGAGTGAAGCACACACAACGAGTGAGGCACACACTACGAGTGAAACAAACACTACGAGTGAAACACACACTACGAGTGAAACACACACTACGAGTGAAACACACACTACGAGTGAAACACACACAACGAGTGAAACACACACTACGAGTGAAGCACACACTACGAGTGAAACACACACTACGAGTGAAACACACACAACGAGTGAAACACACAAAGAGTGAAACACACACAACGAGTGAAACACACACAACGAGTGAAACACACACAACGAGTGAAACACACACTACGAGTGAAGCACACACTACGAGTGAAACACACACTACGAGTGAAACACACACTACGAGTGAAACACACACAACGAGTGAAACACACAAAGAGTGAAACACACACTACGAGTGAAACACACACAACGAGTGAAACACACAAAGAGTGAAACACACACTACGAGTGAAACACACACTACGAGTGAAACACACACTACGAGTGAGGCACACACTACGAGTGAAACACACACTACAAGTGAAGCACACACAACGAGTGAAACACACACTACGAGTGAAGCACACACTACGAGTGAAACACACACAACGAGTGAAACACACACTACGAGTGAAGCACACACAACGAGTGAGGCACACACTACGAGTGAAACAAACACTACGAGTGAAACACACTACGAGTGAAACACACACAACGAGTGAAACACACAAAGAGTGAAACACACACTACAAGTGAAACACACACTACGAGTGAAACACACACAACGAGTGAAGCACACACAACGAGTGAAACACACACTACGAGTGAAACACACACTACGAGTGAAACACACACAACGAGTGAAACACACACTACGAGTGAAACACACACAACGAGTGAAACACACACTACGAGTGAGGCAAACACAACGAGTGAAACACACACTACGAGTGAAACACACACAACGAGTGAAACACACACTACGAGTGAAACACACACAACGAGTGAAACACAAACTACGAGTGAAGCACACACTACGAGTGAAACACACACAACGAGTGAAACACACACTACGAGTGAAACACACACAACGATTGAAACACACACTACGAGTGAAGCACACACTACGAGTGAAACACACACACTACGAGTGAAACACACACTACGAGTGAAACACACACTACGAGTGAGGCACACACTACGAGTGAAGCACACACAACGAGTGAAACACACACTACGAGTGAAGCACACACAAAGAGTGAGGCACACACTACGAGTGAAACAAACACTACGAGTGAAACACACACTACGAGTGAAACACACACTACGAGTGAAACACACACTACGAGTGAAACACACACAACGAGTGAAACACACACTACGAGTGAAGCACACACTACGAGTGAAACACACACTACGAGTGAAACACACACAACGAGTGAAACACACAAAGAGTGAAACACACACAACGAGTGAAACACACACAACGAGTGAAACACACACAACGAGTGAAACACACACTACGAGTGAAGCACACACTACGAGTGAAACACACACTACGAGTGAAACACACACTACGAGTGAAACACACACAACGAGTGAAACACACAAAGAGTGAAACACACACTACGAGTGAAACACACACAACGAGTGAAACACACACAAAGAGTGAAACACACACTACGAGTGAAACACACACTACGAGTGAAACACACACTACGAGTGAAACACACACAACGAGTGAAACACACAAAGAGTGAAACACACACTACGAGTGAAACACACACTACGAGTGAAACACACACTACGAGTGAGGCACACACTACGAGTGAAACACACACTACGAGTGAAGCACACACTACGAGTGAAACACACACTACGAGTGAAACACACACTACAAGTGAAACACACACAACGAGTGAAACACACAAAGAGTGAAACACACACTACGAGTGAAACACACACAACGAGTGAAACACACACAACGAGTGAAACACACACTACGAGTGAAACACACACTACGAGTGAAACACACACTACGAGTGAAACACACACAACGAGTGAAACACACAAAGAGTGAAACACACACTACGAGTGAAACACACACAACGAGTGAAACACACACTACGATTGAAACACACACAACGAGTGAAACACACGCTAAGAGTGAAACACACACAACGAGTGAGGCACACACAACGAGTGAAACACACACTACGAGTGAAACACACACAACGAGTGAAGCACACACAACGAGTGAAACACACACTACGAGTGAAACACACACTACGAGTGAAACACACACAACGAGTGAAACACACACTACGAGTGAAACACACACAACGAGTGAAACACACACTACGAGTGAGGCAAACACAACGAGTGAAACACACACTACGAGTGAAGCACACACTACGAGTGAAACACACACAACGAGTGAAACACACACTACGAGTGAAGCACACACAACGAGTGAGGCACACACTACGAGTGAAACACACACTACGAGTGAAACACACACTACGAGTGAAACACACACTACGAGTGAAACACACACAACGAGTGAAACACACACTACGAGTGAAGCACACACTACGAGTGAAACACACACTACGAGTGAAACACACTACGAGTGAAACACACACAACGAGTGAAACACACAAAGAGTGAAACACACACAACGAGTGAAACACACAATACGAGTGAAGCACACACAATGAGTGAGGCACACACTACGAGTGAAACACACACTACGAGTGAAACACACACTACGAGTGAAACACACACTACGAGTGAAACACACACAACGAGTGAAACACACACTACGAGTGAAGCACACACTACGAGTGAAACACACACTACGAGTGAAACACACTACGAGTGAAACACACACAACGAGTGAAACACACAAAGAGTGAAACACACACTACGAGTGAAACACACACAACGAGTGAAACACACACAACGAGTGAAACACACACAACGAGTGAAACACACACTACGAGTGAAACACACACTACGAGTGAAGCACACACTACGAGTGAAACACACACTACGAGTGAAACACACACTACGAGTGAAACACACACAACGAGTGAAACACACAAAGAGTGAAACACAAACTACGAGTGAAACACACACAACGAGTGAAACACACACAACGAGTGAAACACACACAACGAGTGAAACACACACTACGAGTGAAACACACACTACGAGTGAAACACACACAACGAGTGAAACACACAAAGAGTGAAACACACACTACGAGTGAAACACACACAACGAGTGAAACACACGCTACGAGTAAAACACACACAACGAGTGAAGCACACACAACGATTGAAACACACACTACGAGTGAAACACACACTACGAGTGAAACACACACAACGAGTGAAACACACACTACGAGTGAAACACACAACGAGTGAAACACACACTACGAGTGAGGCAAACACAACGAGTGAAACACACACTACGAGTGAAACACACACAACGAGTGAAACACACACTACGAGTGAAACACACACAACGAGTGAAACACACACTACGAGTGAAACACACACAACGAGTGAAACACACACTACGAGTGAAACACACACTACGAGTGAAACACACACTACGAGTGAAACACACACAACGAGTGAAACACACACTACGAGTGAAGCACACACTACGAGTGAAACACACACTACGAGTGAAACACACTACGAGAGAAGCACACACAACGAGTGAGGCACACACTACGAGTGAAACACACACTACGAGTGAAACACACACTACGAGTGAAACACACACAACGAGTGAAACACACACTACGAGTGAAGCACACACTACGAGTGAAACACACACTACGAGTGAAACACACTACGAGTGAAACACACACAACGAGTGAAACACACAAAGAGTGAAACACACACTACGAGTGAAACACACACAACGAGTGAAACACACACAACGAGTGAAACACACACAACGAGTGAAACACACACTACGAGTGAAACACACACTACGAGTGAAGCACACACTACGAGTGAAACACACACTACGAGTGAAACACACACTACGAGTGAAACACACACAACGAGTGAAACACACAAAGAGTGAAACACAAACTACGAGTGAAACACACACAACGAGTGAAACACACACAACGAGTGAAACACACACAACGAGTGAAACACACACTACGAGTGAAACACACACTACGAGTGAAACACACACTACGAGTGAAACACACACAACGAGTGAAACACACAAAGAGTGAAACACACACTACGAGTGAAACACACACAACGAGTGAAACACACGCTACGAGTGAAACACACACAACGAGTGAGGCACACACAACGAGTGAAACACACACTACGAGTGAAACACACACAACGAGTGAAGCACACACAACGATTGAAACACACACTACGAGTGAAACACACATTACGAGTGAAACACACACAACGAGTGAAACACACACTACGAGTGAAACACACAACGAGTGAAACACACACTACGAGTGAGGCAAACACAACGAGTGAAACACACACTACGAGTGAAACACACACAACGAGTGAAACACACACTACGAGTGAAACACACACAACGAGTGAAACACACACTACGAGTGAAACACACACAACGAGTGAAACACACACTACGAGTGAAACACACACAACGAGTGAAACACACACTACGAGTGAAGCACACACTACGAGTGAAACACACACACTACGAGTGAAACACACACTACGAGTGAAACACACACTACGAGTGAGGCACACACTACGAGTGAAACACACACTACGAGTGAAGCACACACAACGAGTGAAACACACACTACGAGTGAAACACACACAACGAGTGAAACACACACTACGAGTGAAGCACACACTACGAGTGAAACACACACTACGAGTGAAACACACTACGAGTGAAACACACACAACGAGTGAAACACACAAAGAGTGAAACACACACAACGAGTGAAACACACACTACGAGTGAAGCACACACAACGAGTGAGGCACACACTACGAGTGAAACACACACAACGAGTGAAACACACACTACGAGTGAAGCACACACTACGAGTGAAACACACACTACGAGTGAAACACACTACGAGTGAAACACACACAACGAGTGAAACACACAAAGAGTGAAACACACACTACGAGTGAAACACACACTACGAGTGAAACACACATTACGAGTGAAACACACACAACGAGTGAAACACACACTACGAGTGAAACACACAACGAGTGAAACACACACTACGAGTGAGGCAAACACAACGAGTGAAACACACACTACGAGTGAAACACACACAACGAGTGAAACACACACTACGAGTGAAACACACACAACGAGTGAAACACACACTACGAGTGAAACACACACAACGAGTGAAACACACACTACGAGTGAAACACACACAACGAGTGAAACACACACTACGAGTGAAGCACACACTACGAGTGAAACACACACACTACGAGTGAAACACACACTACGAGTGAAACACACACTACGAGTGAGGCACACACTACGAGTGAAACACACACTACGAGTGAAGCACACACAACGAGTGAAACACACACTACGAGTGAAACACACACAACGAGTGAAACACACACTACGAGTGAAGCACACACTACGAGTGAAACACACACTACGAGTGAAACACACTACGAGTGAAACACACACAACGAGTGAAACACACAAAGAGTGAAACACACACAACGAGTGAAACACACACTACGAGTGAAGCACACACAACGAGTGAGGCACACACTACGAGTGAAACACACACAACGAGTGAAACACACACTACGAGTGAAGCACACACTACGAGTGAAACACACACTACGAGTGAAACACACTACGAGTGAAACACACACAACGAGTGAAACACACAAAGAGTGAAACACACACTACGAGTGAAACACACACAACGAGTGAAACACACACAACGAGTGAAACACACACAACGAGTGAAACACACACTACGAGTGAAACACACACTACGAGTGAAGCACACACTACGAGTGAAACACACACTACGAGTGAAACACACACTACGAGTGAAACACACACAACGAGTGAAACACACAAAGAGTGAAACACAAACTACGAGTGAAACACACACAACGAGTGAAACACACACAACGAGTGAAACACACACAACGAGTGAAACACACACTACGAGTGAAACACACACTACGAGTGAAACACACACAACGAGTGAAACACACACTACGAGTGAAACACACACAACGAGTGAAACACACACTACGAGTGAAACACACACAACGAGTGAAACACACACTACGAGTGAAGCACACACTACGAGTGAAACACACACACTACGAGTGAAACACACACTACGAGTGAAACACACACTACGAGTGAGGCACACACTACGAGTGAAACACACACTACGAGTGAAGCACACACAACGAGTGAAACACACACTACGAGTGAAACACACACAACGAGTGAAACACACACTACGAGTGAAGCACACACTACGAGTGAAACACACACTACGAGTGAAACACACTACGAGTGAAACACACACAACGAGTGAAACACACAAAGAGTGAAACACACACAACGAGTGAAACACACACTACGAGTGAAGCACACACAACGAGTGAGGCACACACTACGAGTGAAACAAACACAACGAGTGAAACACACACTACGAGTGAAGCACACACTACGAGTGAAACACACACTACGAGTGAAACACACTACGAGTGAAACACACACAACGAGTGAAACACACAAAGAGTGAAACACACACTACGAGTGAAACACACACAACGAGTGAAACACACACAACGAGTGAAACACACACAACGAGTGAAACACACACTACGAGTGAAACACACACTACGAGTGAAGCACACACTACGAGTGAAACACACACTACGAGTGAAACACACACTACGAGTGAAACACACACAACGAGTGAAACACACAAAGAGTGAAACACAAACTACGAGTGAAACACACACAACGAGTGAAACACACACAACGAGTGAAACACACACAACGAGTGAAACACACACTACGAGTGAAACACACACTACGAGTGAAACACACACTACGAGTGAAACACACACAACGAGTGAAACACACAAAGAGTGAAACACACACTACGAGTGAAACACACACAACGAGTGAAACACACGCTACGAGTGAAACACACACAACGAGTGAGGCACACACAACGAGTGAAACACACACTACGAGTGAAACACACACAACGAGTGAAGCACACACAACGATTGAAACACACACTACGAGTGAAACACACACTACGAGTGAAACACACACAACGAGTGAAACACACACTACGAGTGAAACACACAACGAGTGAAACACACACTACGAGTGAGGCAAACACAACGAGTGAAACACACACTACGAGTGAAACACACACAACGAGTGAAACACACACTACGAGTGAAACACACACAACGAGTGAAACACACACTACGAGTGAAACACACACAACGAGTGAAACACACACTACGAGTGAAACACACACAACGAGTGAAACACACACTACGAGTGAAGCACACACTACGAGTGAAACACACACACTACGAGTGAAACACACACTACGAGTGAAACACACACTACGAGTGAGGCACGCACTACGAGTGAAACACACACTACGAGTGAAGCACACACAACGAGTGAAACACACACTACGAGTGAAACACACACTACGAGTGAAACACACACTACGAGTGAAACACACACAACGAGTGAAACACACACTACGAGTGAAGCACACACTACGAGTGAAACACACACTACGAGTGAAACACACTACGAGTGAAGCACACACAACGAATGAGGCACACACTACGAGTGAAACACACACTACGAGTGAAACACACACTACGAGTGAAACACACACTACGAGTGAAACACACACAACGAGTGAAACACACACTACGAGTGAAGCACACACTACGAGTGAAACACACACTACGAGTGAAACACACTACGAGTGAAACACACACAACGAGTGAAACACACAAAGAGTGAAACACACACTACGAGTGAAACACACACAACGAGTGAAACACACACAACGAGTGAAACACACACAACGAGTGAAACACACACTACGAGTGAAACACACACTACGAGTGAAGCACACACTACGAGTGAAACACACACTGCGAGTGAAACACACACTACGAGTGAAACACACACAACGAGTGAAACACACAAAGAGTGAAACACAAACTACGAGTGAAACACACACAACGAGTGAAACACACACAACGAGTGAAACACACACTACGAGTGAAACACACACTACGAGTGAAACACACACTACGAGTGAAACACACACAACGAGTGAAACACACAAAGAGTGAAACACACACTACGAGTGAAACACACACAACGAGTGAAACACACGCTACGAGTGAAACACACACTACGAGTGAAACACACACTACGAGTGAAACACACACTACGAGTGAAACACACACAACGAGTGAAACACACACTACGAGTGAAACACACAACGAGTGAAACACACACTACGAGTGAGGCAAACACAACGAGTGAAACACACACTACGAGTGAGGCAAACACAACGAGTGAAACACACACTACGAGTGAAACACACACAACGAGTGAAACACACACTACGAGTGAAACACACACAACGAGTGAAACACACACTACGAGTGAAACACACACAACGAGTGAAACACACACTACGAGTGAAACACACACAACGAGTGAAACACACACTACGAGTGAAACACACACTACGAGTGAAACACACACTACGAGTGAGGCACACACTACGAGTGAAACACACACTACGAGTGAAGCACACACAACGAGTGAAACACACACTACGAGTGAAACACACACAACGAGTGAAACACACACTACGAGTGAAACACACACTACGAGTGAAGCACACACTACGAGTGAAACACACACAACGAGTGAAACACACACTACGAGTGAAACACACACTACGAGTGAAACACACACTACGAGTGAAACACACTACGAGTGAAGCACACACTACGAGTGAAACACACACAACGAGTGAAACACACACTACGAGTGAAGCACACACTACGAGTGAAACACACACACTACGAGTGAAACACACACTACGAGTGAAACACACACTACGAGTGAGGCACACACTACGAGTGAAACACACACTACGAGTGAAGCACACACAACGAGTGAAACACACACTACGAGTGAAACACACACAACGAGTGAAACACACACAACGAGTGAAACACACACTACGAGTGAAGCACACACTACGAGTGAAACACACACAACGAGTGAAACACACACTACGAGTGAAACACACACTACGAGTGAAGCACACACAACGAGTGAAACACACGCTACGAGTGAAACACACACAACGAGTGAGGCACACACAACGAGTGAAACACACACTACGAGTGAAACACACACAACGAGTGAAGCACACACAACGAGTGAAACACACACTACGAGTGAAACACACACTACGAGTGAAACACACACAACGAGTGAAACACACACTACGAGTGAAACACACACAACGAGTGAAACACACAAAGAGTGAAACACACACTACGAGTGAAACACACACAACGAGTGAAACACACGCTACGAGTGAAACACACACTACGAGTGAAACACACACTACGAGTGAAACACACACTACGAGTGAAACACACACAACGAGTGAAACACACACTACGAGTGAAACACACAACGAGTGAAACACACACTACGAGTGAGGCAAACACAACGAGTGAAACACACACTACGAGTGAAACACACACAACGAGTGAAACACACACTACGAGTGAAACACACACAACGAGTGAAACACACACTACGAGTGAAACACACACAACGAGTGAAACACACACTACGAGTGAAACACACACAACGAGTGAAACACACACTACGAGTGAAGCACACACTACGAGTGAAACACACACACTACGAGTGAAACACACACTACGAGTGAAACACACACTACGAGTGAGGCACACACTACGAGTGAAACACACACTACGAGTGAAGCACACACAACGAGTGAAACACACACTACGAGTGAAACACACACAACGAGTGAAACACACACTACGAGTGAAACACACACTACGAGTGAAGCACACACTACGAGTGAAACACACACAACGAGTGAAACACACACTACGAGTGAAACACACACAACGAGTGAAACACACACTACGAGTGAAACACACACAACGAGTGAAACACACACTACGAGTGAAACACACACAACGAGTGAAACACACACTACGAGTGAAGCACACACTACGAGTGAAACACACACACTACGAGTGAAACACACACTACGAGTGAAACACACACTACGAGTGAGGCACACACTACGAGTGAAACACACACTACGAGTGAAGCACACACAACGAGTGAAACACACACTACGAGTGAAACACACACAACGAGTGAAACACACACAACGAGTGAAACACACACTACGAGTGAAGCACACACTACGAGTGAAACACACACAACGAGTGAAACACACACTACGAGTGAAACACACACTACGAGTGAAGCACACACAACGAGTGAAACACACGCTACGAGTGAAACACACACAACGAGTGAGGCACACACAACGAGTGAAACACACACTACGAGTGAAACACACACAACGAGTGAAGCACACACAACGAGTGAAACACACACTACGAGTGAAACACACACTACGAGTGAAACACACACAACGAGTGAAACACACACTACGAGTGAAACACACACAACGAGTGAAACACACACTACGAGTGAGGCAAACACAACGAGTGAAACACACACTACGAGTGAAACACACACAACGAGTGAAACACACACTACGAGTGAAACACACACAACGAGTGAAACACACACTACGAGTGAAGCACACACTACGAGTGAAACACACACACTACGAGTGAAACACACACTACGAGTGAAACACACACTACGAGTGAAACACACACTACGAGTGAGGCACACACTACGAGTGAAACACACACTACGAGGGAAGCACACACAACGAGTGAAACACACACTACGAGTGAAACACACACAACGAGTGAAACACACACTACGAGTGAAACACACACTACGAGTGAAGCACACACTACGAGTGAAACACACACTACGAGTGAAACACACAATACGAGTGAAACACACACTATGAGTGAAGCACACACTACGAGTGAAACACACATACTACGAGTGAAACACACACACTACGAATGAAGCACACACTACGAGTGAAGCACACACAACGAGTGAAACACACACTACGAGTGAAACACACACTACGAGTGAAACACACACTACGAGTGAAACACACACTACGAGTGAAACACACACAACGAGTGAAACACACACTACGAGTGAAGCACACACTACGAGTGAAGCACACACAACGAGTGAAACACACACTACGAGTGAAACACACACTACGAGTGAAACACACACGAGTGAAACACACACTACGAGTGAAACACACACAACGAGTGAAACACACACTACGAGTGAAACACACACAACGAGTGAAACACACACTACGAGTGAAACACACACAACGAGTGAAACACACACTACGAGTGAGGCAAACACAACGAGTGAAACACACACTACGAGTGAAGCACACACTACGAGTGAAACACACACAACGAGTGAAACACACACTACGAGTGAAGCACACACAACGAGTGAGGCACACACTACGAGTGAAACACACACTACGAGTGAAACACACACTACGAGTGAAACACACACTACGAGTGAAACACACACAACGAGTGAAACACACACTACGAGTGAAGCACACACTACGAGTGAAACACACACTACGAGTGAAACACACTACGAGTGAAACACACACAACGAGTGAAACACACAAAGAGTGAAACACACACAACGAGTGAAACACACACTACGAGTGAAGCACACACAACGAGTGAGGCACACACTACGAGTGAAACACACACTACGAGTGAAACACACACTACGAGTGAAACACACACTACGAGTGAAACACACACAACGAGTGAAACACACACTACGAGTGAAGCACACACTACGAGTGAAACACACACTACGAGTGAAACACACTACGAGTGAAACACACACAACGAGTGAAACACACAAAGAGTGAAACACACACAACGAGTGAAACACACACAACGAGTGAAACACACACAACGAGTGAAACACACACTACGAGTGAAACACACACTACGAGTGAAGCACACACTACGAGTGAAACACACACTACGAGTGAAACACACACTACGAGTGAAACACACACGAGTGAAACACACAAAGAGTGAAACACAAACTACGAGTGAAACACACACAACGAGTGAAACACACACAACGAGTGAAACACACACTACGATTGAAACACACACAACGAGTGAAACACACGCTAAGAGTGAAACACACACAACGAGTGAGGCACACACAACGAGTGAAACACACACTACGAGTGAAACACACACAACGAGTGAAGCACACACAACGAGTGAAACACACACTACGAGTGAAACACACACTACGAGTGAAACACACACAACGAGTGAAACACACACTACGAGTGAAACACACACAACGAGTGAAACACACACTACGAGTGAGGCAAACACAACGAGTGAAACACACACTACGAGTGAAGCACACACTACGAGTGAAACACACACAACGAGTGAAACACACACTACGAGTGAAACACACACTACGAGTGAAACACACACGAGTGAAACACACACTACGAGTGAAACACACACAACGAGTGAAACACACACTACGAGTGAAACACACACAACGAGTGAAACACACACTACGAGTGAAACACACACAACGAGTGAAACACACACTACGAGTGAGGCAAACACAACGAGTGAAACACACACTACGAGTGAAGCACACACTACGAGTGAAACACACACAACGAGTGAAACACACACTACGAGTGAAGCACACACAACGAGTGAGGCACACACTACGAGTGAAACACACACTACGAGTGAAACACACACTACGAGTGAAACACACACTACGAGTGAAACACACACAACGAGTGAAACACACACTACGAGTGAAGCACACACTACGAGTGAAACACACACTACGAGTGAAACACACTACGAGTGAAACACACACAACGAGTGAAACACACAAAGAGTGAAACACACACAACGAGTGAAACACACACTACGAGTGAAGCACACACAACGAGTGAGGCACACACTACGAGTGAAACACACACTACGAGTGAAACACACACTACGAGTGAAACACACACTACGAGTGAAACACACACAACGAGTGAAACACACACTACGAGTGAAGCACACACTACGAGTGAAACACACACTACGAGTGAAACACACTACGAGTGAAACACACACAACGAGTGAAACACACAAAGAGTGAAACACACACAACGAGTGAAACACACACTACGAGTGAAGCACACACAACGAGTGAGGCACACACTACGAGTGAAACACACACTACGAGTGAAACACACACTACGAGTGAAACACACACAACGAGTGAAACACACACTACGAGTGAAGCACACACTACGAGTGAAACACACACTACGAGTGAAACACACTACGAGTGAAACACACACAACGAGTGAAACACACAAAGAGTGAAACACACACTACGAGTGAAACACACACAACGAGTGAAACACACACAACGAGTGAAACACACACAACGAGTGAAACACACACTACGAGTGAAACACACACTACGAGTGAAGCACACACTACGAGTGAAACACACACTACGAGTGAAACACACACAACGAGTGAAGCACACACAACGAGTGAAACACACACTACGAGTGAAACACACACTACGAGTGAAACACACACAACGAGTGAAACACACACTACGAGTGAAACACACACAACGAGTGAAACACACACTACGAGTGAGGCAAACACAACGAGTGAAACACACACTACGAGTGAAACACACACAACGAGTGAAACACACACTACGAGTGAAACACACACAACGAGTGAAACACACACTACGAGTGAAGCACACACTACGAGTGAAACACACACACTACGAGTGAAACACACACTACGAGTGAAACACACACTACGAGTGAAACACACACTACGAGTGAGGCACACACTACGAGTGAAACACACACTACGAGGGAAGCACACACAACGAGTGAAACACACACTACGAGTGAAACACACACAACGAGTGAAACACACACTACGAGTGAAACACACACTACGAGTGAAGCACACACTACGAGTGAAACACACACTACGAGTGAAACACACAATACGAGTGAAACACACACTATGAGTGAAGCACACACTACGAGTGAAACACACATACTACGAGTGAAACACACACACTACGAATGAAGCACACACTACGAGTGAAGCACACACAACGAGTGAAACACACACTACGAGTGAAACACACACTACGAGTGAAACACACACTACGAGTGAAACACACACTACGAGTGAAACACACACAACGAGTGAAACACACACTACGAGTGAAGCACACACTACGAGTGAAGCACACACAACGAGTGAAACACACACTACGAGTGAAACACACACTACGAGTGAAACACACACGAGTGAAACACACACTACGAGTGAAACACACACAACGAGTGAAACACACACTACGAGTGAAACACACACAACGAGTGAAACACACACTACGAGTGAAACACACACAACGAGTGAAACACACACTACGAGTGAGGCAAACACAACGAGTGAAACACACACTACGAGTGAAGCACACACTACGAGTGAAACACACACAACGAGTGAAACACACACTACGAGTGAAGCACACACAACGAGTGAGGCACACACTACGAGTGAAACACACACTACGAGTGAAACACACACTACGAGTGAAACACACACTACGAGTGAAACACACACAACGAGTGAAACACACACTACGAGTGAAGCACACACTACGAGTGAAACACACACTACGAGTGAAACACACTACGAGTGAAACACACACAACGAGTGAAACACACAAAGAGTGAAACACACACAACGAGTGAAACACACACTACGAGTGAAGCACACACAACGAGTGAGGCACACACTACGAGTGAAACACACACTACGAGTGAAACACACACTACGAGTGAAACACACACTACGAGTGAAACACACACAACGAGTGAAACACACACTACGAGTGAAGCACACACTACGAGTGAAACACACACTACGAGTGAAACACACTACGAGTGAAACACACACAACGAGTGAAACACACAACGAGTGAAACACACACTACGAGTGAAACACACACAACGAGTGAAACACACACTACGAGTGAAGCACACACTACGAGTGAAACACACACACTACGAGTGAAACACACACTACGAGTGAAACACACACTACGAGTGAGGCACACACTACGAGTGAAACACACACTACGAGTGAAGCACACACAACGAGTGAAACACACACTACGAGTGAAACACACACTACGAGTGAAACACACACTACGAGTGAAACACACACTACGAGTGAAACACACACAACGAGTGAAACACACACTACGAGTGAAGCACACACTACGAGTGAAACACACACTACGAGTGAAACACACTACGAGTGAAGCACACACAACGAGTGAGGCACACACTACGAGTGAAACACACACTACGAGTGAAACACACACTACGAGTGAAACACACACTACGAGTGAAACACACACAACGAGTGAAACACACACTACGAGTGAAGCACACACTACGAGTGAAACACACACTATGAGTGAAACACACTACGAGTGAAACACACACAACGAGTGAAACACACAAAGAGTGAAACACACACTACGAGTGAAACACACACAACGAGTGAAACACACACAACGAGTGAAACACACACAACGAGTGAAACACACACTACGAGTGAAACACACACTACGAGTGAAGCACACACTACGAGTGAAACACACACTGCGAGTGAAACACACACTACGAGTGAAACACACACAACGAGTGAAACACACAAAGAGTGAAACACAAACTACGAGTGAAACACACACAACGAGTGAAACACACACAACGAGTGAAACACACACTACGAGTGAAACACACACTACGAGTGAAACACACACTACGAGTGAAACACACACAACGAGTGAAACACACAAAGAGTGAAACACACACTACGAGTGAAACACACACAACGAGTGAAACACACGCTACGAGTGAAACACACACTACGAGTGAAACACACACTACGAGTGAAACACACACTACGAGTGAAACACACACAACGAGTGAAACACACACTACGAGTGAAACACACAACGAGTGAAACACACACTACGAGTGAGGCAAACACAACGAGTGAAACACACACTACGAGTGAAACACACACAACGAGTGAAACACACACTACGAGTGAAACACACACAACGAGTGAAACACACACTACGAGTGAAACACACACAACGAGTGAAACACACACTACGAGTGAAACACACACAACGAGTGAAACACACACTACGAGTGAAGCACACACTACGAGTGAAACACACACACTACGAGTGAAACACACACTACGAGTGAAACACACACTACGAGTGAGGCACACACTACGAGTGAAACACACACTACGAGTGAAGCACACACAACGAGTGAAACACACACTACGAGTGAAACACACACAACGAGTGAAACACACACTACGAGTGAAACACACACTACGAGTGAAGCACACACTACGAGTGAAACACACACAACGAGTGAAACACACACTACGAGTGAAACACACACAACGAGTGAAACACACACTACGAGTGAAGCACACACTACGAGTGAAACACACACACTACGAGTGAAACACACACTACGAGTGAAACACACACTACGAGTGAGGCACACACTACGAGTGAAACACACACTACGAGTGAAGCACACACAACGAGTGAAACACACACTACGAGTGAAACACACACACTACGAGTGAAACACACACTACGAGTGAAACACACACAACGAGTGAAACACACACTACGAGTGAAGCACACACTACGAGTGAAACACACACACTACGAGTGAAACACACACTACGAGTGAAACACACACTACGAGTGAGGCACACACTACGAGTGAAACACACACTACGAGTGAAGCACACACAACGAGTGAAACACACACTACGAGTGAAACACACACAACGAGTGAAACACACACAACGAGTGAAACACACACTACGAGTGAAGCACACACTACGAGTGAAACACACACAACGAGTGAAACACACACTACGAGTGAAACACACACTACGAGTGAAGCACACACAACGAGTGAAACACACGCTACGAGTGAAACACACACAACGAGTGAGGCACACACAACGAGTGAAACACACACTACGAGTGAAACACACACAACGAGTGAAGCACACACAACGAGTGAAACACACACTACGAGTGAAACACACACTACGAGTGAAACACACACAACGAGTGAAACACACACTACGAGTGAAACACACACAACGAGTGAAACACACACTACGAGTGAGGCAAACACAACGAGTGAAACACACACTACGAGTGAAACACACACAACGAGTGAAACACACACTACGAGTGAAACACACACAACGAGTGAAACACACACTACGAGTGAAGCACACACTACGAGTGAAACACACACACTACGAGTGAAACACACACTACGAGTGAAACACACACTACGAGTGAAACACACACTACGAGTGAGGCACACACTACGAGTGAAACACACACTACGAGGGAAGCACACACAACGAGTGAAACACACACTACGAGTGAAACACACACAACGAGTGAAACACACACTACGAGTGAAACACACACTACGAGTGAAGCACACACTACGAGTGAAACACACACTACGAGTGAAACACACAATACGAGTGAAACACACACTATGAGTGAAGCACACACTACGAGTGAAACACACATACTACGAGTGAAACACACACACTACGAATGAAGCACACACTACGAGTGAAGCACACACAACGAGTGAAACACACACTACGAGTGAAACACACACTACGAGTGAAACACACACTACGAGTGAAACACACACTACGAGTGAAACACACACAACGAGTGAAACACACACTACGAGTGAAGCACACACTACGAGTGAAGCACACACAACGAGTGAAACACACACTACGAGTGAAACACACACTACGAGTGAAACACACACGAGTGAAACACACACTACGAGTGAAACACACACAACGAGTGAAACACACACTACGAGTGAAACACACACAACGAGTGAAACACACACTACGAGTGAAACACACACAACGAGTGAAACACACACTACGAGTGAGGCAAACACAACGAGTGAAACACACACTACGAGTGAAGCACACACTACGAGTGAAACACACACAACGAGTGAAACACACACTACGAGTGAAGCACACACAACGAGTGAGGCACACACTACGAGTGAAACACACACTACGAGTGAAACACACACTACGAGTGAAACACACACTACGAGTGAAACACACACAACGAGTGAAACACACACTACGAGTGAAGCACACACTACGAGTGAAACACACACTACGAGTGAAACACACTACGAGTGAAACACACACAACGAGTGAAACACACAAAGAGTGAAACACACACAACGAGTGAAACACACACTACGAGTGAAGCACACACAACGAGTGAGGCACACACTACGAGTGAAACACACACTACGAGTGAAACACACACTACGAGTGAAACACACACTACGAGTGAAACACACACAACGAGTGAAACACACACTACGAGTGAAGCACACACTACGAGTGAAACACACACTACGAGTGAAACACACTACGAGTGAAACACACACAACGAGTGAAACACACAAAGAGTGAAACACACACAACGAGTGAAACACACACAACGAGTGAAACACACACAACGAGTGAAACACACACTACGAGTGAAACACACACTACGAGTGAAGCACACACTACGAGTGAAACACACACTACGAGTGAAACACACACTACGAGTGAAACACACACAACGAGTGAAACACACAAAGAGTGAAACACAAACTACGAGTGAAACACACACAACGAGTGAAACACACACAACGAGTGAAACACACACTACGATTGAAACACACACAACGAGTGAAACACACGCTAAGAGTGAAACACACACAACGAGTGAGGCACACACAACGAGTGAAACACACACTACGAGTGAAACACACACAACGAGTGAAGCACACACAACGAGTGAAACACACACTACGAGTGAAACACACACTACGAGTGAAACACACACAACGAGTGAAACACACACTACGAGTGAAACACACACAACGAGTGAAACACACACTACGAGTGAGGCAAACACAACGAGTGAAACACACACTACGAGTGAAGCACACACTACGAGTGAAACACACACAACGAGTGAAACACACACTACGAGTGAAACACACACTACGAGTGAAACACACACGAGTGAAACACACACTACGAGTGAAACACACACAACGAGTGAAACACACACTACGAGTGAAACACACACAACGAGTGAAACACACACTACGAGTGAAACACACACAACGAGTGAAACACACACTACGAGTGAGGCAAACACAACGAGTGAAACACACACTACGAGTGAAGCACACACTACGAGTGAAACACACACAACGAGTGAAACACACACTACGAGTGAAGCACACACAACGAGTGAGGCACACACTACGAGTGAAACACACACTACGAGTGAAACACACACTACGAGTGAAACACACACTACGAGTGAAACACACACAACGAGTGAAACACACACTACGAGTGAAGCACACACTACGAGTGAAACACACACTACGAGTGAAACACACTACGAGTGAAACACACACAACGAGTGAAACACACAAAGAGTGAAACACACACAACGAGTGAAACACACACTACGAGTGAAGCACACACAACGAGTGAGGCACACACTACGAGTGAAACACACACTACGAGTGAAACACACACTACGAGTGAAACACACACTACGAGTGAAACACACACAACGAGTGAAACACACACTACGAGTGAAGCACACACTACGAGTGAAACACACACTACGAGTGAAACACACTACGAGTGAAACACACACAACGAGTGAAACACACAAAGAGTGAAACACACACAACGAGTGAAACACACACTACGAGTGAAGCACACACAACGAGTGAGGCACACACTACGAGTGAAACACACACTACGAGTGAAACACACACTACGAGTGAAACACACACAACGAGTGAAACACACACTACGAGTGAAGCACACACTACGAGTGAAACACACACTACGAGTGAAACACACTACGAGTGAAACACACACAACGAGTGAAACACACAAAGAGTGAAACACACACTACGAGTGAAACACACACAACGAGTGAAACACACACAACGAGTGAAACACACACAACGAGTGAAACACACACTACGAGTGAAACACACACTACGAGTGAAGCACACACTACGAGTGAAACACACACTACGAGTGAAACACACACAACGAGTGAAGCACACACAACGAGTGAAACACACACTACGAGTGAAACACACACTACGAGTGAAACACACACAACGAGTGAAACACACACTACGAGTGAAACACACACAACGAGTGAAACACACACTACGAGTGAGGCAAACACAACGAGTGAAACACACACTACGAGTGAAACACACACAACGAGTGAAACACACACTACGAGTGAAACACACACAACGAGTGAAACACACACTACGAGTGAAGCACACACTACGAGTGAAACACACACACTACGAGTGAAACACACACTACGAGTGAAACACACACTACGAGTGAAACACACACTACGAGTGAGGCACACACTACGAGTGAAACACACACTACGAGGGAAGCACACACAACGAGTGAAACACACACTACGAGTGAAACACACACAACGAGTGAAACACACACTACGAGTGAAACACACACTACGAGTGAAGCACACACTACGAGTGAAACACACACTACGAGTGAAACACACAATACGAGTGAAACACACACTATGAGTGAAGCACACACTACGAGTGAAACACACATACTACGAGTGAAACACACACACTACGAATGAAGCACACACTACGAGTGAAGCACACACAACGAGTGAAACACACACTACGAGTGAAACACACACTACGAGTGAAACACACACTACGAGTGAAACACACACTACGAGTGAAACACACACAACGAGTGAAACACACACTACGAGTGAAGCACACACTACGAGTGAAGCACACACAACGAGTGAAACACACACTACGAGTGAAACACACACTACGAGTGAAACACACACGAGTGAAACACACACTACGAGTGAAACACACACAACGAGTGAAACACACACTACGAGTGAAACACACACAACGAGTGAAACACACACTACGAGTGAAACACACACAACGAGTGAAACACACACTACGAGTGAGGCAAACACAACGAGTGAAACACACACTACGAGTGAAGCACACACTACGAGTGAAACACACACAACGAGTGAAACACACACTACGAGTGAAGCACACACAACGAGTGAGGCACACACTACGAGTGAAACACACACTACGAGTGAAACACACACTACGAGTGAAACACACACTACGAGTGAAACACACACAACGAGTGAAACACACACTACGAGTGAAGCACACACTACGAGTGAAACACACACTACGAGTGAAACACACTACGAGTGAAACACACACAACGAGTGAAACACACAAAGAGTGAAACACACACAACGAGTGAAACACACACTACGAGAGAAGCACACACAACGAGTGAGGCACACACTACGAGTGAAACACACACTACGAGTGAAACACACACTACGAGTGAAACACACACTACGAGTGAAACACACACAACGAGTGAAACACACACTACGAGTGAAGCACACACTACGAGTGAAACACACACTACGAGTGAAACACACTACGAGTGAAACACACACAACGAGTGAAACACACAAAGAGTGAAACACACACAACGAGTGAAACACACACAACGAGTGAAACACACACAACGAGTGAAACACACACTACGAGTGAAACACACACTACGAGTGAAGCACACACTACGAGTGAAACACACACTACGAGTGAAACACACACTACGAGTGAAACACACACAACGAGTGAAACACACAAAGAGTGAAACACAAACTACGAGTGAAACACACACAACGAGTGAAACACACACAACGAGTGAAACACACACTACGATTGAAACACACACAACGAGTGAAACACACGCTAAGAGTGAAACACACACAACGAGTGAGGCACACACAACGAGTGAAACACACACTACGAGTGAAACACACACAACGAGTGAAGCACACACAACGAGTGAAACACACACTACGAGTGAAACACACACTACGAGTGAAACACACACAACGAGTGAAACACACACTACGAGTGAAACACACACAACGAGTGAAACACACACTACGAGTGAGGCAAACACAACGAGTGAAACACACACTACGAGTGAAGCACACACTACGAGTGAAACACACACAACGAGTGAAACACACACTACGAGTGAAACACACACTACGAGTGAAACACACACGAGTGAAACACACACTACGAGTGAAACACACACAACGAGTGAAACACACACTACGAGTGAAACACACACAACGAGTGAAACACACACTACGAGTGAAACACACACAACGAGTGAAACACACACTACGAGTGAGGCAAACACAACGAGTGAAACACACACTACGAGTGAAGCACACACTACGAGTGAAACACACACAACGAGTGAAACACACACTACGAGTGAAGCACACACAACGAGTGAGGCACACACTACGAGTGAAACACACACTACGAGTGAAACACACACTACGAGTGAAACACACACTACGAGTGAAACACACACAACGAGTGAAACACACACTACGAGTGAAGCACACACTACGAGTGAAACACACACTACGAGTGAAACACACTACGAGTGAAACACACACAACGAGTGAAACACACAAAGAGTGAAACACACACAACGAGTGAAACACACACTACGAGTGAAGCACACACAACGAGTGAGGCACACACTACGAGTGAAACACACACTACGAGTGAAACACACACTACGAGTGAAACACACACTACGAGTGAAACACACACAACGAGTGAAACACACACTACGAGTGAAGCACACACTACGAGTGAAACACACACTACGAGTGAAACACACTACGAGTGAAACACACACAACGAGTGAAACACACAAAGAGTGAAACACACACAACGAGTGAAACACACACTACGAGTGAAGCACACACAACGAGTGAGGCACACACTACGAGTGAAACACACACTACGAGTGAAACACACACTACGAGTGAAACACACACTACGAGTGAAACACACACAACGAGTGAAACACACACTACGAGTGAAGCACACACTACGAGTGAAACACACACTACGAGTGAAACACACTACGAGTGAAACACACACAACGAGTGAAACACACAAAGAGTGAAACACACACTACGAGTGAAACACACACAACGAGTGAAACACACACAACGAGTGAAGCACACACAACGAGTGAAACACACACTACGAGTGAAACACACACTACGAGTGAAGCACACACTACGAGTGAAACACACACTACGAGTGAAACACACACTACGAGTGAAACACACACAACGAGTGAAACACACAAAGAGTGAAACACAAACTACGAGTGAAACACACACAACGAGTGAAACACACACAACGAGTGAAACACACACTACGATTGAAACACACACAACGAGTGAAACACACGCTAAGAGTGAAACACACACAACGAGTGAGGCACACACAACGAGTGAAACACACACTACGAGTGAAACACACACAACGAGTGAAGCACACACAACGAGTGAAACACACACTACGAGTGAAACACACACTACGAGTGAAACACACACAACGAGTGAAACACACACTACGAGTGAAACACACACAACGAGTGAAACACACACTACGAGTGAGGCAAACACAACGAGTGAAACACACACTACGAGTGAAGCACACACTACGAGTGAAACACACACAACGAGTGAAACACACACTACGAGTGAAGCACACACAACGAGTGAGGCACACACTACGAGTGAAACACACACTACGAGTGAAACACACACTACGAGTGAAACACACACTACGAGTGAAACACACACAACGAGTGAAACACACACTACGAGTGAAGCACACACTACGAGTGAAACACACACTACGAGTGAAACACACTACGAGTGAAACACACACAACGAGTGAAACACACAAAGAGTGAAACACACACAACGAGTGAAACACACACTACGAGTGAAGCACACACAACGAGTGAGGCACACACTACGAGTGAAACACACACTACGAGTGAAACACACACTACGAGTGAAACACACACTACGAGTGAAACACACACAACGAGTGAAACACACACTACGAGTGAAGCACACACTACGAGTGAAACACACACTACGAGTGAAACACACTACGAGTGAAACACACACAACGAGTGAAACACACAAAGAGTGAAACACACACTACGAGTGAAACACACACAACGAGTGAAACACACACAACGAGTGAAACACACACAACGAGTGAAACACACACTACGAGTGAAACACACACTACGAGTGAAGCACACACTACGAGTGAAACACACACTACGAGTGAAACACACACTACGAGTGAAACACACACAACGAGTGAAACACACAAAGAGTGAAACACAAACTACGAGTGAAACACACACAACGAGTGAAACACACACAACGAGTGAAACACACACAACGAGTGAAACACACACTACGAGTGAAACACACACTACGAGTGAAACACACACTACGAGTGAAACACACACAACGAGTGAAACACACAAAGAGTGAAACACACACTACGAGTGAAACACACACAACGAGTGAAACACACGCTACGAGTGAAACACACACAACGAGTGAGGCACACACAACGAGTGAAACACACACTACGAGTGAAACACACACAACGAGTGAAGCACACACAACGATTGAAACACACACTACGAGTGAAACACACACTACGAGTGAAACACACACAACGAGTGAAACACACACTACGAGTGAAACACACAACGAGTGAAACACACACTACGAGTGAGGCAAACACAACGAGTGAAACACACACTACGAGTGAAACACACACAACGAGTGAAACACACACTACGAGTGAAACACACACAACGAGTGAAACACACACTACGAGTGAAACACACACAACGAGTGAAACACACACTACGAGTGAAACACACACAACGAGTGAAACACACACTACGAGTGAAGCACACACTACGAGTGAAACACACACACTACGAGTGAAACACACACTACGAGTGAAACACACACTACGAGTGAGGCACACACTACGAGTGAAACACACACTACGAGTGAAGCACACACAACGAGTGAAACACACACTACGAGTGAAACACACACTACGAGTGAAACACACACTACGAGTGAAACACACACTACGAGTGAAACACACACAACGAGTGAAACACACACTACGAGTGAAGCACACACTACGAGTGAAACACACACTACGAGTGAAACACACTACGAGTGAAGCACACACAGCGAGTGAGGCACACACTACGAGTGAAACACACACTACGAGTGAAACACACACTACGAGTGAAACACACACTACGAGTGAAACACACACAACGAGTGAAACACACACTACGAGTGAAGCACACACTACGAGTGAAACACACACTACGAGTGAAACACACTACGAGTGAAACACACACAACGAGTGAAACACACAAAGAGTGAAACACACACTACGAGTGAAACACACACAACGAGTGAAACACACACAACGAGTGAAACACACACAACGAGTGAAACACACACTACGAGTGAAACACACACTACGAGTGAAGCACACACTACGAGTGAAACACACACTACGAGTGAAACACACACTACGAGTGAAACACACACAACGAGTGAAACACACAAAGAGTGAAACACAAACTACGAGTGAAACACACACAACGAGTGAAACACACACAACGAGTGAAACACACACAACGAGTGAAACACACACTACGAGTGAAACACACACTACGAGTGAAACACACACTACGAGTGAAACACACACAACGAGTGAAACACACAAAGAGTGAAACACACACTACGAGTGAAACACACACAACGAGTGAAACACACGCTACGAGTGAAACACACACAACGAGTGAGCCACACACAACGAGTGAAACACACACTACGAGTGAAACACACACAACGAGTGAAGCACACACAACGATTGAAACACACACTACGAGTGAAACACACACTACGAGTGAAACACACACAACGAGTGAAACACACACTACGAGTGAAACACACAACGAGTGAAACACACACTACGAGTGAGGCAAACACAACGAGTGAAACACACACTACGAGTGAAACACACACAACGAGTGAAACACACACTACGAGTGAAACACACACAACGAGTGAAACACACACTACGAGTGAAACACACACAACGAGTGAAACACACACTACGAGTGAAACACACACAACGAGTGAAACACACACTACGAGTGAAGCACACACTACGAGTGAAACACACACACTACGAGTGAAACACACACTACGAGTGAAACACACACTACGAGTGAGGCACACACTACGATTGAAGCACACACAACGAGTGAAACACACACTACGAGTGAAACACACACAACGAGTGAAACACACACTACGAGTGAAGCACACACTACGAGTGAAACACACACTACGAGTGAAACACACTACGAGTGAAACACACACAACAAGTGAAACACACAAAGAGTGAAACACACACAACGAGTGAATCACACACTACGAGTGAAGCACACACAACGAGTGAGGCACACACTACGAGTGAAACACACACTACGAGTGAAACACACACTACGAGTGAAACACACACTACGAGTGAAACACACACAACGAGTGAAACACACACTACGAGTGAAGCACACACTACGAGTGAAACACACACTACGAGTGAAACACACTACGAGTGAAACACACACAACGAGTGAAACACACAAAGAGTGAAACACACACTACGAGTGAAACACACACAACGAGTGAAACACACACAACGAGTGAAACACACACAACGAGTGAAACACACACAACGAGTGAAACACACACTACGAGTGAAGCACACACTACGAGTGAAACACACACTACGAGTGAAACACACACTACAAGTGAAACACACACAACGAGTGAAACACACAAAGAGTGAAACACAAACTACGAGTGAAACACACACAACGAGTGAAACACACACAACGAGTGAAACACACACAACGAGTGAAACACACACTACGAGTGAAACACACACTACGAGTGAAACACACACTACGAGTGAAACACACACAACGAGTGAAACACACAAAGAGTGAAACACACACTACGAGTGAAACACACACAACGAGTGAAACACACGCTACGAGTGAAACACACACAACGAGTGAGGCACACACAACGAGTGAAACACACACTACGAGTGAAACACACACAACGAGTGAAGCACACACAACGATTGAAACACACACTACGAGTGAAACACACACTACGAGTGAAACACACACAACGAGTGAAACACACACTACGAGTGAAACACACAACGAGTGAAACACACACTACGAGTGAGGCAAACACAACGAGTGAAACACACACTACGAGTGAAACACACACAACGAGTGAAACACACACTACGAGTGAAACACACACAACGAGTGAAACACACACTACGAGTGAAACACACACAACGAGTGAAACACACACTACGAGTGAAACACACACAACGAGTGAAACACACACTACGAGTGAAGCACACACTACGAGTGAAACACACACACTACGAGTGAAACACACACTACGAGTGAAACACACACTACGAGTGAGGCACACACTACGAGTGAAACACACACTACGAGTGAAGCACACACAACGAGTGAAACACACACTACGAGTGAAACACACACTACGAGTGAAACACACACTACGAGTGAAGCACACACTACGAGTGAAACACACACACTACGAGTGAAACACACACACTACGAGTGAAACACACACTACGAGTGAAACACACACTACGAGTGAAGCACACATTACGAGTGAAACACACACTACGAGTGAGGCACACACTACGAGTGAAACACACACTACGAGTGAAACACACACTACGAGTGAAACACACACTACGAGTGAAACACACACTACGAGTGAAGCACACACTACGAGTGAAACACACACTACGAGTGAAACACACACTACGAGTGAGGCACACACTACGAGTGAAACACACACTACGAGTGAAACACACACTACGAGTGAAACACACACTACGAGTGGAACACACACTACGAGTGAAGCACACACAACGAGTGAAACACACACTACGAGTGAAACACACACTACGAGTGAAGCACACACTACGAGTGAAACACACACTACGAGTGAAACACACAATACGAGTGAAACACACACTATGAGTGAAGCACACACTACGAGTGAAACACACACACTACGAGTGAAGCACACACTACGAGTGAAGCACACACAACGAGTGAAACACACACTACGAGTGAAACACACACTACGAGTGAAACACACACAACGAGTGAAACACACACTACGAGTGAAGCACACACTACGAGTGAAGCACACACAACGAGTGAAACACACACTACGAGTGAAACACACACTACGAGTGAAACACACACGAGTGAAACACACACTACGAGTGAAACACACACAACGAGTGAAACACACACAACGAGTGAAACACACACTACGAGTGAAACACACACTACGAGTGAAACACACACACTACGAGTGAAACACACACTACGAGTGAAACACACACTACGAGTGAAACACACACTACGAGTGAAGCACACACTACGAGTGAAACACACACTACGAGTGAGGCACACACTACGAGTGAAACACACACTACGAGTGAAACACACACTACGAGTGAAGCACACACTACGAGTGAAACACACACACTACGAGTGAAACACACACTACGAGTGAAGCACACACTACGAGTGAAACACACACACACTACGAGTGAAACACACACACTACGAGTGAAACACACACTACGAGTGAAACACACACTACGAGTGAAGCACACATTACGAGTGAAACACACACTACGAGTGAGGCACACACTACGAGTGAAACACACACTACGAGTGAAACACACACTACGAGTGAAACACACACTACGAGTGAAGCACACACTACGAGTGAAACACACACACTACGAGTGAAACACACACTACGAGTGAAGCACACACTACGAGTGAAACACACACTACGAGTGAAACACACACACTACGAGTGAAACACACACTACGAGTGAAGCACACACTACGAGTGAAACACACACTACGAGTGAAACACACACAACGAGTGAAACACACACTACGAGTGAAACACACACTACGAGTGAAACACACACAACGAGTGAAACACACACAACGAGTGAAACACACAAAGAGTGAAACACACACTACGAGTGAAACACACACAACGAGTGAAACACACACTACGAGTGAAACACACACAACGAGTGAAGCACACACTACGAGTGAAACACACACAACGAGTGAAGCACACACTACGAGTGAAACACACAGTACGAGTGAAACACACACTACGAGTGAAACACACACTACGAGTGAAACACACACAACGAGTGAAACACACACTACGAGTGAAACACACACTACGAGTGAAGCACACACAACGAGTGAAACACACACTACGAGTGAAACACACACTACGAGTGAAACACACACAACGAGTGAAACACACACTACGAGTGAAACACACACAACGAGTGAAACACACACTACGAGTGAAACACACACAACGAGTGAAGCACACACTACGAGTGAAACACACACAACGAGTGAAACACACACTACGAGTGAAACACACACTACGAGTGAAACACACACTACGAGTGAAACACACACAACGCTGCTCACGAGGTATCGAGGTCGTTGTCGCGCACGGCAGCCGTGTACAGTAACCCGACTACCGTCCGCGGAACAGCGATATTACTTCGCCCCTCGACATTCACCGACGATCGTGTACTTGCTGCAAATATTCAGGACAATATGTCATCACCGAGATATTGCGGTTTACGCATGTACTTCTACAGGGACTCCTGTACTTACGAGCAATTCGACTTACGAACTTTCAGAGATACGAACAAACCCTGTCCCGTATGTCCAGTTGCCTGTTCGGACCGAGAGTCGTAAGATCGACCGCCGCGAAATAGATGGTGGTGGTGGCATCTACATCGACACAACGTGAAGAACCAGTGGCATCTACATCCACAGGAGGTTATACAACTTTTAAAGCCATTCCCCGTGTTTAGTGTACATGCTGTACAACACGTTTAGTATCGACAGGAGTAAAGTTGGACTTACGAACAAATCAACTTACGAACAGACCTCTGGAACCTAACTCGTTCATAAGTAGAGGAGTCCCCGTATGTTGACCTTTTCTCGCACCCCACGTAGCCAACTGTGTTAGTCGGAGGTGCGGGGGAAGGATCACAAACTAATGCACATACAAGGAGTGTGCAGCCATGCGGCATGTGGCTATTTTTAAGGCCTGTTTCGTGGCGGTATTCACATTGCATTGCTGCTCTTGAAATATTGAGGGTCAATATAATAACTTTGTTTTTTTTTTTACCAAAATCGAAAATAATGCCTCCTCTTGTTATTTTGGTTCCCGACCCCTGCCATAGACCGACCGTCGGGGTCGGCTAAGCCAGGTGGATCGAGAGACGACAAAGACGAGTTCTCGTGCCAACTCGTACAACCAGAGAGAAGGCTCCAGACTCGACGCTCTGTCTCGCTTTGACCGCGTCCGGAGGAGGGTCGACGCGTGAACACCGCAGCGGCTGTTCACCTCCCGGCAGTGCCCAAGTCGTTGCACCAGGCCATACCACCAAGTCTCCCATCGCACGTTAAAACTAAACAACTCAACAACAATTTGTTTGTATTGTACCACAAGGCCGTAGCCATGGAGTCAACATTGGGGGGGACCAAAAATCTTCCAGGGGGTGTGGGGGTCCCCCCCCCCCAGAAAAAAAATCTAAATTTGAAAACTAATTTCCTGCCTAAAATATTTTAAAAAAATCACTAACACATAGGATTGACTTTTTGTTTATTTTTTTACAATCATGTCTAATAGTGTATTGAATTACATTGCTCTGTTTTTACTTTTTTTTACCTTTTCTTGTTTCATTGTATGTAATGGCAGAGATGAGGGATTAATAAAGTACAACCTTAACCACAATCATATAAACATAAATCTATTTTATATTTCATAGCAATATATTGGGGGGGGGGCATTTTGAGCATATATATTATAATTACGGCCTTGTTGTACCAGGTAAAGTCCACTGAGCGATGTAGCTCTTTGTCAGAAGCGACACTCGCTATAACAAATGATAGCTCAACGAAGTGCCTTATTATTATCGTGTGGACATTCATAGCAGCCAAACACTCTAAACGCATGACGTTGTTTCTAAATGTGGAGGGGAAAAACCGGAGGATCCGGAGAAAAATCCACGCGACCACGGGGAGAAAGAGAAAGAGAGAGACACTTCAAATTCCAAATATACAGCAGGCGTCAGGGTCGGGATCGAACTCATGCCCTCTTCCATACCAGGCGAGGTTTAGGGCTGACCCCGGCTCACTGGGGGCATCTAGAGGCGGGGGATGTGGGCCGAAACTCACTCGTGGGCTCACACCGCCCAGACACACTTCTACAAGTGTGTCTGGGCGGAACGCTTCCCGAATTAAATTAAATGTAAAATAATTCACCGCTCACCCCGGCACACACGGGGAGACAGTTAATGGTTTAACAAGTGCCCGCATCACCGCATCTCTCCTTCACGAAGGGACGCTCGGGTAGAACGCACGCAGATTACGCCACCATCGTCACCTCCGACTAGCACGCTCGCCGGCTACGTACGGCGCGAGAAAAGGTCGAACAAGCGGACGTGCACCATCGGGGGTGGGATACGGGCCGGTCTGGCAGTCGCCGATTCTCAAGGCTGGGCGAAGGGGCAATAGAATAACCCCGGAGGGTGAGTGGCACGTGGATTAGCATCATCGCGATCACATCAGGGATTAAAGAGGAGGGGGGGAGGGGGCTTTGAGACCCCCCTAGCGTTGCTCACCTGAGTCGGGGGGGGGGGCATTGAAGGTGGAGAGGCAGGAAAGGTTGAAGGGAAAATGCGGGGTATTTGGGGCATTTCCCAGGCGACTCTGTGTTATAGGGGGTTTTGTTTGTCCTATAAACACCGACAACGAACAACCACGCGCGTCTAGGAGCTCTCAACGTATCCTAGAGAGCAAGGCCGTAATTATCATATCCCCCCCAATATTCAAATATGCTCAAAATGTCCCCCCAAATATATTGCTATAAAATAGATTTCTGTTTATATGATTGTGGTTATGGTTGTACTTTATACATTCCTAATCTCTGCCATTACATACAATGAAACAAGAAAATGTAAAAAAAAATACAAAACAGAGCAATGTAATACAATAACACTATTATTATAGTCCATCCTATGTGTTAGTGAATTTTTAAATATTTCAAATTTAGATTTTTTTTCTGGGGGGGGGGGGACACCCAGACCCCCTGGAGGATTTGGTCCCCCCCCAATGTTGACTCCATGGCTACGGCTTTGCTAGAGAGCGTGTTCGCGTCTTCGTACGCCAGGGTGTACGTGCGAGGAGGCGGAAGCGCGCTGGTTTTGCGCACACTGCTCTCCGAATTGGGTGGCCCGATTTGGCTTCCCGCTCACGGTCAACATCGGTGACATGTGTGTGGGCTCATCGTGTGCCTCCCCGTGGCCGATTCGGCCGTAAATGATGACTGTGTCTCGTGCGTTGTGTAAACATCCACGTTGGAGAGACAAAGGCGGACGGGCGTGGTACTAGCCACCCACTCCCTCGTGTGCTGGCCTCGCTAGGTGCTGTTTAACAGCACTTGCCCTAAGTCTGTTAACATCAATACGGGTGACCTTTTTCTTTGCATTTGTATATGCTTGAGAGAGTGTATGTACATGTGTATGTTTGTTTTAGAGTGCTCGAGTGTATGTTGTTGTTGTTGAGTGTATGTTGTTATTGTTGAGTGTATGTTGTTATTGTTGAGTGTATGTTGTTGTTGTTGAGTGTATGTTATTGTTGTTGAGTGTATGTTAGTTTAGGTTAGATAGTGAAAGAAAGTGTGTATGTTTGTGTAAGAGAGAGAGAGAGTGAGTGTATGTGCGTGTGTGTTCCGGGCTTCCGCAAGCGCTCGCTAACAGCGCACAACACTTGCCTACCAACAGCGCACGTCGGCTGCGCAGTGGGGTGCCTTTATCTGTAGCATTGTGTGAGAGAGCGAGAGAGCGGACGCGTGTGAGTGAGTGCTTGTGAACAGGATGCCAACCCACGTGTCTCTCGCCGACCCAGCACAGAGGATCCGTTCTAGCAGGAGGGGCGGAACAAACTTCAGACACGGACTTGTGTGTTGCTGCTGCTGCTGATGATGATGCCGATGATGATGCGTGTTGATTGTTCGAAGGCATTGCTGGGAAGTCAATGATCACTTGCAAGAACAAGCAACATGTTATGTAAGTCATTGTTCCATATGTTCACATCGAATGCGCGTTCAGCTTGACACACACACGCACACGCATTCTCTGTGTAAGCTTCGACATCCGTATATGTCTCGCACAGTGCGCGCAGCTTTGATTGTTCATCGCCACTATCGCCGTGCAGTCTCGGCCCCTCCACTGCCGCGTGACGCTGCCATCCCTCCACGACCCTGCGATGTCAGTTCACAAGCCACCCAAAAGCAGCTACGCGCGAGACGATTCCATCGCTCCATCTCCGCTGCGGCGAATTTGTCCGCCGCGACTCGGTCGTCAAGATGTGCCGCCCGCCGCTGGCCCCGCGTGCCCCCCCCCCCCCCGCCCACTCCGCGCCCTAAGCCGGGACGTGTCCTGCCCAAACCCCGCTGCGACGCCGCCCATCGCGGACAGAATTGCGCCTCCGAACATCTGCACGGTGTTCTCCGGCAAGCCACGTGCTCGGTTTCCTCCTCGCCCTCTCTGCCAAAGTCCCAAAGATTGCGTCTCGCCCCCCGCGCATCTTTGTTGCACTTTTTTTAATTCCTGACCGCGTTGCACTTGATATGTTCACGTGCCTGGCCCGTGTACCAAAAAAAATGGATAAAGACGCAGCCCTGCAATTTCTCGCTCACGCCACTGCCAGAGCGAGGGCCTCTTGCTCCCAAGCGAACCCGAGAGACGCTGTTTGACCGACTAGTCCCACGTGCGTTGCCCAGACGTGTCGGAAGCGGTGGCAGTTTCCACACTTTACCCCACCAAACGCGTTCCTGCCCATCGACTAACTGTAGTTGTTGCCGATGTTTAACTCTGGGTGGACAGAGGAGGCGGCGGTGTCTGCGGGTGATTCGAGAGACTCGCATTATTCGAAAGAGAGACGTAATCGACCCAGCGATGACACCTGGGGATTGTACATTGTGCCGACCATTAACACACAGCTCCCTGCTGTACGTGAACGTCTGCCTGGATGCGGTGTATAGGAGGGACACGTGGATGAGAGAACGTACGCAGGATATTATTATTATTATTTATTAATTACGACGACGCTTGTTTACCCAGGAAAGCCTCAACGAGTCTTGGTGACATCAGTCGGGCAAGTGAGTGGGGCCATGGGGTAGGGCAGGGCACGTCACGGCCGACCCGTCAAGCGTAATGACGGAACGACCACGGCCACGGGTGGGAGCGGAACGCGTCCCGAGAGTTCCGACCATCACGGAGGAGATGGAGCGATGCGAATCAGAGGATCGTGAGATATTGCGGCGGCCTTCATCCAGCAGTGGATTGATCATGGCTGACGATGTGTGATACCAATACAGAGATTGTAACGTTTACGCATGGTGAATGTGGAATATGTTCTGCTATAGTACCTGCCATATACTAAATGACATGATATCCGTGTACAAGCAGTCCCCCAGATAAGAACGTCCGACTTACGAACACCCGCACTTACGAACGAACCGCCATATGATTAAACTATTTTTAGCCATCCGACTTGCGAACGCTCGGTCGTACTTACGAGCCGACCCGGGAAACTGGTTTGTTCGGCAGAGAATCCCGCTTGGAGAGTGTGAAAGTGATTACGTGTGGGGAGTGGTCGTGTAGTGGGTAGCGCGCTGTGCTATGAACCCGGCGACCCGGGTTCGATTCCCACTCACCAACACCAGTGACGATTATCTGAACCGGTTCTGGGCCTCCCCTAGGTCGACTCAGCCTCAAACGAGAACCTGGTGCGGTGTGTAAACATCGTCACTGGGGAGACAAAGGCGGTCAGGCGTGGTGTTGGCCACCCACCCCCTCGTGTGCCGTGCCGGCCTTTATAGGTGCTCGCTAACAGCACTTGCCCCTACAGTCTGTTACAGGCTATACGAAGGATCTTTGTAGTGGTTAGCACGCTGTGCTATGAACTCGGCGACCCGGGTACGATTCCCACTCACCGACAGCGGTGATAATTATCTGAACCGTTCCTGAACTTCCGCTAGGTCGACTCAGCCTCAAATAAGTACCTGGTATGGCGTGCCGGCCTTCATAGGGGCTCACTCACAGCACTTGCCCCGACAGTCTTATTATAATGGCTATATGATGGAATCTTTGGCCTTGTGCGCGTGTGCGTGTGGGCAATTGTGGAGACTCATTAATCCCCTTCCGACAAGCAAGCCAGCATCAGGACTCAAGGTAAGTGAAAGTAAAGCCTTATTTTTCATGTTACTTTAGCTCATGTTTGATTTACTATAAAGTATTTATTGCAGTATTATGTGCAAATGTCCAATTATTCTTATTTATGAGTTTAACAATGTTTCTCTTTTTGTTGACCCATAACACGTTTTAGAACACTGACCCATGTACAATTAAATATTGAGTTTCAAGATTAGAACAACTCGACGTACGAACGGGTCTCATGAATGTAACCCGTTCATAAGTATATCGTCCGCGATATTTATATTTACGTAGCATGATCAATTGTAAAAAAATAAAGGATATCTCAGGATACTTTAAAGCTAAAATTTAGTTCCAAAGTGTCGTTAAATAATCACGAAAATAAAAATGTACAGCCTGATGTCAACCCGCTGCTGGATTAAGGCATCATCCACAAGCTGTCAGTCTTGGTTGTTGTTTGATTATACTTCACCACCTTGGTCAGTGGAACTCTCGGACAGTGTTGACATCTTAAATCCTCTCCGTTTAACAACTTTTGGTCTAATTAGGGTTGTTCCTTTTTGGCTATGAATCAGCCAGCCTGCTATTACAGTTCTTTAACAGCCGTCTCCTTTTCATTCCCGGTGGCTTAAGACTTTTTTTTTGGAGAAAGGCCCCTCCTTATGAGTGCATATTGACATTGTTGTTGGTATTATTAGTATTAAAACCCCGAAGCCATATTTGGAGGGCTGCGTGATACAACCTGCGCATCAGCGCATCTGGGCGTCCGTGTGTTTCTCTGACAGCCCTGCCGCTCGGTGCCGACGATCCGGAGTTTCGTATCACAAGACCACATCCCGTGTTGTGTAAAGCTCCCGTTCAGCTCGCCGGGATTTTATTACGTAAACAGCCAGCCACGCTCTTAGGCTCACTTAGGTCACCGGCGTTTTCAGCTTATTGCGGTAAAAAAATATATTCTGGACAATGACATTCAGAAACCCATGGGTCTATCCAGTGCTGCATCACAGGGCCTCGTGAGCCTGCAATGCCACACTCCGTCTCACTCCTGCGCGCAAACGTATTTCATCGCTATTCCACATATATACGTATATACACCCACTCACTGTACGCAAGACGGTGGGTCTCTATGCGAGTCTATGGGTCTCTCAGCAAGTCTAGGGGTCTCTCAGTGAGTCAAAAGTCTATCGGTTTATAAATCAATTAATGGATATCTGAGTATATGGTTCTCTATTTTAGTCTATGGGTCTCTAGGTAAATTTATGGGTGTCTACGACAGTTGTAAGTCTGTGGATCACTATGCGAATCTATGGGTCTCCGTGCAAGTCATTGACAACCGGGCTGAGGTCATCACCTCGCTACATTTGAGAGCCCAGTTTAACCACAGTCGTCTTGAACCTGGATTCGAACCTAGAACCTCAGCAGTAATGGCTCAGCACTCTGACACCCCGAGCCACTCAGCCACTTCGGTTACCACTTAGTGTGTTTGAAATCTGGCCTACAGTGGGAAACCCGACTGGATATTTGGTTGAATGACAATTCTGTATGCGAATTAGCAATACCACATCGCAGGCAGCATTGCTATTTACTACTATATACTATTCTAGATTTCGTGACTGCAAGGATCCATACTCTTTGGTTCTATTGGGTAAAGTCACGGTAAAAAAATAAAATAACAAAAATCACGACGTTTCGGCCACAACACAAGCGGCCTTGATCAGGTGAAGGGACGAGACTGTCTGGAGAACAGCGCTGGAGTGAAAAAAGCCACGCCTAGATCACGACCTTTAAGCTGTGTGAAAAGAAACAAAGCGCCTTGACAAAGGAATTAGCATATAATTTAGCATTGAAATGGCTGAGTGATTAGCTTGTGACTGGTCACAGAAATGGCTATGTTAAAGTTAAAGCATACACATCCGCAAAGGCACCACTTGACAAAGGAATTAGCATAGAATTTAGCATTGAAATAGCTAAGTTAAAGTATACACATCTGCAGAGGCACCCCTTGACAAAGGAATTAGCATATAATTTAGCATTGAAATAGCTGAGTGATTCGCTTGTAACTGGTCACAGAAATAGCTATGTTAAAGTCAGAGCATATACATTCACCGAGGCACCTAGTACAAATCAAACAGGAGAATTTAGCGAAACACAACCATGCTCAGACCGCGGACCTTTAAGCTGTGTGCGAGCAAACAAGGTGTCCTGACAAAGAAATTAGCATAAAAATTAGCATTTGATTGGCCGATTTTAGAAAAGAGGTGGTGTACGTGCCGGTGGACTTGCCGTTTGGCGCGGTGGGGGGGGGGAGTTTACCTATTGATGGTGTGAAAAGGGAATTTATAAGAGCTGCGAAAGTTTGGGGTACCACTACTTGAAAAATATACTGTACCATTGAAATGAGTTTAATGTTTAGTTCAATTTAGAACATCTTTCCAATGGTTGCTTAATTTGAAACCATCTTCTCGTTTGAAATTGTGTCTGTGTTTGTAGATCTGAATTGCCTCGTGAATAAATCTCTGATAAAAACCCGTGGGTTTGCAAAGAACCTTGGTATCGGAGACAATTATATCGTGATCACCCACAGCGTTGTAACAGTGATCAGCCACGGCAGAAGAATTCGTTTTGCTGTGTTTTAAATCTGATTTGTGCTCGCGAATTCGGTCAGAGACATGTCGCTTTGTCTCCCCGATATAGCAATCACCGCAGGTACAACTCAATTTGTAAACCCCGGGGTACTGTAAGTCAGGAATGACATCCTTCACGGATGGGATCAGATCACGAATTTTGTGTACTGTATTGAACCGGACCTGGATCTTGTGTTTGTTTAGAATTTTGGAAATCTTTTTAGTAACGCCTGCTATATATGGTAGTGTGATGGTTTTGACCGGAGTATCAAGTGGTTGTTTCTGTATGGAGGGAGAAACAGCTTGGCGGATGGTACGGTCAGAGTAACCATTCCTTTTGAGGGCCAGGTGTACATGTTTTAATTCACTGGTCAGGTGGTGTTGGTCCGAAATGCAATGAGCCCTATGGTATAAAGTTTTGATGAGAGAATTCTTTTGGGCTGGGTGGTGGTGGGAATCAGGTTTCAAGTAGGAATCTGTGTGGGTGGGTTTCCTGTAGACAGAATGCCCCAATGAGCCATCAGGTCTCCTCTCAAACAGAACATCTAAGAATGATCGCTTGCCATCTTTCTCCACTTCCATGGTGAATTTGATGGCGGGATGTCTGGAATTGATGTGGTGTAGGAAAAGGTTCAGAGTTGGGAGGCCATGTGGCCAAATGACGAAAGTGTCATCCACATATCTCTTCCACAGGGAAGGTCTGAGGGTGGAAGTCTGGATGGCGTCTGATTCAAATTTCTCCATGAAAATATTGGCTATCACTGGTGACAAGGGGGATCCCATGGGGGTACCCTCATTTTGTTTGTAGAAGGAGCCATTCCAAGTAAAGTAGGTATTGTTGAGGCAGTGCCTAACCAGTGCAGGTGTGTCAGGGTCTAGTCCATGTTGGACCAAATTTTCAATTATTTCAACGGTATCAGGTACTGGGACCTTGGTGAACAAAGAGACCACATCGAAGCTGACAAGGATATTGTCAGGGGACAGTACAACGTCTTCGACCATAGAGACCAATTGGGCTGAGTTAAGTACTGCTGAGGCGGTCTTTCCAGTGGGTTTAAGAATGCTAAGAAACCCATTAGTAACATCAGCAAAAATGAACGCTCTGAACTCGCGAATTTAAAAAACAGAAGTGATATAGTCATCCTCTCAGCCGATAAAGGCAACGCTACTGTTATTACGGATAAAGATTCATACAACAACAAAATCCAGAATCTGCTCAACGATGGAAGTTACTCAAAAATAAAAAAATGACCCTACCAATAGCCTAGCGATAAAAACCAACAAGATCATCACAAGTTCGACCTCCCTAATCGACCCAACTTAACGTCCCTCCCTAAAACCTTCTGCTGCAAGACCCCCTAGATTCTATGGTCTTCCCAGAGGACCCGGGGAAAAATCCACGCGATCACAGGGAGAACATGCAAACTCCAAATATACAGGGTCAGGATCGATCCCACGACCTCCTGCATACCAAGCGAGGTAGTTAACATCTCACCACCGTGGTGCCCTCTGTGTAATTCCAGGTTTGCATGTCTCAATATGCATACCTGGAATTAGTTGGAACGCGTGGATAGGAGAGCATACGCAGGTTAGGGACGCACTTCAACCTGCTTCGAAAAGTAGGTGGGCTGGACGCGCCACTAAAAGAGTTGATGGTCGGTGGTCAGAACAAAGACAGAGTGCAGGAGTTGGGTGATTATATTGAAGCACCATGGGGGGGGGGGGGGGTGGAGTGGGTAGCGGTTGCCTGGGGGAGGACCTTCCACAGTGGATTGACTGGCCGATGATCGGCGATGACCCCTAATGGATATGTAGTGTTCTTCTTCTAGGTGTAAATTATACGGGCAGATTCACGTTTGTGAGCCGGGCGACAATAGCTGCGGGATTGGCGACACTAAATCGGTCCGTTCCGCCGGAGGAGCGGGGGCGCACGACGCAGCTGTTTGCGATGTGGTCCACTGTTTGATTCTGGTGGCCGCAGTCCCTGCACTGTGTGAGGAGGAGGAGGGGGGGGGGTCATCTTTAATGTCCCACTCGTCGAAGAGGCGTGCGCAGTGACCGGTCGCTGTTGTGAAGCGCTCGACGGAGCCACCGCAGCTCTCGTGGCGGATCGAGAGCCGCCGTGGGGAAGCAGCGCAGCGGCCCCCCGTGCCGATTTTATTCGGAAGCTCCGATTTGTAGTGGATGTCCAAGAATACGAATGACCAGTAACTAATGCGGCCGGCGCACACGGCACACACAAGACGCGCGCGCGCACACAGAGTCGCAGGGAGCGCCGTCCATGTATGATGCAGTCTGCTTATGTTGGGGACGCGCGGAGGCGAAGCCGAGCCCCGCTCGTGCGGCTGTCCTTACAAAGGCAACCAACACTCGCGGCACTCATCAATGAATCATCACGCGGTAGCTACGAGAGTCACGGAGCACCCGGGCGCTCATCGAGCAGGGGACCTCGAACGCACTCAACTGGCGGTGCGCCCGTGTTTGTAAGCAGCGCACATGGGGCGTCTACAGAGTGCGCGTGTGTGTTTGGGGAGCGGTGGCGCAGTGGTTAGTGCACTGCGCTGTGAAACCAGTGACTCGGGTTGAATCGCCGCTCGCGGTCAACACAAGTGACGTATCTGAACCGGTCCTGCGCCTCCCCTAGGTCGAGTCAGCCTAAAATCAGTACCTGGTGCGGTGTGTAAACTTCGCTACTCGGGAGACGAATGCGGTTGGGATTGGTGTTGGCCACCCACCCCCTCGAGTGATGCAGTCGGTGGTCAGGCCGATGTTTGACCCCTGGGTTATGAGGGTTGAATGTTCTTTATAAGTGAACTTGCTGCACTTGTAGACGAGGGACAGATGCGGTGGCATGACGGAAGAGACATAGGCATGAGATGTAGCGGGATGAGAGAAAAAACGCAGACGAGAGAGTAGTAGACACTAGCCGGATTAAGCGAGATGAGATGCAGATGAGCCAGCGATGATGGTGGGATAAGAGAGATGTCATAGCAGGAGACAGATGCGTCGAGATTAGAGACTTCCATTCTTGCGTATGATGTCAATACGTTCAGGAGCTAATTGCCAGTGTCCAGGTCTGTTAGGGGCCGTCCATAAATGACGTCACGCGATTTTGGACGATTCCCCCCCCCCCCTCGTCACACGGCGTCACAAAAAGTCAGACCCCCTTCAAATATGACGTCACAAAGCTCTGCCTCCCCCCCAAAGAAAAAATAAAACATGCTTCAAATCGCTTTAAACTATTGTCACTGAAGTGCGTATTTAATGCGGCGCTGCACTCTGATGTTGTAGGAGAAAACATTTATTAAAAATACTATTTAATTAAGTAGAACGTGTTGTCTATATTTATTGAAAGTTGCGCATTTTTATGTGACGTCACATTTCTCAACTCCCTCCCCCTCGTCACACATCGTCACAAATGTCTGACCCCCCCCCCCCCCCCCTCTAGGTGCGTGGCGTCATTTATGGACGGTCCCAGTCCCTTAGCCACGAGAGGGCTTGAGGAGAGAGAGAGAGTTCGTGGTAGCTTTGCTGTTCCTCTATTGAAGGAGTGCAGACCACAGTTGGTTTACTGCGTGGTCCAGAGTTTGGGTTGCATGGCCATAATCGTACGCCTGCAGCGTGTCTTTAATTCCCCATTCATCACGGAGATGTGCCCATCGGCCTTGTTGATGCTCTGATGTGGTTGATGCTTACACTCAAGTCTTCGAGCAGTGTCAGAGCCAGATGAGAGAAGAGAGATATGGACAAGATCTCGTGCCATAGCGAGATGAGAGAAATGTGTAGTGAGATTATTATGATCGAGATGAGACAGAGATCTAGTGAGATGAGAGAGATTTCGACCAGAGAGAGAGAGATGCAGTGGGACGAGAGAAGAGAGGCACAGACAAGATAGAGGTGAGAGAGTTTCACAGCTGCCAACCCGTACAGTGCACCCGTATTCTTGTACAGGGAAATCGAGTAAAAAAGTGTTTGTCTATTTGTTTGTGTTTCTCCCTTGTGATGGGACTTTGTAGGACGAACGTTGACATTTATAAGGGCACGGGGTGACCAATAAGGTCTGAATTGGTGTTGAGAGCTATGGAGTTTCATCGGATGTTTATCTTCGCATCTAAGTTCTTGGGCGATATTTTGTTCGTCCCTATTTTCTGCACGAACACGTGGCCCCTCTAACCACTTGGGTCCCTAAACCTTTGCCTCGTCTGCCAGTGCCTCTCGCTCCGCCCTTGTGTGTGAGCTCGAAGGCTCTGGTCGCCCGCACAGCGTCGCGAAACCGGTGACTCGGATTCAATTACCCGCTCAATAGCGATTATCTGAACCGGTTTGGGGCCTCCTCTAGGTCGACTCGGCCTTGAAATGAGCACCTGGTGTGGTGTGAACATCGCCACTAGGGGGACAAAGGTGGCCGGGCGTGATGCTGCCCACCCACCACCTCGTGTGCCTTCATAGGTGCTGCTCGCTAACAGCACTCGCCCACAAAAGTCTGTTGAGGCTATATGGGGGACCTTTGTCCTTTGTATTCCCCTGCCATGGACTGTGCATAAGGGCATACGGGTGGTTCGTGGGCCAGTGTGCTTAGCGGCTGTGTTCCAACATTAATAGGCCCTCCCAAGTGAACTCGTCCTCACAATTTGACGGTGACGTGGCCCTAGTGGTCGCGCGTTCGCCTCTGGTTGCAGCAGTTCCACGGTTTGACAACAGCAGGCCGCCCTGGTTAATACTGCGGTGTGCAATAACCGTGGACGTTAAAGATCCCGTGACGACATTCGCAAGAGTGCCGGGCGTCAGGGCCAGTAGTTGTCAAAATCAGAGAATTATCCGCAAATTACTCAATTGGGATTACACACGGCAGCACCAATCATCGCCCCGACTGGCAGTCTGGATGCTCCAGGTCGCTCTTGCAAGTGACACTCACCCCTGACCTCTCGCATGCTCACCTGGTTTAAACAAAATACATCTCAAACTTGAAACATCTATATTCTTAGTTCTTTCTGCAGTCACGAAAGCTTTAAATCAAAATTGAAACATCTAGACCGTGCCATCACGTGCGCTCACGAACCGTGTATGTGTGTGTGTCTCGCGTTCCGTGTGTATCTCGTGCTCCGTGTGTGTGTGTCGCGTTCCGTGTGTGTGTCTCGTGCTCAGTGTGTGTGTCTCGTGCTCAGTGTGTGTCTCGCGTTCCGTGTGTATCTCGTGCCCCGTGTGTGTGTGTATCGCGCTCCGTATGTGCGTGTCTCGTGCTCCGTGTGTGTATCTCGTGCTCAGTGTGTGTCTCGCGTTCCGTGTGTATCTCGTGCTCAGTGTGTGTGTCTCAACGCTCCGTGTGTGTCTCGCGCTCCGTATGCGCGTGTCTCGTGCTCCGTGTGTGTGTGTCTCGCGTTCCGTGTGTGTCTCGCGCTCAGTGTGTCTCGCGCTCCGTGTGTGTCTCGTGCTCAGTGTGTGTGTCTCGCGTTCCGTGTGTATCTCGTGCTCAGTGTGTGTGTCTCAACGCTCCGTGTGTGTGTCTCGCGCTCCGTATGTGCGTGTCTCGTGCTCCGTGTGTGTGTGTCTCGCGTTCCGTATGTGCGTGTCTCGTGCTCCGTGTGTGTATCTCGTGCTCAGTGTGTGTCTCGCGTTCCGTGTGTATCTCGTGCTCAGTGTGTGTGTGTCTCAACGCTCCGTGTGTGTGTCTCGCGCTCCGTATGTGCGTGTCTCGTGCTCCGTGTGTGTGTGTCTCGCGTTCCGTGTGTGCCCGTGTGTGTGTGTATGGTGGGGAGCGGTAGTGTAGCGGCTAGCGCGCTGCGCTACAAACCCGGCGACCCGAGTTCGATTCCCGCTCACGGAACAACACCAGTGACGATTATCTGAACCGGTCACGAGCCTCCCCTCGGTCACATGAGTACCTGGTGTGGTGTGTCAACATCGCCACCAGGGAGACAAAGGCGGCCGGGCGTGGTGCTCGCCACCCACCCCGCCGTGTGCCTTGGCGGCCTTCATAGGTGCTCGCTAACAGCACTTGCCCCAATAGTCTGTTAAGGCTACACGGGGGATCTTTGTGTGTATGTACCCGTGTGTATGTACCCGTGTGTTTACCCTATGGAGGAGGCTCGTGAAGGACGCTGCTACTAAGCAGTTGGAGGCAGTCGCCCTCCAACAACAACTGAGGGCAGAGGAGCGATTCTCACAACAACGAGCGGAGCACCGGGCAGATAAAATATAGCAAGTTGGCACCTGCCAGCCATCTCAGTCAGTCAACCCATGGCACCTGCAGGGTCTGTCCCGTGACCTCCTCCTGCCAGCGAGCCTCAAAGTGCACCTGGCCTGGCACAGTGGTGACGTCACCGTCACTTCGTGGCGAATGGCGTTGGGTATTGGTGTACCCGTGCTCCGTGCGTGGGTGTCTATCCGTGTGTGTGTGCGTGTGTCTATCCGTGTGTATGTACTCATGCTCTGTGTGTGCGTGTGTCTGTACCCGTGTGTGTGGGGAGTGGTGGTGTAGTGGTTAGCGTGCTGCGCTACAAATCCGGCGACCTGCGTTTGATTTCCGCTGACCTGCTAACACTAGTGACGATTATTTGAACCGGTCCTGGGATTCCCCGAGGTCGACTTAGCCTCAAATGAGTACCTGGTGCGGTGTGTGAACATCGCCACTGGGGAGATAAAGGAGGCTGGGCGTGGTGCTGGCCACCCACCCCCTCGTGTGCCGTTCCGGCCTTCATAGGTGCTCGCTTAAAGCACTTGCCCCAACAGTCTGTCCAGGCTATACGGATGATCTTTGTCTTTGTGTACCCGTGTGTGTATCTACTCGTGCGTGTGTATCTACCCGTGTGCGTGTGTAGCCGTGTCTGTGTACCAATGTGTGTTCAGGCTGGCCTCACATGGCCTGGTGACGTCACCACCACTTCGTGGCGAATGGCGGTTGTTGTTGTACCCATGTGTGTACCTGTGTGTGTGTACCCGTGTGTGTGTGTGTGGGACAAGCGTCTCTGATGCCTCCTGGCCAAACCCCATTTGGGGGAGCCAGGAGATTGAATCCTTACCCTCGGGGCTCCTCCACAAACAACAAAAAACCACTGCACGTGGAACGTTCGAACGCTCACTGCGGAGGAGAGGCTGCCACTCATCTGTTGGGAGCAGGACCGGTACCGCCTGGATCTCTGTGGTATTCAGGAGGTCAAGTGGACCGGCTCTGGCTCCTGCCACCATGAGGGGTAGACAGTCCTCTACTCGGGGCAGGAGACAGCCAAACAACAGGGAGTGGCTCTTCTTCTGAACAAAAGAATGAAGGGGTCGTGGGAGCGTGGCGGTGAGATGTGGGAAGCTGTAAGCCCCAGGCTACTTTGGGCTCGCCTTCCCATCAACCAGAGGTGAGGAGTGGTGGTCGTGGTTACTCATGCCTCCACCGAAGACGAACATCCATGGAGTGATGCAGGCAAGGCCGATGAGTCAGATACCTTCTATGACCTCCTGTCACAGGTGCTGGCTAAAGTGGCCCCTCGGGATAGAGTCATCTTGTTGGGCGACTTCAATGCCCGAGTTGGTCATGATGCTGGCACCTGGTCTGGAGTGATTGGAAGGCATGGGCCAGATCAGCTCAATAACAACGGTAGGAGGCCGATAGATTTTTGTGCAGCCCATGGGCTTGTAATTACCAACACGCTGTTCCGGCATCGGCGCATCCACACATGATGGATGCAAGCTGGGTCCAAGCAAGAACATCTGCTGGACTATATAGTGACGGAACAGTGGATGCGGGCCCATGTCCTTGACACCAGGACCTCCCGTGGAGCTGATGTGCCCACTGAGCATCGACTTGTCATCTGTAAGATGCACTTGCTATTCTTCCACTCTGGTGGTGGGTGTGCACCCAAGACCCCATTCAAACCCATAGTGGCCTGGTCTCAGCTAGCTGATGAAAGTTGCAAACAAGAATTTCATCATTGCTTGCAGCTGGGGTTGGCATCGTCCCCCACTCCTCCTGATGCCGAGGCAAGGTATAGGACTGTGGCTCATGCAGCTTCAATGGCTGCTTTGGGTACACGGTCCAGACCTCCCCAGAGACCCTGGCTGACAGAGGAGATGTTCAGGCTGGCTGAGAAAAAGCGACAGGCCCACTCTCATCGTCTACAGCATCCTACATTAAAGAATGAGGAGGCTTACCGCAGCCTTCGCTCGGAGGTTCAGAGAGCCGTGAGGCTCTGCAAGGATGGGTGGTGGTTGCGGGTTGCTTAGGAGATGGAGTCTGCCTGTGATCACAAATCGCTCTTTAACTCTATCAAAAAGTAACTTGCAGCACCACACCTATTACCATCATTAGGGGAAAGAACAGTGATCCAATCTCTGACCCCCAGGAACAGGTTTGCAGATTTTCTGAGCATTTCTGTGAGGTCCTAGGGGAGGGGAAATCCCTCAGCCAGGAAAACATCGTGAGACAAAGTGGGGATGACCCTGCTAAGGCTGCGGTGCCTCAAATATTGGAAGAAGTTACTCCCTGTGAGTGGCTGGCTGAGGTGCCATCTTTTGAGGAAGTACTGAAGGCGATCCAGAGTCTGAGACCAGGAAAGGCACCGGGTAGAGATGATCTCCCAAGCAAAATGCTGAGGAAGGGTGGCGTTTGTGCACAGAATGCCCTACATGACATCATGACAACAGTCTTGACTACTGGATGGGTTCCGCAGGTTTAGAAGGATCCCCTGGTGGCCCCCTCTTCAAGAAGGAGAACCGCTCAGACTGTAACAACTACAGGGGCATCTCACGCCTCAGTGTGCCAGGAAAGGTCCTGGCAAGGATGATTCAACATTGCCTTGCCAGGCACACTGAGGAGAGGCTTGCGGAGCCCCAATGCCGTTTCAGGAAAGGGCGGTCCTGCACAGAAGCCATATATTCTGTCCGTCTGCTACAGCAGTGGTGTAGGGAATTCCAACAAACCTACATCTCTGCTTTATTGACCTGGTCAAGGCCATCAGTGGGCCTGGGCTCTGTGTTGTTCTTCGTGCTTTCGGAGTCCCTGACTCTCTGCTCATGATCATTAAGGACCTTCATGATGGTGAGTGGGCCCGGGTAAAACTACGTGGCTGGGAGTCAGAGCCATTCCCTGTTCACCTTGGGGTGCGACAGGGATGTCCTCTGGCTCCCACATTATTTAACATCTACTGTATTTTGACCACGTAGTTCGTGAAGCCTTCGATGGCTGTACCAGAGGAATTTCCATCTGGTACATATTCAATGGGAGGCTGATCGATGCCCGGGTGCAGTCAAGGGATAGCTCCATATTTGTCAACCATGTTATGTATGCCGATGATATGGTAATTGCTGCTCACTCAGAGGAGGAGTTGGAGGCACTGCTGCTGAACCTGGAGCTTGCCACTAAGAGGTGGGGCCTTACCATCAGCTCCACCAAAACTAAGCACCTGCTTGGGTGTTTTGTATCATCGGATACTCCACCCCAACAACTCACAATTGGTGATAGGTTAGTTGTGGAGAGAGTTGAGAGTTTCCCATAGCTGGGCAGTGTGCTCATGACTGGCTCCGGTTTAACAGCAGAGGTTTCACTCCAAATCAGTCGAGCGGCATTATCTTTTTATCGGTTGCGCCACGCTGTGTGGAAGGTACCTGGTCTGTCGCTCCGCACGAAGCTTCAGGTCTTCTCGGCCATGGTCATTCCCTCCCTTCTCTATGCTTGCAAAACGTGGACCCCCCTAATTGAACATCTTCGCCGGTGAGAAACATTTAGGTTGGCCTGCCTACAATCCATCCTGGGTTTAACCAGACTGGATTGTGTGAGAGCTCACAAATTCTTGAAAGATCTGGACAAAGTCCCATTGGTGAGCTCATCCAGCAGGCAAGGATGCGTTGGCTGGGTCATGTAGCCCGCATGCCCCGCCACCGCATGCCGAAACAGCTTTTGTTCGGCCAGATAGAGGAGGCTAAACGGGCACAGCATGGGCTAGAGAAGAAATGGAGTGATGTGGTACAGGAGGATGTGGAGCTGAGTGCACTTGCCGATGACTGGTAACAGTGGTGTCAAGATCCGCCTCTGTGGAGGAGGCTCGTGAAGGACACTGCTCCTGGGCAGTTGGAGGCAGTCGCCCTCCAACAACAACGGAGGGCGGAGGAGCATCGCTCACAACAACGAGCGGAACGCCGGGTGACTACAGCACAGCAGGTTGGCACAGTAGGGGGCACAGGTGGTGCATCAGCCAGTCATCTCAGTCAGTCGATCCGTGTCACCTGGGTCTGCCCCGTGACCTCCTACCAGCGGGCGTTCGACACTTCACGTAGCCTCAACATGCACATAGCCTGGCACAAGCGTCATGGTGACGTCACCACCACTTAGTGGCAAATGGTGGTTGTTGTTGTTGTTGTGTACCCGTGCGTGTGTGTACCCGTGTGTGTGTACCCGTGTGTGTGTGTACCCGTGCTCCAGCCGACCGGCAGGAAGCACAATCCACTCTGCTGAATCATGCGACACGCCACGCCACGCCGCTCGCAGCCACCGCTGCTGCGCACGGGAAGCGCGGCCAAGCGAGATACGGGAGCACCCACTTCCCGAGCTGCGCCACACGCACTGCCACACGCACTCAGACACACGGCCACACGCACTCGGACACACGGCCACACGCACTCGGACACACGGCCACACGACTGCCACACGCACTGCCACACGCACTCAGACACACGGCCACACGCACTCGGACACACGGCCACACGCACTCGGACACACGGCCACACGACTGCCACACGCACTGCCACACGCACTCAGACACACAGCCACACGCACTCGGACACCCGGCCACACTCACTCGGACACACGGCCACACGCACTCGGACACACGGCCACATGCACTGCCACACGGACTCAGACACACTGCCACACGCACTGCCACACGCACTCAGACACACGGCCACACGCACTGCCACACGCACTCGGACACACGGCCACACGCATTCAGGTATCCGGTCACACTCCCCCTGCGCCGCTGCTGATCGAGTCACGCACATGTTAACTCTGTGGCTCGAAAGCTGCATTCTGATAAGCTCGCAAGTGTCAAGTCCACGTTATAGACCGAAGTTGCGACTCTGATCGTCACCATTGTGTTGTTATCGCATCGGGTGCTGGAGCTGGCCATAACTATTTTTGAACAGATAATTTTTTAAAATGTCAACATTAACTGGCTTGGAAATAATTGTCCGTGAGCGCGCACAAGACTGGATTATTGTGGACGTGAACTGGCACGCCACTTGAGGTGCAGGTTCTTTCCGCCGCTGAATCTGCAACGCCGGAGCGATTTCTGTAATAGACCTCCTCTTTTTGTGACCATAGCGTAGCCTGGGAGGGGAGGTCCGTATGGAGCTCGCAGAGGAAGAAGGCAGGAGGAGCCTCCAGGCCGGACTCCACAGACGCGGCGACGATGGCGCCGGCGGCACCACGGACACCGAGCCGGCCCGGTTCCACCGCCGTCCGGAGACCCAAGGCCTCGATGGATCAAACCGCGGGTCGAGCGCCCGGGGACGACGAGGCGAGCGCTCCCTCGCGACGGCCGGCGAAGAGGAGAGAGCCCCGACGAGGGGTGACGCTCAGGAGGAGGATGGGAGTTGCGTGGACGATGTCGGGATGAGCAATTGTGGCGGAGGTATCGCCCACGCGGCCGCCGCTCCGGAGCGACGCGAGTGGAGTCCTGCGCGGAGGAACAGCCACGGTGATGACGATGATGGTGGTGATGCCGACAATGAAGGAGATGATGATGATGATGAGAGGGAGGAGGAGGATGAGGACCTCAAACAGTCTGAGGAAGTGGACTCAACATCCACAGGGGGAGGAGGCGGTAGACCGTACCGCCACGGCCGCCAACTCAAGGACGATAAAGGCGACCTCCTGAGATACCTCTACTTGACGTGCGGCACGGACGGAATCGCTGACGGAATCGCGGATATTAGTTCTGGTGGGATCGCGGATGGAATCACCGGTGGGATCGTGGATCGGACCGTGGATGGCGTCATGGACGGGATCACAGACGGGATCACGGATGGAATTGCGACCGGGATCACGGATGAGATCACGGATGGGATCGCAACTGGGATCACGGCGGCCGGGGACAGCACCGCGACCGCGTGGGCCGGAGATGACGTGGGCGGTGGGGGCCCCCGTGGCGGGTGGGAGCGGCCGCGCCGCGACGCTGCCGCCGGGAGCGATGCGCCGGGCCAGGGCGACGCATCAGGCGAGGAGACGTGGGATCGGAGGTGAGGCCGCATCTCTGCTCGCGTTTTCCTACTCACGGAGGGGGGGGGGGTGGAGCAGGTTGTCTCCGGGCACTCCGGTTTAATGCCACGCGGCAAAATAATAACAACGAGCATATCTTCCGGATTGCGAGACGGGCCTTTTGAAGTTCGATTGTTTGAGAGAAGAGATCGGGGGTACGTCGCCACGAGGATGTTTTACAGGAGGGGGTGAGATCGATCTCAGCGGATGATCGGTGAACGATGAGGATGGGCGGCAAATCTGTGCGTCACTTTGATTAAAGCGGGGGGGGGGCAGTGGCGAGGACACCTGGAGGGGGCACCGGGGAGGGGGCACCGGGGGGGGCACCGGGGGGGGGGCCCGGGGGGGGGCACCCCCATACAAAACTCTGGGGGAAGGCAGGACGCACCGGACGTTAACGACACTTTAAAACAAACGTTAAACAGAGGGAGTGGCGATACGGTCTGCCTGTGTCTGTCGTGCATTCAACTCAAGGCACGTTGATGTCGGTTACCCAGGGGCGAACTCAAGAGACCAAGATGCGGTCTCATTTTGCGCGGGTGATCTGGGCTCTCGCCTCCCGCTAATTCCACTAATCGACTCAAGATTGTTTATGTTTTTTGTCCAGCCGCATCCCGGCTACTGCAGGCAGATCTTGCGTCGCCGAGTGAAGCGTGCAGGCTAAAAGACGCGTGCCCTTCGGGAACACGTGCGATCATGGATGCCAGGGGCAAGATTATTCAAGGCGGATCGGGATTAAAATGAGGAAGCGGAGAGGAGAATGTGAGCGGCCCGGAGCAAGCCGGAGTTCTTTTGATAATGAAACGAAGCGACCCATGAGAGGAAAGTTTTCCATCGGTGCGTATTGCAACGCTGTAACGTATGGATGAGAAATATGGACCGCGGCAAGGAAAATAATTTAAACAAATGCAACCGCACGACTTTTAGGGTGTTGTTATCTACGAGGAGGAGGGTCAAAATTACAACCCCGGTGACCCCCGGTCCATTCTCGAGCGGCTGACATCAGTTGGCGAGAGTGATGTCTGCAGCAGGTCCTGGGGGCACATCCCATTCCCACCCCTAAACCAGCGTGATGAAGTATGGACAAGCAACTCCCCCCCCCCCGACTGATACGGCGTGGGGGGGGGGGGGGGAGTGGACGACCTTCGTCCAGCGTGGTGGGTTGATTGACGGAGCGATGAGCGTGTGAAATCCGCCGTCTGTGTTGGCTGCGGTGCGCAGAGAAGCGGGGACGGCGGCGGCGATGCTGCTGGAGGGAGCCGAGTTCAAGGAGGAGTGGCAGGATGAAGATTTCCCCATGTGAGCTTGTAGCTTAGTTTATTGTTTTTTTTGCTGTGGCCCGGTGAAAACTCAAGGTACCAGGATTGAGTCTCATCTGCAAGCGTGACCGTGATGCATTTGGCTGCTAGTACCGGGCGGCGATTATTGCTGGTGCTGTGTGTGTAATCCTCATTGAGTAATTTGCGGTGTAAATTTCGATTTCGGCAAGTTTGGAAATTTGCGGTGTAATGTGCCAATTTTTCTACTTTGACCCTCACGCCGTTTGACGTCACTGGATCTTTAGCATCCACTTTGAGTGAATCAAACGGCGCGTACTCTTTGTCGCGGCTGTTACACCCACCTGCAGTTATAATCGGGGCGGCCGGCAGAATCCAAAGTGCGAAAACCTCAAAAGAATAAAGCGCAACCGCACGAACGCTTGGCCACGTCTGCCGAGTACGGCGGGTTCGTTAAACGGGTGACGACTGAGCGTGGCGCCGGATCCGCCCCTGGGTAACCGACATCAACGTGCCTTGAGTTGAATGCGTGGAGATCGCCCGTCCGCCCGCTTGCCGCCACTGTGTCCACGTCTGGGTGCGACGACGAAATAGCACGGCGGTCGTGATTCGCGATCATGACGACCGTTCATAGTTCACAAAAATGTGTCACGTGACGACGACGACGACGGTACGCGTCGCTCCGATTGGCTGAGCAGGTCGACGCGAGAGAGAGCTGACTCTGTCGTCTCCGCTGGGTTAGCAGAGGTCCACGTGCAACTTGGTTGTGCGCAACCGATCGTTCAGTTGTTGGACCCAGCTGATCGACTAATTCCCTCGATGAAAGCAGGGTGACGATTCGATGCAAGAATTAATTATCTGCCGTGTAATTTGTACCGCCTCATTTGTATTGCTTGTGTGTCTTGTTTGTTCTGTTCACCTCAATTGCCTACAGCTAACATGAGCACATCATTTTCATATTTATTGCTTTATTTTAAATTTTGTATTTTACCAGGTAATGCCCACAAATGATAGCTCAAAGAAGTGGCTTATCACGTGGACATTTATAGCAGCCAAATACTCTAAACGCACGTTTATGAATCTTGCGGGAATAACCGGAGGACTCGGAGAAAACAATAAACTAAACTATTTTTTATTTTACCAAGAAAGGCCCACTGAGCTATACTGTAGCTTCTTTTTCAAAAGCGACCTGGCCACAGACGTCGTGAGGGTCGGGATCGAACTCACGTCCTCCTCCATACCAGGCGAGGTAGTTAACATCTCGCCACCACGGCGCAGTACAGTACAACCTCTTTGCCGATCCACTGCTGGATGAGGGCCGTGCCAGCCCGCGCCAGGGTTACAGGACCACAGTTTACTGCGCGGATTGGGGGGGGGGGGCGTGGACGTTACGGCGCAAGAATAGGAAAAGTGTAAAAGTGAGTAGCTGCAAGTGGCCTCGCCTCGCCCTCGTGCACCGAACTGCGCGTGAACTTTGTTGTACCTCCATGATCGAAGTTTTATTTTTGTTAGATCGCGTAAATACATAAATGTGTCGTTAAAGCCGCCACGACCCGACAGCCAATCAGTAAGGGTTGTCACTTCTTGCGCAAGAAGGGCGCGCAAGTGTCGTCATCACATCAACGCCTCTATATGAGGAACGAGACAGGTGGACTTCACAAATCTGGCTGTCGCCTGATGAAGCTGGTTGTAGTTACTGGCGAAACTTCGTACCGGGATTGTAAATGTTGTGGCTTGGCTCTCCAACACACCGGTGTGCTGTACTAGTGACGAATTGGTATTTTCTGTTTACGTGACAACCCTTACTAGTTGGCTGTGTCGGGTGGCGGCGAGTTTTAACGACACATTTATATATTTACGCGATCTAACCCAAAAAAAACCTGCTTTATGGATGATATTGGTCGCGAAAGCCTCCTACTTGTTAAACTTTTCCTGTACCTACTGCCCTCTGCTGGCCAAATAATAAATAAAATATATATTCTTTGGTTCTTTCGGTAAAGTCACGTAGATAGAAAAAATAAAAAAAATAAAAGTCAGCGTACTGGCAGTCTAATGTAGACTTATTCTGGTTCTTTAAGTAATTAAAAAAACACAAAAACCACGACGTTTCGATCGCAACACAAGCGGTCATCAGGAAAAGGTGGGGTTAGCCTCTAAAGTCAAACTGTTTAGTCTAAAAGCAAACTCTTTAGTTGCGTAAGGTGGTGGTTGTGAGCCCTGAGGACTCGAGTTTGGGAAGCCTGCATCACACACGCACACATTACACACACGCACACACTACACACGCATCACACACGCACACACTGCAAACGCATCATCACACGGCCGTAATTATAATATATATTGGGAGGGACACAATGAAACAAGAAATGGTAAAAAAGAAAAAAACAGCAATGTAATACTCTTTGGTTCTTTCGATAAAGTCACGTAGGTAGAAAAATAATAGATCACGCCGTTTCGATCGCAACACAAGCAATCGTCATCAGGTGGGACAACCACAGCAAGAAAAAAAACTGCTGTGGTTGTCCCATCTTAACGTCGTGATCTATTATTTTTCTACCTCCGTGACTTTACCGAAAGAAGCAAAGAGTATAGATTCCTGCAGTCACGAAAGCTTCAAATCAGCAATGTAATACAATACACTCTTAGACATTATTGTAAAACATAAATAAAAAGTCCATCCCATGTGTTAGTGAATTTTTTATTATTTTAGGCAGGAAATGGCAGGAAATGAGTTTTCAATTTTTTTTTTCTGGGGGTGGACTCCCAGACCCCCTGGGAGATTCGGTCCCCCCCAATGTTGACTCCATGGCTACGGCCTTGCATCATCACACACGGACACACTACACACGCATCACACGCGCACAACGCGTAGGTCAGTGGCGCAGTGTGGTTGGCGCGGTGCACCCCGGTGTAGGGAATTAAATGGCGCCCCCAGTTCAATTCCGCACCCCTCCCCCCAGGCCCCCTTCGTACCCCGGCGCCTGAACCCTCTGGCCCGCGGGCCCCAGTGCAGGTGGCACAGCCTGCACAACTCGCCGGCTCTGACAGTGCCACGCGTGGCCTCTCCTCTTGCGAGCACCGCGGGAGGTTTGAATGAACCCGGTTGGTTGGGGCGGGGGGGGGGTATTGGGACGGGCGAGAGTGGAGGTGCGGAAGGGGGGGCGTGTGTTTTGGGAGAGGTAGGGAGATGCAGGGCGCAGAGGAGGGGGGAGACGAAAAATGGAGCGGGAGTGAGAGAAGGGGGATTAGAGATGGATGTGCGGTGGAGGAGAGACGAAGAGTGAAGGAGTGAGGTGGAGAGTGAAGGAGAGAGATGGAGAACACCGCCCCTGCACCGGCCTGGAGCGTCACTGCCTCCTTCCTCCTGAAACAGCTGGGGGGTCTGCAGTGCCCCAAACAACTATTCTACATGGACCTGCAGGGCCTCCCACTGGGACAGCTGCCACCTTTCTACAGGAGCGTCCTGCAAGCATGGAGCTCCCTCGCCTTCAGGAGGCTGAACCAGCCACGATCGGCCGAGGATTTGGTCTTCGAACCGATCCTCAGGAACCCGCAGACAAAGCTGCCATCCACCACCACCACCACCCCCGGCATGGAGAGGCGCCTCGCCAATGTGCATATCATCAGGATGGGAGATCTGGTGGAGCCCGGAACATGGGGCCGGTGGCTCAGACCGGCCGAGATGGCCGCAAAGACGGGGCTGCAGTCGCTCCAGGTGGCTGCCCGGATCCTTGCCGAAGCCAAAGGAGCCTTCTCAGTGGCAGCGGGGAGAACGCCCCCCATCGGCGTTGGGGATGACAAGGCCCCTCTCGGTCCCCCTCCACCGGAGCTCTCAGTCGTGCGACTGCGTCGCCAATGCCGACAAACGAAGGCGGATCACGATCTTTGCCGGCTGGAAGACCTATCGGAGGTGGCCTTCGCAAATGTAAAGAGGAAGGTGCTCTACTCCTACATGGTCCGGTTCCACCAACAGGACACCCTGAGGAGCCACAAGGACCATGCCTGGAGGAAAGCCCTGCCCTGCATCTCTCCGGAGAGGCCTCGCTGGAGGCAACTCTACTCCAGCCCGACGTACAACCGCATCGGCGACCTCAGCTGGAGCATCGCCCACGGCACCGTCATCACCAATGTCTCCCTGGCGCGCTTCACCAACACGTCCCCGGAGTGCCGGTTCTGCAGTAAAGTGGAGACGGTGGTGCACCAATACGTGGAGTGCAAGAGCCTGGACTCGTTGTTCAAGGTTCTTCGAAACATCCTCCTAAGGTTCAGCCTCCACTTCTCCCCGATGGTCCTCATCTTTGGATACCCGAAGGGCGACGGACCCCAACATCTTCAGGGGTTGGTCAACGTGCTCGTCGGCTACGCCAAGCTCGCCATATACAGGGCGAGGAAGGTGGCCCTGGAGGGGAAACGTCCGGCCAGCAGCCTGGGCATCTTCCTCACTTTGGTCGGAGCCAGGGTGTGGCCAAAGTTCCGCCATGCGCGGCTGACCCACGCTGTGTCGGTCTTCAATGGAGCAGTGGGTGCTGGAGGAGGCCATGTGCTCGGTGGCAGATGACGGAGAGCTCTGCATGCAGATATGAGCTACCCGTCGGAGGCCGATGGACTGCGAGAAGGACTGCGTGCAGATGCATCACTTGTCGTAGTTAAAAAAAGAGCGAGGGAGAGAGCGATATGGTGTAGGAAGAGAGGGGGTAGAAAAAGAGGGAGGGCAGAGAGAGGGGTAGAGAAAGAGGGAAGGGGTAAGGAGAGCAGAGCGAGCAATCTTATGTTAAATCTTTCATTTAAAAAGGGGGGGGGGTTACATAAAGCAAAGCATAAAAAACCAAAAAAACGAAATGATGAACGAAGCAAAGTGCCGACTACACCGAGCATCTTCTTGTTTCCTCTGATCGTAAAAAAAGGAGAGAGCCAGCGAATGAGAGAAACGGTAAGCAGAGAGAGAGAGAGAAGGCGTGGATGTCGTGCCCCGAGAAGAAGAGAGAGGAGGGGAGGAGCAGGAGTGGAGATTCAATAAAAATAGTATAAATAAATATATCTCTTTCCTTTCGTTTTTTTCATTATTTTCTTAAATGAGGATTATTTATTCATCTTCAGTTTACATTCTCTCGATGGGAGCTCTGTATAGAAGCGCAACACCACAGTCAGGCAGAATTTGAAGGTACGAGGAACAGAATGGCCACCTACGCAAACGTCGCAGCTGCCAATCTGCCTGGAGTCACGAGGCCCCCCACTAGGGCCTCTGCTCCAAGGCCAACCCCCCCAAGCGCGCAGCGACCACTGCCGCTGCGTGAGAACGGAATCCGCTGCTACGCCTCGAGCTCCGTCACGATCGAGGCGTACGTCGAGGCCCCGGCCGCCATCGTCCCACCAGCCACCATCACCCACGCCTCGAAGATCAGTGGGAAAGCCGTCTTCTTTCTGACGACGAAAAAGGTGGCCGATGCGGCCGTCGAGAAGGGGATGACCGTGGGGGGACTCCACGTCCAGCTGGAACCCGTCGCTTTGGTGGCGGCGCGAATAGTCGTTTCAAACGTGCCGCCCTACATCCCCGACAAGGTTGTGTTGGAACACGTGTCCAAGCTGGGCACCATCGTGGCGCCAGTACGTGCCCTGTCACTGGGGTGCAGAAACCCTGCTCTGAATCACATTTTATCTTTCAAGAGGCAGGTGCATGTCCTGCTGACTCCCGGACAGCAGGAAGAGGGCTCTTTTGTGATTGTCTATGGAGGCATTGCCCATAGACTGTTTTATGCCAAGGATTGCATCAGATGCAATCTCTGCAAAGAAGAGGGGCACTTCCGAAGGGATTGCCCTAAACCGACGACGGCGAGGGTCTGAGAAAAGAGCGAGGAGGAGGGAGGCAGAGCAAAGGGGGCAAAGGAGCAAGAACCCCCATTGCAACAAGGCCCCCAACAGCCCACACCGGACCCGCCAGCCACGCAGCCTCCTATACCTGAGGTTGTGGCCACAACTTCGCCGCCTCAAGTGACAAATCGCAAGAGGAAAAATACAGAAGGACCCGGATCTCAAGGGTCAAATTCAGAGGAGGAACCCCTCCCAGACCTCGAACAGGAAGAAGCGGTGAAACCCCCCACACCAGGGGAGGAAGCAGAACAGCTGCCAGACGCCGAAGACGTGGTTTTCGCCTTCCTGGATGCCACGCCGAGTGACGCGCGGGCGGCGAGGAAGAAACCCGCCAAGAGGAAGAAGCAGCGTGCGTCTGGGGAAGGGTTTCCACAGCAGGAGACCGTGGACGATGAAGGCGACATTGCCACGCAAATCGACCCATCTACTGTGGTCATAGAGACTCACTCCCCACCAGCTATACATGAAGCCCTTGACCAAGAGGAAGAAGGTGGCGGAGAAACACTCACCAAGGGCAAGGACGAAATGGATGGGAATGAGGAGGAAGGTCCCCATCCCACTGCTGACCCAAAACCAGCGGAAGAGACACCGCGGCCATCCACCCGAAGAGCCTGAGCAGGAGCCATCCCAGGCCATCCCTGACACTGGGGGAGAGGACGCCACTGGGCCATGCACCAGCCCAGCCACTGCAGCTCTTCCAGCGGAGCCGGACGCCGAGGAAATTGACTCAGATCGGGACGACTGCTTCAGCGTGGGGAGCGAGAGAAGCCAGGGGTCTACACTCCTTGACCCTCAGACTCCCCGGGTCTCCCCGGAAGATCTCACGCACTTCTTCGACGAGACCAACGTGAGGAAGGACAGAGCGGACATTGCCTTGGCTCGATGGAAGGACAGCAAGGCAATAAAGGCCTCTGTGACTCAAGCAGAGAGACTCCTTGCCAAGCAGGGACTCGAGTCCCGGGGCAAGGAGAGGGCAAAGCTAAGATATTTCCGCAAACAAATTACAAGGTGGGAGGCCACGGAGGAAAGGAACAAGCAATGCCTATGTACATCGGCTCCCTGAACGTGAACAGGTGCAGGGAGGCAGTGCGGCGGTTTTCCGCAATGTCTCTTGCGAGGAAACACGCTGCCTCTGTCTTCTTCATTCAGGAGATGCATCTCACGGTCGAGGACGAGGATGACTGGAGGAAGGAGTGGGGAGGGGACTCCTTCTACAGCTACCTTGACAACACCTCCTGTGGAGTCGCGACCCTGTTTGCTAAAAGGTTTCATCCCGAGCTCATCACCCACACTGAAGTGGTGAAGGGAAGGCTGCTCGCGGTAACGGTCAGGGTGGGCGATGTCACCACCCACCTACTGAACGTGTACGCGCCAGTGACCAACAAGGAGAAGATCCCGGCCGACGAGTGCGTGATTGTGGGTGGCGACCACAACTGCACACTCGGCGCCCTGGATCTTTCGAGGAGGGCAGCCGGGGGGAGTGGGGCCAAAGAGGGAAATGCAGGGACTCCTGGAGGACGCCGCCTTGGTGGATGTGTGGTGCATACATCATCCAGGCCAACGCCAGTTCACATACACGAGAACGAGGCGCGATGGCTCGGTGACGCAGTCCAGGCTCGACAGATTTGACATCTCTAAGAGCTTTGTGACGTGCGCCATAACGTCTGGCATCAGGGCGGCACCCTTCATGGACCACAACCTCATCGTGCTCTGTGTCAGGCTGGAGAGGGCCCGTGAGGGCGCGTCCCACTGGCATTTTAACAACTCACTGCTGGAGGATGGCACCTTCTTAGAAATGTTCGAGGACTTCTGGGAAGAGTGGCGAAAAACCAAAACGCAGTTCGACTCTCTGGCCCAGTGGTGGGATATGGGCAAAGTGCACACCAGGCTGTTGTGCCAACAATACACCTGGGGGAGCACCAGACTGAAGAAGGCGGACATCACCGACATGGAAGCCCGAGTCCTCAATTTGGAGGGTCGCCTCGCCGAGGACAGCGACCCTGCTCTTCTCCAAGAATATGAGAATAGGGAGCGTCTCAAAGGGCTACAGGAGGAGCAGACGAGGGGAGCGTTTGTGCGATCCTGGGTGAAGCTCATCATGGACCTCGACACGGGATCCCCGCTTTTCTACTCCCTTGGGAGGCAGAACGGGAGACGCAAATCCATGGAGTGCTTCTTTGATGGTGACGGTGTCCTGGTGCACGAACTCCAGCAGAAGTCGACCATCATCAGAGACTTCTACGGTAGCCTGTTCTCCCCTGAAGAAACATCGGAACCAGCCCAGGCGGAGGCATGGAGTGGTCTACCCACCCTGGGGGAAGACAGGAAAGAGCTGCTAAAGCAAAAGCTCACCAGGACTGACCTTGACGCAGCTGTAAGAGGACTGGCCCCGAATAAATCCCCAGGGTTAGACGGGCTAACAGGGGAGTTTTACGCCGCTTTTTGGCCATCCCTGTGGGAGGGCTACAGAGAGGTGCTGGAGGAAGCCTCAGTCACCGGGGTGATGCCTCAGTCTTGGAGGAGGGTGGTGCTCACTCTGCTTCCCAAGAACGGAGACCTGAGGCACCTACAAAACTGGCGTCCGGTGTCCCTCCTGAACACAGACTACAAAATATTGACGAAGGCTCTCTCCCTGCGACTGAAAGGGGTGATTGCACAAGTCGTAAATGGGGACCAGTCCTACATCATCCCCGGACGAACCATCCACGACGGCATCTTCCTGGTCAGGGAACTCATCGCGGTGTCCCAGAGGTTGGACATCCCAATCGCGTTTCTGGCTCTTGACCAGGAAAAGGCTTTTGACAGAGTGGACCACAAGTACCTGCTGGGAACCCTCAAGACCTGGGGTTTTGGGGATGCCTTTGTCCGAACGATCCGCCTACTCTACACCAAGGCGGAGTGCATGATCAAGATCAACAGCAACCTCACTGCCCCAGTCAAATTCGAGCGAGGAGTGAGACAGGGATGCCTATTGTCGGGCCAACTTTATGCCCTGGCATTAGAGCCTTTCCTGAGTCTCATAAGGCGGAGACTCAGCGGCCTGGTGCTGAAGGAACCAAGCATCAAGTTGGTCCTGACGGCATACACCGACGGCGTCCTCCTCATCCTGCGCTCCCTGGCTGATGTCGCCCTGCTGCATGAGTGGCAGGAGGTCTTTTCGAAAGCCTCCTCATCAAAAATGAACTGGCAAAAGTGCAGCGGCCTGCTGGTTGGAGCGTGGGACATGACCGAGTGTCCCGAGAAGACAAAAGCCATCAATTGGAGCACAACATCGCTGCACCACCTGGGAGTGTTCCTCGGACCAGAGGAGGAACCACCGCAGAGGAACTGGGTCGAGCTGGAGGAGAAGGTGAAGGAGCGGCTGGGCACCTGGGGTCGCCTGTGCAAGTTCCTCACCTTCAGGACAAAGACATTGGTGGTGAACCAGCTGGTGACGTCCATGCTGTGGCACCGACTCTTCTCCCTGCACCCCCCCATGAGCCTCGTCAACGCACTTCAGAAGCGAGTCCTCGACTTCTTCTGGTCGGGTGGAGGACACCGGGTCGCGGTTGGGGTCCTGGCCCTGCCACTGGACTAGGGCGGTCACGGGCTGGTGTGCGTGCGGAGTCAGCTGGCCACCTTCCGACTGCAGGCAGCGCAAAAGTTCCTGCACGCCGCCCCTGCACCGGCCTGGAGCGTCACTGCCTCCTTCCTCCTGAAACAGCTGGGGGGTCTGCAGTGCTCCAAACAACTATTCTACATGGACCTGCAGGTACTCCCACTGGGACAGCTGCCACCCTTCTACAGAAGCGTCCTGCAGACATGGAGCTCCCTCGCCGTCAGGAGGCTGAACCAACCGCGATCGGCCGAGGATCTGGTCTTCGAACCGATCCTCAGGAACCCACAGACAAAGCTGCCATCCACCACCACCACCCCTGGCATGGAGAGGCACCTCGCCAACGCGCGGCTCACCAGGATGGGAAATCTGGTGGAGCCTGAAACACGGGGCCGGTGGTTTGGACCAGCAGACATGGCCACAAAGACAGGGCTGCAGTCGCTCCGGGTGGCTGCCCGGATCCTGGCCGAAGCCAAGGGGGCCTTCTCAGCAGCAGCGGGGAGAACGCCCCCCATCGGCGTTGGAAATGACGAGGCCCCTCTTGATCTCCCTCCATAGGAGCTCTCAGTCGTGCTACTGCATCGCCAATGCCGACAAACGAAGGCGGATCACAACCTGTGCCGGCTAGAAGACCTACCGGAGGTGGCCTTCGCAAATGTAAAGAGCAAGGTGATCTACTCCTACATGGTCCGGTTCCACCAACAGGACACCCTGAGGAGCCACAAGGACCATGCCTGGAGGAAAGCCCTGCCCTGCGTCTCTCCGGAGAGGCCTCGCTGGAGGCAACTCTACTCTAGCCCGACGTACAACCTTCATCGGCGACCTCAGCTGGAGCATCGCCCACGGCACCGTCACCACCAACGTCTCCCTGGCGCGCTTCACCAACACGTCCCCGGAGTGCCGGTTCTGCGGTAAAGCGGAGATGGTGGCGCACCAATACGTGGAGTGCAAGAGCCTGGACTCGCTGTTCAAGGTTCTGAGAAACATCCTCCTAAGGTTCAGCCTCCACTTCTCCCCGACGGTCCTCATCTTTGGATACCCGAAGGGCGACGGACCCCAACATCTTCAGGGGCTGGTCAACGTGCTCTTCGGCTACGCCAAGCTCGCCATATACAGGGCGAGGAAGGTGGCCCTGGAGGGGCAACGTCCAGCCAGCAGCCTGGGCATCTTCAGCGCTCCGGTCGGAGCCAGGGTGTGGCTGGAGTTCCGCCATGCGTGGCTGAGCCACGCCGTGCCGGCCTTCAAGGAGCAGTGGGCACTGGAGGAGGCCGTGTGCTCGGTGGCAGATGACGGAGAGCTCTGCGTGCAGATCTAAGCTACCCGTCGGAGGCCGTTTGACTGTGGGAAGGGCTGCGTGCAGGTGCAGCACTTGTCGTAGTTATAAAGAAAAAAGAGAGAGAGCGAGAGAGAGCCAAATGGAGTAGGAAGAGAGGGGGCAGAGAGAGAGGGGGGGGTGGAGAGAGGGGTAGAGAGAGAGGAGAGGCAGAGAGAGAGGAGGGGCAGAGAGGGGGGTAGAGAGAGAGGGAAGGGGTAAGGAGAGCAGAAAAAAAAGAGAAAAATATATTTTGTTGGGTCTTTCATTTAAAAGGTGGGGGGGGGGGGTTACATAAAGCAAAGCATAAAAAAACTAAAAAAAACGAAATGATGAACGGAGCAAAGTGCCGACTACACCGAGCATCTTCTTGTTTCTTCTGATCGTAAAAAAAAGAGAGAGGAGTGTGTGAGAGAGAGTGAGAGAGAGGGGAGTGTGTGAGAGTGAGTGAGGGGAGTGTAAGAGAGAGAGAGGAGTGTGAGAGAGAGAGAGGAGTGTGTGTGAGAGAGTGTGAGAGTGAGTGTGAGAGAGTGTAAGAGAGAGAGAGAGGAGTGTGAGAGAGAGAGAGGAGTGTGAGAGAGAGTGAGAGGAGAGTGTGTGAGAGAGAGTGTGAGAGAGAGAGGAGTGTGTGTGAGAGAGAGAGGAGTGTGTGAGAGAGTGAGTGTGAGAGAGTGTAAGAGAGAGAGAGGAGTGTGAGAGAGAGAGAGGAGTGTGTGTGAGATAGAGAGTGTGAGAGTGAGTGTGAGAGAGTGTAAGAGAGAGAGGAGTGTGAGAGAGAGAGGAGTGTGTGAGAGAGTGTGAGTGTGAGATAGAGAGTGTGAGAGAGTGAGTGTGAGAGAGTGAGAGAGTGAGGGGAGTGTGTGTGAGAGAGAGGAGAGTGAGTGAGAGAGGAGTGTGTGTGTGAGTGAGAGAGGGGAGTGTGTGAGAGAGTGAAAGAAAAAAAAGAAAAAAGAAACAAACAAATAAAACAAAAAAATCATTAAAAAAAGAAATAAAAAAAGAGAAAGAAAAAAGAAAGAGAAAAGAAGAAAATAAAAAAGAAGAAAAATAAAAAAGAGTGAGAGAGAGAGAGTGTGAGTGAGGTTGTGTGTGGCTGCCGTTCGAGGCTGGGCGCTGCATCACGTGGTGACGCGCCGGGTGCCTGGGGGCGGTCCTCGGACGATGACGCCGACCCCGCCTGTGATCCCCCCGTGAAGAGCCACGACAGAGACACAGGGATAATACAAAAAGAGAGAGACACAGGAATAATACAAGAAGAGAGAGACACAGGGATAATACAAAACAAAGCCGCAGCCTCGGACGGGGGCCGCGCATCGCTCGCGGCGGGAGAGTGCCGCCTCACGCTCCGCCGACGGTGAAACCTCGCGCCGATTCTCCTCATACTCCGCGCTCGTCATCCACATTTAAATATTGACTCATCAGCATCACCACCATCACCATCATCCACATTTAAATATTGACTCACCGTTATCACCACCGCCATCATCCACATTTTAAATATTGACTCATCAGCATCACCACCATCATCACCACCATCATCCACATTTAAATATTGACTCAGCATCACCACCATCACCATCATCCACATTTAAATATTGACTCACCGTCATCACCACCGCCATCATCCACATTTTAAATATTGACTCATCAGCATCACCACCATCATCCACATTTAAATATTTACTCATCATCACCATCATCGTCACCATCGCCACCATCATCATCGCCATCGCCATCATCGTCACCATCGCCACCATCATCATCATCGCCATCATCGCCATCATCGTCACCATCGCTCCCTCGCCATCGTCTCCGTTCAGGGAGGGCTTGGTGCGGTGATGCCACGGGGTAGGGGGCCACACGGGGTAGGGGGCCACACGGCCTCTCGGCTCGCAGCGCTTGTGACGATGTCGCTACCCGGTCAGTAGACGTGGCAACGTTGGGTGCTTGGGCACAACGTTGGGCCAACGTTGGGCCAATGTGGTTCGGGGCCAACGGCACGAGGTTGGGAACCGTTAGCCCTACGTTGGCCCAACGTTGGCCCTACGTTAGCCCTACGTTGGCCCAACGTTGGCCCAACGTTAGCCCAACGCTCCGTCTTTACCGCCGATTTCCATTCGTCGCCATGAATTCGTTCGTAGCGGTCTCACCGGATTTATTTTCCTCTCCCCCTGCACCCTCCCCTGGCCCCCTGCAGCATCTTGAGACGCTTCCAGTACAGTACAGTGCTCAGTCGCCCTGCGCTTCCACGTGATTGTTGTTTGTTGATTGTTGTTTGTTATTTGTCCATTAAGCCGCGACGGGAAAAAAATAACCCCCCCCCCTCCCCCGTGCCAACCCGTTCAGAGATCTGCCGCCAACCCGTTCAGAGATCTGCCTGTGTGTCCATCCGTGCGCTTCGTCCGCTCCGTCCGTCTGTACGTTCACCCCCCACTGTGTGTGTCAATGCGTGAAGTACGTCTGGCTTGTGTGTGTGTCTGTGTGTGTGTCCGTGTGTGTGTGTCCGTCTGTGTGTGTGTCCGTCTGTGTGTGTATCTGTGTGTGTCCGTCTGTGTGTGTGTTTGTCCATCTGTGTGTGTGACTGTTCATCTGTTTGTGTGTCTGTGTGTGTGTCTGTGACTGTCCATCTGTGTCTGTCTGTCCATGTGTGTGTGTCTGTCCATCTGTGTGTGTGTCTGTGTGTGTCTGTGACTGTCCATCTGTGTGTGTGTCTGTTCATGTGTGTGTGTCTGTCCATCTGTGTGTGTGTCTGTCAATCTGTGTGTGTATCTGTCCATTTGTGTGTGTGACTGTCCATCTGTGTGCGTGTCTGTCAATCTGTGTGTGTCTGTCCATCTGTGTGTGTGACTGTCCAGCTGTGTGTGTGTCTGTCAATCTGTGTGTGTGTCTGTCAATCTGTGTGTGTGTCTGTCCATCTGTGTGTGTGACTGTCCATCTGTGTGTGTGTCTGTGTGTGTGTCTGTCCATCTGTGTGTGTGTCTGTGTGTGTGACTGTCCATCTGTGTGTGTGTCTGTGTGTGTGAGACTGTCCATCTGTATGTGTGTCTGTGTGTGTGAGACTGTCCATCTGTGTGTGTGTGTGGCTGTCCATCTGTGTGTGTGTCTGTCAATCTGTGTGTGTCTGTCCATCTGTGTGTGTGACTGTCCATCTGTGTGTGTGACTGTCTATCTGTGTGTGTGTCTGTCAATCTGTGTGTGTGTCTGTGTGTGTATCTGTCCATCTATGTGTCTGTCCATCTGTGTGTGTGACTGTCTATCTGTGTGTGTCTGTCAATGTGTGTCTGTCAATCTGTGTGTCTGTCAGTCTGTGTGTCCATCTGTGTGTGACTGTCTATCTGTGTGTATCTGTGTGTGTGTCTGTCCATCTGTGTGTGTGTCTGTCCATCTGTGTGTGTGTCTGTCCATCTGTGTGTGTGTCTGTCCATCTGTGTGTGTGTCTGTCCATCTGTGTGTGTCTGTCCGTCTGTGTCTGTCCATCTGTGTGTATTTCCATCTGTGTGTGTGTCTGTCCATCTGTGTGTGTCTGTCCATCTGTGTGTGTCTACCTGTGTGTGTCTGTCCATGTGTGTGTGTCTGTCCATCTGTGTGTGTGTCTGTCCATGTGTGTGTGTGTGTCTGTCCATGTGTGTGTGTGTCTGACCATGTGTGTGTGTGTGTCCATCTGTGTGTCTGTCTGTGCATCTGTGTGTGTGTCTGTCCATCTGTGTGTGTAGGTCCATCTGTGTGTGTGACTGTCTATCTGTGTGTCTGTGTTTGTGAGACTGTCCATCTGTGTGTGTGTGTCTGTCTATCTGTGTGTGCGTCTGTCAGTCTGTGTCTGTCTGTCCATCTGTGTGTGTGTCTGTCCATGTGTGTGTGTGTCTGTCCATGTGTGTGTCTGTCTATGTGTGTGTGTGTCTGTCAGTCTGTGTCTGTCTGTCCATCTGTGTGTGTTTCCATCTGTGTGTGTGTCTGTCCATGTGTGTGTGTCTGTCCATGTGTGTGTGTCTGTCCATCTGTGTGTGTGTCTGTCCATGTCTGTGTGTGTCTGTCCATGTGTGTGTGTGTCTGTCCATGTGTGTGTCTGTCCATGTGTGTGTGTCCATCTGTGTGTCTGTCTGTGCATCTGTGTGTGTGTCTGTCCATCTGTGTGTGTGTGTCTGTTCATCTGTGTGTGTCTGTCCATCTGTGTGTGTGACTGTCTGTGTGTGTCTGTGTTTGTGAGACTGTCCATCTGTGTGTCTGTCTGTCCATCTGTGTGTGTGTCTACCTATGTGTGTGTCTGTCCATGTGTGTGTGTCTGTCCATCTGTGTGTGTCTGTCCGTGTGTGTCTGTGTCTGTCCATGTGTGTGTGTGACTGTCTATCTGTGTCTGTCCATATGTGTGTGTGTCTGTCCATGTGTGTGTGTGTCCATCTGTGTGTGTCTGTCTGAAGAGCGATAGTGTAGCGGTTAGCGCGCTTGCGCTATGAACCTGGCGACCCGGGTTCGATTCCCGCTCACGGCCAACACCAGTGACGATTACCTGAACCGGTCCCGGGCCTCCCCTAGGTAGACTCAGCCTCAAATGAGTACCTGGTGTGGTGTGTAAACATTGCCACTAGGGAGACAAAGGCGGTCGGGCGTGGTGCTGGCCACCCATCCCCTCGTGTACCGTTCCGGCCTTCATAGGTGCTCGCTAACAGCACTTGCCCCTACAGTCTGTTAAGGCTATATGGGGGATCTTTGTTATCTTTTTTTGTGTGTCTCCATCTGTGTGTGTGATTGTGTCCATGTGTGTTTGTGTCTGTCCATCTGTGTGTGTGTCTGTGCATCTGTGTGTGTGTGTCTGTCCATTTGTGTGCGTGTGTCTGTCCATCTGTGTGTGTGTGTGTCTGTCCATGTGTGTGTGTCTGTGTGTGACTGTCCATCTGTGTGTGTGTCTGTCCATCTGTGTGTGTGTCTGTCCATCTGTGTGTGTGTGTGCATCTGTGTGTGTGTCTGTGCATCTGTGTGTGTGTCTGTCCATCTGTGTGTGTGTCTGTGCATCTGTGTGTGTGTGTGTCTGTCCATCTGTGTGTGTGTCTGTGCATCTGTGTGTGTCTGTCCATCTGTGTGTGTGTCTGTGCATCTGTGTGTGTCTGTCCATCTGTGTGTGTGTGTCTGTGCATCTGTGTGTGTCTGTCCATCTGTGTGTGTGTCTGTCAATCTGTGTGTGTGTCTGTCAATCTGTGTGTGTCTGTCCATCTGTGTGTGTGTCTGTCCATCTGTGTGTGTGTGTCTGTCAATCTGTGTGTGTGTCTGTCAATCTGTGTGTGTGTGTGTCTGTCAATCTGTGTGTGTGTCTGTCCATCTGTGTGTGTGTCTGTCCATCTGTGTGTGTGTCTTGTCAATCTGTGTGTCTGTCAATCTGTGTGTCTGTCCATCTGTATGTGTGTGTCTGTCCATCTGTGTGTGTCTGTCTATCTGTGTGTCTGTCCATCTGTGTGTGTGTCTACCTGTGTGTGTGTGTCTGTCCATGTGTGTGTGTCTGTCCATCTGTGTGTGTCTGTCAATCTGTGTGTGTGTCTGTCAATCTGTGTGTCTGTCCATCTGTGTGTGTGTGTCTGTCCATCTGTATGTGTGTGTCTGCCCATCTGTGTGTGTGTGTCTGTCCATCTCTCCGTCTGTCCGTGGTCACGGCTGTCGCCGCAGGCCCGGACGCGTCGCTGCGCGCTTGCTGCTTGTCCTTGCCGGTCCGGGTCACGTCCGAGGCTTCTGTGGGGTCGCCCCCGGGGGCTTCCCCACCAAACAAACGGTGGCAGCAGAATGGAACAAAGGCAGCGCTGCGGATTGCTGTCACTGTGAACGCCTTTCGCCTGCTCTGGGCACCGATTGCTGCTGCTGCTGCCCGTTATTGGTTTTACCGTCATCATGGAAACCCAGGCAGGACCGCTGCCGCTGTTGTTTTAGTAACTGACGCCCTTATCAGGGCTCAATTTCTCACAGACCTTACCCGAGTCGCTCTTATGGACGGGACTAGGCGGCACGTGACTATAGAAGCCACAGCGAGATGGTCAGTCTGGATGTGGTGTGCCGGGTGCGGTAATAGTTTTGCGTGTCGCTGGTATAGTGGGCCAGGTGGGCACAGCGAGATGGTGATGCTGGGTGCGGTGTGTGGTGCATAGACCTGGAGAGGCCGGGCTGAGACGAAGCCCTGATTCTCACCGTGATAATGATGACGATGATGACGATGAAGACGATGGTGACGATGATGCAGACTGTGTGGGGGTCACGGACACACGAGAGGGCAGGGAGAGAGTTCGATTTCTCTGGAGCCGCGGAGATCGCAAGTCGCGGTGTAGTGGCACTACAATACCCAGGGGTCATCGCGAGTCGTGCGGCAGCGATGGATGCCCTAGTAAATGAGACGCACCACCATCACGAGCGTTGTTCCAGGTGATATTTTGTAATATGTGTACGTATTCATACGCCTTAATGTGTATCATAATTATAACTAGCTCGCTTGGTGTACAGGAGGACGTGGGTTCAATACCGACCCTGACACCTGCTGTATATTTGGAGTTTGCGTGTCTCTCTCCCCGTGGTCGCGTGGATATTTCTCCGGGTCCTCCGGTTTTTCCACATTCAGAATCAAACACGCGTTTAGACTATTTGGCTGCTATAAATTTCCATACGACGATAGGCCACTTCGTTGAGCTCTCAATTGTGGCCAGGTCGCTTCTGAAAAGAAGCTGGTGAGCACGTTGGGCCTTTACCTGGCAAACTAAAAATCATATTGACCAAAATGTCAACCTCGTAGGAAGACCACACCGAGTCTGAAGCTTTGTCTTCAGCAGGGTCGCTCCATTGGGATGTTTAATCAATTCCAATGACAGTGTCTGCTGCTTGCTAAAGGGCACTTGCCCCAACGGTCCGTGAAGGGGATAAAGGTGATATTTGTCTCTCTGTATGTCTGTGTGTGTGTGTGAATGTTGAACTTCTTTCGCCACCGTAGTGGGCCATCCATTGATTACGTGTGCAACAATCTGTCAACTTGACGCCTCCCCCCCTCCCTGTACGCACGCGGACTTTTTACACCCCCCCCTCTCCCCGAATCCTATAGAACGGCCGATATTTAAACCACGCAGAAACGATCAAGGATTCATAATATTAACGTATTTAAGGAAACAGATAGTCCACCGCCGGACTATCTAACTAATTTGAAGGCCAATGTAGACAAATTATTATCGAGGCTTCACCCCCCCCCCCCCCCCCCGTTTCCTATGCGTACATTGTCAGTAGACCCCCCATACGCAAGCGAACGCGTTTGGGTTAACCCCCCCTCCCCCCTCCACGCGTGCGTACTGAATGGATGGCCTCGAGTTAGCGAACCGTGCTAATCGGAGGTGCGGGGGAAGGACAACAAACTGTGACGCATTGGTTAGCGCCGTGAGCTGCAAACCCGGCGACCCGAGTTCGATTCCCACTCACGGCCACCAACACCAATGATTTGAACCGGTTCTGGGTCTCCCCTTTGTCGACTCGGCCTCAAATAAATAAGCTGCTGTGGTGTGTAAACATTGTCACTGGGGAGACAAAGGCGGCCGGGCATGGTGCTGACCACCCACCCTGTTGCGTGCCGTTCCGGTCTTTACACAGCCCTTCCCGAACAGCACCTGCCCCAACAGCCTGTTAACGCTGTGCACGGGTGGTCTCTGTGTTGTTGTGTGTGTGTGTGCGTGCGTTAAAGGCCCCTTCCAGAAGACGGGGACATGGAGCATTCGTACCCCCTAGATCCGCAGGGGTCCTCCCCCGAGGGGGATTACGGAGGCTCTGGTGAGGCACGCACGCGAATAACAAGGCCCGGCTTTGTTGGCCCGGCTCAAGCCGCCAGCGGAGGCCACTCAGAGCGGCTCCTTAACGCGCACCCCCACGGCCGGCCAAGGCCGGGCCCTGGCACGCAAAGCCCGGCTGGGATGGAGCCAGCTCGCCAACAGCACCATCGCATCCTCCCCCCTACCTGCCCCAGCCACCTTTGTCTCTCTTGAACCCCTTTCACCAGGTGCTCATTGGCAGGTGCTAAGTTGACCTAGGAGAGACCAAGTTGACCTTGGAGAGGCTATTCTTCATGTGCTATGAAGAAGGGTTATTGCCTGAAACGTCTATGATATATGTTTTCCTTTTAGAAGGTTGAGGGTTTTTTTTGTTATTTGTGCCATCACAGCAGCAGCAGCAGCATCACGGGATAATTATATAATTAATTTAATCAGCAGAGAGACAGATTCCAAAGTGCCATTGGCCATCATTAATGCCGAGAGGTGGCCAGGAAATGGCAGTACAGTACACCGGTAGATTATTGAAGCCATCTGTGTGAATTTTTTGTTTTTGGGCAACTCCGTGGCTTCCTCGCACGCGAAACCGAGCACGCGGACTCAGGACAACCGTCCCAATGTGGCAGGACCCTCCTCAAGAGGGTCCTTGAGGCTAAGCCGAGGCTTTCCTGTATAAAGGGAATCATAATCATGACTGTATCGTTCTTCACAAAACTCGGAATGAAGCTAATTATTTGCACCATAACGAACGGATTCCTCACGCAGACGTCGCGCAGATCTCCCGTTGAGCTGCAGAGACTGTTGGGATGCCCTTCGTGAGAACACGTTAAGAACACGTTAAGTCAGGATCGCCAATGATCTCCCCACACACACACAGACAAATATCACCCAATTGAATACTTATCGCTGCTGAAGTAACGTCTGCTAGCGAGCACCTATCACATTCGCGCAGTCGTGCGCACACACTCATTGACCTCGCGTGCATCGGCGTGCGTGCTTGTGTACGCCCGTCTGCGTCTGTGTCCGTACGTTTGTGTATGTTTATGTCGGTGCACCATCTGTGCGCTGTGTGTCCCCCTACGTGTCTGCATGTGTCTATGTGCGTGTACCTGTACACATGTCTCTGTGTCGGAAGTGGTAGCGTCGCGGTTAGCGCGCTGCGAATCCGGCGACCCGAGTTCGATTCACGCTCACGACCAGCACCAGTGACGATTATCTGAAGCAATCCTGGGCCTGCCCTAGCCCGACTCAGCCTTAAGTGAGAGAACCTGGTGCGATGTGTAATCTTCGCCACAAGGGAGACAAAGGCGGCCGGGCGGGTGTTGATCACCCAACCCCTCGTGTGCCATGCCGGCTTTAATAGGTGCTCGCTAACAGCACTTGCCCCAACAGTCTGTTAAGGCCACACAGGGGATATTTGTGTGTGTGTACGTACCCGTGTGTGTACCCTATGGAGGAGGCTCGTGAAGGACGCTGCTACTGATCAGTTGGAGGCAGTCGCCCTCCAGCAACAACTGAGGGCAGAGGAGCGACGCTCACAACAACGTGCGGGGCACCGGGCGGTTAAAATATAGCAAGTTGGCACAGTAGGGGGTACAGCTGGTGCATATATCTGTGTATGTGTGTCCGGTTGTATGCGCGTGTGCGAACATCTTGCATCCGTCTGCATCTGCGCCCGTCGTCCCGTGTCCGTGCGTAACCGCGTGCGTGCCCACCTGCCCGTTCCTCCGCGTTCCCCGGCGCGTCTCAGACGGCGGCGTTGGAGGCCGCGGGGCCGCCGGCGCGTCGTCCCGGCGACGCAAGCTGCAGGCGCCGGACATCAGCCTGTCGCTGGACCGCAGCGAAGGCTCGCTGCTGTCGGACGACGGTGGCGTCGACACGCCCGACGACCTGGACTTCGACGTGGACGGCATGGACACCCCCGACGAGGCGGACTCCATCGAGTACACGCCGGGCAACGAGCTCGAGTGGGAGGGTGAGCGGACGCGCGCGCACGAACACACGCACGGACACAACAACAACAATCGCCATTCGCCACTAAGTGGCGGTGACGTCACCACGGCGCTTGTGCCAGGCCATGTGCACCTTGAGGCCACGTGAAGTGTCGAACGCCCGCGGGCAGGAGGTGTCACGGGGCAGACCCAGGTGCCACGGGTCGACTGACTGAGATGACTGGCTGATGCACCACCTGTGCCCCCTACTGTGCCAACCTGCTGTGTTTTAGCCACCCGGCGCTCACAACAACGTAGCGTCCTTCACGAGCCTCCTCCACAGAGGCCAATCTTGACACCGCTGGTACCAGTCACGGACACACGCACGGACACACGCACGGACACACGCATGGACACATGCACAGACACGTGCACGGACACACGCACGGACACGCGTGCATGGGCACGCACGCGGCAACAACGACGACGACCGCCGTTCGTCACTACGTGGCGGTGACGTCACCGCAGTGCTTGTGTCAGGCTAGGTACACTTCGAGGCCGTCACATGAAGTGTGGAAGGCTCGCTGGGACAGACCCGGCCGGGTGTTATGAGCTGACTGATGTGCCAGCCCTAGGTGCAGGAGGCCACTCGACAGACCCCGGCATTATGGGGTGACTGAGACGACTGGGAGATCAACCACCTGTGCCGCCTCAATGCGTCTTAGCCACCCAGCGCTCCGCTCGTTGTTCCGAGCATCGCTCCCCATGCCCTCCGCTGTTGCAGGAGGGCAGCTGCCTCCAACTGCCCAGTAGCTTCCTTCACGAGCCTCCTCTACACTGACAGTTGACGAACTGCGGTATGAACCCACCAACCTGGGTTCGACCTAGCATCGGCGGCGAGCGATATCTGAACCGGTCCTGGGCCTCCGCTTGTACTTGGTGCAGTGACCAAAGCGGCCACACCACTCCCCGTACTCCAAGCTGGCATAGATCGGCGCTTGCTAACAGCCGCTCGCCCCAGTCGCCTGCATGGCCATACGGAGGATCTTTATTTGTGTGTGTGTGTGTCTGTTCCTGTGTAGTGGAGCGGTAGTGTCGCGTTAAGCAGGGACTTGAAATAGATTCCTGTTTATGACCAATAACATTGGAGACTATTTGAACCGGACCTGGGTCGATTGAGCTTTATATGAACACCTAGTGGGGTGCTCGCCACCCACCTCTGCGCGTGCTGTGTTGGCCTTAATAGGTGCTCGCTAACAGCACTTGCCCCAAAAGTCTGTTAAGGCTATGGGGTGGTGGGGAGGGCAGGGGCATCTTTGTCCCTGTGACAAATACCTTGAACACGCGCGTGCGTGCCTACACACGTGCGTGCTTGCCTACACACGTGCGTGCTTGCCTACACACGCGCGTGCGTGCCTACACACGTGTGGATGTTGCGTCGTCCTTCCTCCGCACCTCTGATGAGCACGGTTGGCTAAGTATGGGTGCGAAAGAAGTTCAACATACGTACATACGTACGCACGTGTGCATGTTAACACCTGCGTGCGTTCGTGCGTGTGTGACGCTTGCAGACGACACGCCGATGAAGGGCCGCGCCGGAGGGGAGCGCGCCCCGCCGGGCCTCTCGGATCGTGGCGGGGACGACGACGCGGCGCCAGGGGGCGGCGGCGCGAGTCTGTGGCGCTCGGTGGTGATCGGCGAGCAGGAGTACCGGATCGACATGTCCGCCATCGAGCCGTACCGCCGCGTGCTGTCGCACGGCGGTGAGCCACCGCCGGCGCGCCGCCGCTGCTGGGCCTCGCTCGCGAAGTCAGCGGTGGAAATACTCGCGTCGAATCAGGCGCTTGTAACCACGGTGTTCAACTCGCACGATTTGGGCTGTCGTAAACTGTTTTAGGGTTAAAGATATAACGGTGCGACAGATTATTACGTTTTTCAGCCAGCGACAATTGCCGGTAAAGTATTGACCGGATATCACCCTGCTGCATTGTGGCCTTTAGCTCTCAATTCCCACCTGGTGTTGATTGTATCGCTTGACTCAACGGAGGATGTTCGTCTATCGGATAGGTGACAGAGCAGTTCGTACGATACGCAACGAACCCGGCGACCTGAGTTCAATTCCCGCTCACGGCCAACACCGGTGACGATGACCTGAACCGGTCCTGGGACTATCTTAGGTCGACTCAGCCTGAATGAGAACCTGGTGCGGTGTGTAGTAAACATCGCCACTGGGGAGACAAAGGCGGCCTGGTGTGGTGGAGGCCACCCACCCCCTCGTGTGCCGTACCGGCCTTCATAGGTGCTCGCTAACAGCACTTTCCCCAATAGTCTGTTAAGGCTACACGGGGGATCTTTATCTTTGTGTACCGCAGGCTACTACGGAGAGGGCCTCAACGCCATCATCGTGTTCGCCGCTTGCTACATGCCGGACAGTCGGCAGCCCAACTACAGCTACATCATGGAGAACCTCTTCCTGTAAGCGGCACAGCACACAGACCCATAGAGCGAAGCTAATTGACAGAGACACACACAGCGGCACAGCACAGACACACAGAGTAGCGCAGACACACGGAGCAGCACAGAGGCACACAGAGCGGCACAGACACACAGAGTGGCACAGCACAGACACACGGAGCAGCACAGAGACACAGCGGCACAGAGACCCACACAGAAGCACAGAGACACACAGAGCGGCACAGTACAGACACACAGCAGCACAGAGACACACAGTGGCACAGTACAAACACACACAGCAGTACAGACCCACAGCAACAGTAGAATGCACAGCTGGTCACACACGCAAATTACACCCAAAAAATGAAGTTGAAATATATTTGTGGATTTCGCTCTGTACCCAGGAAATCCTCACAGAGTCTCACGACTCTTTTTCTAGAGGGTCCTGCCAAGTTTCCGCAGCAGGGGGAGGCTATGTTTGTATGCACGTTGGACTTATTTCGCACCGTCAATACCAAGCCGTGCTAATTGGAGGCGTTGATTGATATGCAAATTCCTATTGAGAAATTTGCATGTAATGTTTGCAAATTCGTACGATGAATGTTACCCTTGTAATAAGCAAATTTAGAAGGCACACACTAGTCCCTACTGAGACATCAATCGGGGACAGTCTCCACTGAGACACCCAGAGGGGAGAGTGTCTCCACTGAGACACCCAGAGGGGAGAGTGTCTCCACTGAGACACCCAGATAGGAGAGTGTCTCTACTGAGACACCCAGATGGGAGAGTGTCTCCACTGAGACACCCAGATGGGAGAGTGTCTCCACTGAGACACCCAGATGGGAGAGTGTCTCCACTGAGACACCAGATGGGAGAGTGTCTCCACTGAGACACCCAGAGGGGAGAGTGTCTCCACTGAGACACCCAGAGGGGAGAGTGTCTCTACTGAGACACCCAGATGGGAGAGTGTTTCCACTGAGACACCCAGAGGAGAGAGTGTCTACTGAGACACCTAGAGGGGAGAGTGTCTCCACTGAGACACCCAGAGGGGAGAGTGTCTCCACTGAGACACACAGAGGGGAGAGTGTCTCCACTGAGACACCCAGAGGGGAGAGTGTCTCTACTGAGACACCCAGAGGGGAGAGTGTCTCTACTGAGACACCCAGAGGGGAGAGTGTCTCTACTGAGACACCCAGAGGGGAGAGTGTCTCTACTGAGACTCACAGAGGGGAGAGTGTCTCTACTGAGACACACAGAGGAGAGAGTGTCTCACTGAGACACACAGAGGAGAGAGTGTCTCCACTGAGACACACAGAGGGGAGAGTGTCTCTACTGAGACACCCAGAGGGGAGAGTGTCTCTACTGAGACTCACAGAGGGGAGAGTGTCTCTACTGAGACACCCAGAGGGGAGAGTGTCTCTACTGAGACTCACAGAGGGGAGAGTGTCTCCACTGAGACACCCAGAGGGGAGAGTGTCTACTGAGACACCCAGAGGGGAGAGTGTCTCTACTGAGACACCCAGAGGGGAGAGTGTCTCTACTGAGACTCACAGAGGGGAGAGTGTCTCTACTGAGACACCCAGAGGGGAGAGTGTCTCCACTGAGACACCCAGATGGGAGAGTGTCTCCACTGAGACACCTAGAGGGGAGAGTGTCTCTACTGAGACACCCAGAGGGGAGAGTGTCTCTACTGAGACACCCAGAGGGGAGAGTGTCTCTACTGAGACACCCAGAGGGGAGAGTGTCTCTACTAAGACACCCAGAGGGGAGAGTGTCTCTACTGAGACACCCAGAGGGGAGAGTGTCTCTACTGAGACACCCAGAGGGGAGAGTGTCTCTACTGAGACACCCAGAGGGGAGAGTGTCTCTACTGAGACACCCAGAGGGGAGAGTGTCTCTACTGAGACTCAGAGGGGAGAGTGTCTCCACTGAGACACCCAGAGGGGAGAGTGTCTCCACTGAGACACCCAGATGGGAGAGTGTCTCCACTGAGACACCTAGAGGGGAGAGTGTCTCTACTGAGACACCCAGAGGGGAGAGTGTCTCTACTGAGACACCCAGAGGGGAGAGTGTCTCTACTGAGACACCCAGAGGGGAGAGTGTCTCTACTGAGACACCCAGAGGGGAGAGTGTCTCTACTGAGACACCCAGAGGGGAGAGTGTCTCTACTGAGACACCCAGAGGGGAGAGTGTCTCTACTGAGACTCACAGAGGGGAGAGTGTCTCTACTGAGACTCACAGAGGGGAGAGTGTCTCTACTGAGACACACAGAGGGGAGAGTGTCTCACTGAGACACACAGAGGAGAGAGTGTCTCACTGAGACACACAGAGGAGAGAGTGTCTCCACTGAGACACACAGAGGAGAGAGTGTCTCCACTGAGACACACAGAAGGGAGAGTGTCTCTACTGAGACACCCAGAGGGGAGAGTGTCTCTACTGAGACTCACAGAGGGGAGAGTGTCTCTACGGAGACACCCAGAGGGGAGAGTGTCTCACTGAGACACACAGAGGGGAGAGTGTCTCCACGGAGACACCCAGAGGGGAGAGTGTCTCTACTGAGACACACAGAGGGGAGAGTGTCTCTACTGAGACTCACAGAGGGGAGAGTGTCTCCACTGAGACACCCAGAGGGGAGAGTGTCTACTGAGACACCCAGAGGGGAGAGTGTCTCTACTGAGACTCACAGAGGGGAGAGTGTCTCTACTGAGACACCCAGAGGGGAGAGTGTCTCCACTGAGACACCCAGATGGGAGAGTGTCTCCACTGAGACACCCAGAGGGGAGAGTGTCTCTACTGAGACACCCAGAGGGGAGAGTGTCTCTTCTGAGACACCCAGAGGGGAGAGTGTCTCTTCTGAGACACCCAGAGGGGAGAGTGTCTCTACTGAGACACCCAGAGGGGAGAGTGTCTCTACTGAGATACACAGAGGGGAGAGTGTCTCTACTGTGACACACAGAGAGGAGAGTGTCTCTACTGAGACACACAGAGGGAAGAGTGTCTCCACTGAGACACCCAGAGGGGAGAGTGTCTCCACTGAGACACCCAGAGGGGAGAGTGTCTCCACTGAGACACCCAGAGGGGAGAGTGTCTCCACTGAGACACACAGAGGGGAGAGTGTCTCTACTGAGACACCCAGAGGGGAGAGTGTCTCTACTGAGACACCCAGAAAGGAGAGTGTCTCTACTCAGACACCCAGAGGGGAGAGTGTCTCCACTGAGACACACAGAGGGGAGAGTCTCCACTGAGACACCCAGAGGGGAGAGTGTCTCACTGAGATACCCAGATGGGAGAGTGTCTCTACTGAGACACCCAGAGGGAAGAGTGTCTCCACTGAGACACCCAGAGGGGAGAGTGTCTTTACTGAGACACCCAGAGGGGAGAGTGTCTTTACTGAGACACCCAGAGGGGAGAGAGTCTCTACTGAGACACGCAGAGGGGAGAGTGTCTCCACTGAGACACCCAGAGGGGAGAATGTCTCTACTGAGACACCCAGAGGGGAGAGTGTCTCTACTGAGACACACAGAGGGGAGAGAGTCTCAACTGAGACACACAGAGGGGAGAGTGTCTCTACTGAGACACCCAGAGGGGAGAGTGTCTCTACTGAGACACCCAGAGGGGAGAGTGTCTCACTGAAACACCCAGAGGGGAGAGTGTCTCCACTGAGACACCCAGAGGGGAGAGTGTCTCCACTGAGACACCCAGAGGGGAGAGTGTCTCCACTGAGACACCCAGAGGGGAGAGTGTCTCCACTGAGACACCCAGAGGGGAGAGTGTCTCCACTGAGACACCCAGAGGGGAGAGTGTCTCTACTGAGACACCCAGAGGGGACAGTCTCAACTGAGACACCCAGAAAGGAGAGTGTCTCTACTGAGACACCCAGAGAGGACAGTCTTTACTGAGACACACAGAAGGGAGAGTGTCTGAGACACCCAGAAAGGAGAGTGTCTCTACTGAGACTCACAGAGGGGAGAGTGTCTCTACTGAGACACCCAGAGGGGAGAGTGTCTCTACTGAGACACCCAGAGGGGAGAGTGTCTCACTGAGACACACAGAGGGGAGAGTGTCTCTACTGAGACACACAGAGGGGAGAGTGTCTCTACTGAGACACACAGAGGGGAGAGTGTCTCTACTGAGACACACAGAGGGGAGAGTGTCTCTACTGAGACTCACAGAGGGGAGAGTGTCTCTACTGAGACACCCAGAGGGGACAGTCTCTACTGAGACACCCAGAGGGGAGAGTGTTTCTACTGAGACTCACAGAGGGGAGAGTGTCTCTACTGAGACACACAGAGGGGAGAGTGTCTCTACTGAGACACCCAGAGGGGAGAGTGTCTCTACTGAGAGTTACAGAGGGGAGAGTGTCTCTACTGAGACACCCAGAGGGGACAGTCTCAACTGAGACACCCAGAGGGGAGAGTGTCTCTACTGAGACACCCAGAGGGGAGAGTGTCTCTACTGAGACACCCAGAGGGGAGAGTGTCTCTACTGAGACACCCAGAGGGGAGAGTGTCTCTACTGAGACACCCAGAGGGGAGAGTGTCTCTACTGAGACTCACAGAGGGGAGAGTGTCTCTACTGAGACACCCAGAGGAGACAGTCTCAACTGAGACACCCAGAGGGGAGAGTGTCTCTACTGAGACACCCAGAGGGGAGAGTGTCTCTACTGAGACTCACAGAGGGGAGAGTGTCTCTACTGAGACACACAGAGGGGAGAGTGTCTCTACTGAGACACACAGAGGGGAGAGTGTCTCTACTGAGACACCCAGAGGGGAGAGTGTCTCTACTGAGACTCACAGAGGGGAGAGTGTCTCTACTGAGACACCCAGAGGGGACAGTCTCAACTGAGACACCCAGAGGGGAGAGTGTCTCTACTGAGACACCCAGAGGGGAGAGTGTCTCTACTGAGACACCCAGAGGGGACAGTTTCAACTGAGACACACAGAAAGGAGAGTGTCTCCTGCGCCGTAGTCGGGGGGTGAGAGTTGACCTCTTGCTGCTGCTGCCGTTGCGTTGCCATGCGTAGCTACGTGATCAACACGCTGGAGCTGCTCGTGGCCGAGGACTACATGATCGTGTACCTCAACGGTGCCACGCCGCACCGGCGCATGCCCGGCTTGGGCTGGCTCAAGCGCTGCTACACCATGATCGACCGGCGGTAGGGAACACGCGCGTCCGCGTGACCGCACGCCCACACGCTCGCTCCGCTTAGCCTAGCTAGGGCCCGTATCTAACGGAGAGGGCTCCTTACCTGTAAGAACGCCTGGCAGTTCGCCGGCGTTGGCTTAAACGAACCTGACTCTACCGATGAGACGCTTTGTGTCGAAACCGGTCCTGAATTTGCCTGCGTTGAACCAATGCTGCTGAAATGGTGCACTTTCAGAATGCCGTCTAGCTATGGGATGAGTAAGAAATACTCGAATATCTGTATGGAGGGACAGATTTGTAAAACAGGAGTGTTGTGTGCTTATTTAGGTATCTGTGTGTGTCTATGACTGCGTGCAAATGTCTTTACACGTGTGCATAATTATGTATGTGTGTCTTTGCTGTGTGCCTGTACGTGTGCATAACTGTGTGCGAGTGTGTCTCTCTGTGTGACCATGTTGTGTTTCTGTGCATGTGTCTGTGCGCGTGTGTATACAGTGAGGGAAATAAGTATTTGATACCCTGCTGATTTTGTATGTTTGCCCACTGACAAAGAAATGATCAGTCTATAAGTTTAATGGTAGGTTTATTTGAACAGTGAGAGACAGAATAACAACAAGAAAATCTAGAAAAACGCATGTCAAAAATGTTATAAATACTCTTTGGTTCTATTGGGTAAAGTCACGTAGGTGAAAATAAAATAACAAAAAATCACGACGTTTCGGCCACAACACAAGCGGCCTTCATCAGGTGAAGGGACGAGACTGTCTGGAGGACAGCGCTGGAGTGGGAGAAGCCACGCTTAGATCACGACCACAGCTTAAAGGTCGTGATCTAAGCGTGGCTTCTCCCACTCCAGCGCTGTCCTCCAGACAGTCTCGTCCCTTCACCTGATGAAGGCCGCTTGTGTTGTGGCCGAAACATCGTGATTTTTTGTTATTTTATTTTCACCTACGTGACTTTACCCAATAGAACCAAAGAGTATGGATCCTAGCAGTCACGAAAGCTTTAAATCTAGAATTTAAAAAAATGTTATAAATTGGTTTGCATTTTAATTAGGGAAATAAGTATTTAACCCCCTCTCAATCAGAAAGATTTCTGACTCCCAGGTGTCTTTTATACAGGTAACGAGCTGAAATTAGGAGCACACTCTTAAAGGGAGTCTCCTAATCGCAGCTTGTTACCCGTATAAAAGACACCTGTCCACAGAAGCAATCAATCAGATTCCAAACTCTCCACCATGGCCAAGACCAAAGAGCTCACCAAGGATGTCAGGGACAGGATTGTAGACCTACACACGGCTGGAATGGGCTACAAGACCATTGCCAAGCAGCTTGGTGAGAAGGTGACAACAATTGGTGCGATTATTCGCAAACGGAAGAAACACAAAAGAACTGTCAATCTCCCTCGGCTTGGGGCTTCATGCAAGATCTCACCTCGTGGAGTTGCAATGATCTTGAGAACGGTGAGGAATCAGCCCAGAACTACACGGGAGGATCTTGTCAATGATTTCAAGGCAGCTGGGACCATAGTTACCAAGAAAACAATTGGTAACACACTACGCCGTGAAGGACTGAAATCCTGCAGCACCCGCAAGGTCCCCCTGCTCAAGAAAGCACATATACATGCCCGTCTGAAGTTTGCCAATGAACATCTGAATGATTCAGAGGACAACTGGGTGAAAGTGTTGTGGTCAGATGAGACCAAAATGGAGCTCTTTGGCATTAACTCAACTCGCCGTGTTTGGAGGAGGAGGAATGCTGCCTATGACCCCAAGAACACCATCCCCACCGTCAAACATGGACGTGGAAACATTATGCTTTGGGGGTGTTTTTCTGCTAAGGGGACAGGACAACTTCACCGCATCAAAGGGACAATGGACGGGGCCATGTACCGTCAAATCTTGGGTGAGAACCTCCTTCCCTCAGCCAGGGCATCGAAAATGGGTCGTGGATGGGTATTCCAGCATGACAATGACCCAAAACACACGGCCAAGGCAACAAAGGAGTGGCTCAAGAAGAAGCACATTAAGGTCCTGGAGTGGCCTAGCAAGTCTCCAGACCTTAATCCCATAGGAAATCTGTGGAGGGAGCTGAAGGTTCGAGTTGCCAAACATCAGCCTCGAAACCTTAATGACTTGGAGAACATATTCTTAGTTCTTTCGGTAAAGTCACGTTGAAGGGAAACAATAAAATAATAAAATATATATAAAACATTATTATTTTATTGTTTCCCTTCAACGTGACTTTACCGAAAGAATTAAGAATATGAATTACTGCAGTCACGAAAGCTTTAAATCAAAAGACTTGGAGAACATCTGCAAAGAGTAGTGGGACAAAATCCCTCCTGAGATGTGTGCAAACCTGGTGGCCAACTACAAGAAACGTCTGACCTCTGTGATTGCCAACAAGGGTTTTGCCAGCAAGTACTAAGTCATGTTTTGCAGAGGGGTCAAATACTTATTTCCCTCATTAAAATGCAAATCAATTTATAACATTCTTGACATGCGTTTTTCTGGATGTTTTTGTTGTTATTCTCTCTCACTGTTCAAATAAACCGACCATTAAAATTATAGACTGATAATTTCTTTGTCAGTGGGCAAACGTACAAATCAGCAGGGGATCAAATACTTTTTTCCCTCACTGTAAGTGTTAGTGTTTCAGTGTGTGGGGAGCGGTAGTGTAGCAGCTAATGCGCTGCGCTATGAACCTGGCGATCCGAGTTCGATTCCCGTTCGCGGCCAACACCAGTGACGATTATCTGAACTGGTCCTGGGCCTCCGTTATTTCAATTGAGTACCCGGTGCGATGTGTAAACATCACCACTAAAGTGCTGAGCACCGAACAGTCCTTCCAACTATACTACTAACCTAAAAACATTCACCTATATCACTTTACACAATAAAAACAAATTATAACATAGAACATGATATTAAAATGAGTGAATACATTTTTTTTAAATTTACCTTTTCAGGCAACTGATCAAAAGATGTTGCTGCATGTTGGAATGACTGGCACGGCGATGTGGAGGCGTTACTGCTGTTGCACTGCAGGAATATGTACAACGTTGGCCGGGTCGCTTCTGAAAAAGAGTTACGTTGCTCAGTGGGCCTTACCTGGTAATTGGTAGTTTAAGGACACCGTGACGGCAGCCTCCCGGGCGGCTCCTCGTTTGGTGACGTCTCGGCGCGTGCCGTTGAGACATTTCGTTAACGCGGAAATTCGATTTCATTAATCGGGGAAAAAGAAAAAACTGTGTCCGTAAATTCTCAATTTCCGTGAACGCAAAATGTCGTAAACCGAACGTTCCGTAAAGCGAGGGATACCTGTAATTAGAAAAAAAACTCACGGGGCACCCCCCAGATGCGAAGCTCTGCATTGTCCACCCCTATGGTGTGTGCGTGATTTTTAATTTACAACTTAAATGGTCCGTTTCTTATACAGGGACTCCTCTACTTACTGTTTGAACATTCGACTTACGAACTTTCAGAGATACGAACAAACTGTTTGATGATCTCACGGCGCATAGCCGTCGTCAAATTTCGTTTCGCACGGAAATTTGATTTCGTCCGTCGAAAAAGTTCCTGTAGTAGTAATAATAAATTTGTCAATCGCGTCGCCGCGAAATTTCGATAACAAAACCGAACGCTCGTGAATGGAGGTACACCGCGCTCGCAACCAAAGTGGCCACCCACCGTTGTACAGGGACTACCTCTACCTACAAACGAGTTGGATTCCAGAGGTCTGTTCGTAAGTCGACTTGTTTGTAAATCCAACTTCACTCCTGTTGGTTCCAAACATGTACACTGAACACGGGAATTGGCTTTAAAAGTTGCATAATCTCCTGTAGATGTAGGTGCCGCTGGTTCTTCATGTTCTGCAGATGTAGATGCCACTGGTTCTTCATATTCTGCAGATGTCGATGCTAATTCCGTTTGGTGCTCGTGTTTTCGCTCTACTCTCTTGAAACACTTACCAAGAGACGTCTGCACAGTTGCTTTAATCGCAAGTCAACTTGTAACAAGCAATAGCATCGTAAACAGCTGCGGCTGGACATGGACAGGTTTGTTAGTATCTCTGAAAGTTCGTAAGTCGAATGTTCGTAAGTAGAGGAGTCCCTGTACACGTTCCGAATGAAACGTCTTGACGTGGCCGTGTGGTTAGCGCTGGGCTGGCAACAACCGAGCCTCCGGGTTTGAATCTGGGTTTCGGCCGCCCACCATTGTACGCACGTACAATATAACCCCTGGTAACGACCACGACTAATCGCTTAACGACGGGCCTCCATAGAGTCCAATATGTAATGTATAGTAGTGTATAGTAGTGGAGTGTATAGTGTAGTGTAGATTAGTGCCTCCATAGAGCCCAACGTGTACGCTTACCGACCATTCCCCTGTTAACGACGGGGTTACGACGAGCACGCGACCGCATATTTTGGCCAATCAGCGAGTTCCGAAGTGGTCTGACCAGGGCTCGACCAATTAACGACGTCCCTTCATTAGCAACATCTCTTTTGAATTCTTGGTGTACTGTATTTCCACGACTCGCTTAACGACCAAATCACTTGACGACCGGTTTCATGGAACCAATTGCCATCGTTGATATATATACTGTATATGTTGAACTTTGTTTGCACCGTGCGTAGCCAACCACAGATCATCGGGTTCTCAGCCTGGAGAGAGTTCATGGTTCTCCACTGGTCACCAGCGACTGCACAAAAAACTCATTTTTATTAAAAGTATTTTTTTACAGTAATTTTTTGCCAAATGCCACCACTGAATGTGATATAGTTTTACTGGCGTGCAACCAACCAACAACACACATGAGCGTTTGAGTCCTTAATAGGGGAATTGGCCAAACATCCCAATGTAGGACGCTCCCAGAAAAGTCATCAGACTTGACAATGCCTTCCTGGGCAAGTGACAGCAAATTGTTGATTTATCTTGCGTTTATTTTTGGGCCGCGATTTCCACTACTTTACTTTCCCCCACTATTCTTGTGCTTCTGGCGTCACGTGCTCACGGAATGCAGGAACCATTCAGAACTCCGGCAGAGCCAGCCTCCATGTCAGCAGGAGTGGATATCAGAGAGCTACCTCCGAGTATGCGATCGAAGGACGACTTTGTCCGTTGAGCGAAATTTGTACGAGCAAATAGCGAGTTGTATTCTCGATTTGCCCTCTGTTCAACACGGGCAGGGAGTGGCACTTTCCCACCACCCTGCTCCTACAGAGGGAAATGTTCATCCCTGTGAGAGATAAACTTGTGTTTAGAAATTCTCGAGATATTAAATTCACCCATAATTAAGTGCGCAAACAAATTGAATGTGATGGGGATTATTTTCGTGCAGCCGTTGGTGACCCGGCTAAGACCATTAAGGCACAACAACCGAGAGCCCGCTTTAACCACAGGCAACGACTGAGACCTGGAATCGAACCCAGGCTCTCAGCGGTGCCGGCTCGGCGTCTCTGACCTCTGAGCCGCCCGGGCCACCTTGAATCCGGTGCCGTTCTAACCGCGCTTGTGCCGGCAGGTTACGGAAGAACCTCAAGTCGCTGGTTATCGTTCACCCATCTTGGTTCATCCGGACGGTGCTGGCTTTCTCCCGGCCCTTCATCAGGTACTTACGGTTACTCGGGGATGCTCGTGGATACTCACGGGTACTCACGGGACGGTAAGGCCCTGCTGGAGACGACCACCACCAGACCTTTTTTTAAAAGTTCCGGCCTCAATGGGTGCTCGCTCGCACGTCCCACACCAACAGTCCGTACAACCGCACGCTAAACGTGTGTCCGCATGTGTGCTGTGAGTCTGCGAGCACTGGGAAGTGCACGCTTGGAATTACACCGAGACATGGGCAGACTGAGGAACGCGTCAAGTGCGCAGGTTCAGGACCGTTAAGAGCGGGAAGTGGGCCTGGGCGAGATTCCAACTCAAGAGACGATGGGCCGGTGACAGGGGCGCGACTATGGGGCGGGGGGGTATGTGGCAGCGTTATGCGATGCGTAGGGGGCTAGTTGGCCACAAGGTGGCGGGGGGGGGGGCCTGAATCAACAGATAAATAAGTAAGAACACGTTAAAAAATATTCTGAATTAAAAATATTCATAAAAAATTACCTGCGGTCTGCCATGAACCAAACCCGATTAACGCATCTGGCTAGTGTGTCAATAGAGCACCATCAAGTTCCACCCGCCTTGAGGAAATCCTCGACCGAGGGGCCGGCATGAAAGCAAGACGCACGATAACTTAATTGCGAGTAATTGTACCTTTAAATCTATTTATTAATACTGTCGCTGTAAGACCGTCTTCCTCGAGACACAAAAGACAGTGCAACTAAAATAACATACAGTATATAGTTATCGCCTACATATTATTGTGTACGGGGTTAAAAACATCGTAGCAATTTCAGTAAAAGTGAGTCGGGAGAAAGGAGGGGGACTGTCAGTCGTATCTTGAATAGCCCCTCCCCGTTGAAATGGGGAGTTCCACCCCTGGCTGTTGGTCGAGGCTAACGCCGGAGCGGCAGCCAAGGGAGGGAGCACGTGGAGAGTTACGTTACACCGGGCCACAGGTGGAGCGGTGCCGTGGGCTCGCGTGCGGGCCATGAGACTGATCGTCGCGGCGCCGCGACAGCTGGCGACGGCTTGGGGAGCCCTCCATCCAGCAGTGGATCGATCGTGGATGATGATGATGATGACGACGCTGTGTGTGTGCGCGTGAGCAGCACCGAGTAGTGTAGCGGTAAGCGCGCTGCGCTACGAACCTGGCAACCAGAATTTGATTCCCGTTCCCGGCCACCAACACCAGTGACGATTATATGAACTGGTTCCGGACCTCCCCTAGGTCGATTCATCCTCAAATAATTACCGGACACGATGCGTATGCATTGCCGCTCGGGAGACAAAGACGGCCGGATGTCGTGCCGACCACCCACCCCGTCGTGTGACATGCGGTCTCGTATGTACGTATGTTGAACCGTGCTAATCGGAGACACGTCTTCATAGGTGCTCGCTAACAGCACTTTCTCCAACAATATATGAAGGCTACATGGGGATCTTTGTCTTTACAGCACCAAGTTTTCGAGTAAAGTCCGCTACGTGCACAGCCTGGTGGAGCTGGCTCAGATCCTGCCCATGGAGCACATCCACATCCCCGACGGGGTCATGCGGTGAGCATACGTCCTCACTCGCCCTCACTCGTCCTCACTCGTCCTCACCCGCCCGCACTCGTCCTCACTCGCCCTCACTCGTCCTCACTCGCCCGCACTCGTCCTCCCTCGCCCGCACTCGCGCGCACTCGTCCTCACTCGCCCGCACACACTGCCGCGTGCACTCACAACACTCCGTGCCACACTGCGTGTTTGCGCCCCATCGTCTCCGCCATCGATCCCGCCGCTACCGTCGCCGTTTTTATTTGCTCGCGCTCCAGCGTCCTCGCCGTGTTGTGCCCCATCGCATGTGACCTCGTGTGACCCCCCCCCTGACCTCCTGACCCCCATCCCCAATGAAGGCTAGAGGAGGCGCGGTTCCGCAGGAGAAAGCGAAGGTAACAGCTCCCCCCACCATACCCCTCCCCTCCCACCCCCCACGTTTTTACCTCCCCTCTCTGCCTCGGGGCCCCCTCACTCTGCTTGCCTCGTTTCCACGAATGCCGGGGAGCCGAGTGGCCCAGTGGCCCGGTCGCAGCGGCAGGGCCCGGCTGCCGTGTGCCATGAGGCCACCTGGGATCGGCCTCTCTCGCTCCGCATCCCTGCCCCCCCCCCTCCCCTGCTTCAGGTGGGCCTGGAGCGAGGGCTGAGCGAGGTAGCCCCATCCGCCTCTAGGCCCTGCTTGGCCCCGATCCACATGCGTCTGTGAGGCCTCCCTGTCATGGTCTAGTTTGCGGCTCGGCTTTTAGCCAGTGGAGAACGGCCCCCTGCTGCGAGGGTCCCCGCGCAAGCTCGGCTCAGATGTGCCAGTGGAAAAGGGGCATTTGGTCCGGCTTGGTGTCGGCCCAGAGCCAGGGCTGTTCTCGCAGCCTGTGGAAACGAGGCATTCCTCTCTCTCTCTCTCTCCCCCTTTGGCGTCTCTCCCACCATCTCCCCAACCCCTCGCTGTCCAACCATCGCCACATTCCGATGAGCACGGTTGGCTACGTACGGTTCCACTGTACGCACATGCACTCGCAAGCACCAACAGCAAAGTCGTAATGTTTCGGCTTGTGTTGCGGCGCGGGACTCAAACAGAGATCCCGGAGTTTGAGGCGGTGACAGTGGTCGCCTAACAACTGAGCCAGCACCGCCGGGAACCTGAGTGCCAAATCAGGGTTTCGGCACACCAGTGATTAAACCGGGCTCTCTTGAGTGCAGTGAGCTGATGATGGTCTTGGCCAAGTCACCAATGACGTCACACAATACAACCAGACCACAATTTGGCCCAGAGGGTTTGTTTAGTTTTGTCTTCTGCGCCCGTTCGAATGCGACTTGGGGTACACGGCGAGACGCTTTGTATACCGTTGAGTTCATCATCATCATCATCTATGTCGTCATTTTAATTATTTTTCCCACCAGCTTTTAATTTCACTCCATGATGTTTCTGGTCCAGCCAGTAATGACTCTTACGTCTGTGCTTCATGGGGGACTGACAGCCATTCTTCATTTGCCAGTTTATTATTCTGCTGTCATTTATTATAATTGTATTTATTAGTATCGCACTTGTTTACCCAGGAAAGCGTCGGCGAGTCTCTTTTTCAGAAGGGCTCTGCCGATGTTTGGCAGTGGGGGGCGGGGGGGGGGGGCACTGTCGCTGTTGTGTGTATGGCTTCAGAATTGAGTAATTTGCAGTGTCAAATTGTCAGCATTGGGATGGTTGGCCAAGTCCGGTGGCACTTGCAAGTTTTCTTTGCTGTGCCAGGAAACGCGGAGAACCTCCGAAGGAATCCCAATGCAGAACGGGGGGAGATCAATAAACAAATATCTTTTGATTTAAAGCTTTCGTGACTGCAGGGATTCATATTCTTGGTTCTTTCGGTAAAGTCACGTAGAAGGGAAACAATAAAATAATAAAAATGTAAAACAATAAAATTCTCACGACGTTTCGACTGCAACACAAGCAATCATCATCAGGTGTGAAAACCACAGCAAGAAAATTTGAAAAAAGTGGCGTTTTTTTAACGTTAAAAAACCACACCCATCTCAAACCTTTATAAGTCCCTGCCTTAGCAGCGCTCCCGCCATTTATTTTTTCCTGCCTCAGTAGCTCTCACCTGATGACGATCGAAACGTCGTGATATTGTGATTATTTTTATTCTATCTACATGGCTTTACTGAAAGACCCAAAGAATATGAATATAAATATGTACTTTAGAAGTTTAATATTTAAAACGGTTGCACTCTATACGGTTTGCCGCGTGTGTATGTCCGTTTTTGTGTGTAGTGGTTATCTGTGTGTTTTGTGTGTGGGGAGCAGTAGTGTAGTGGGTTTGTGTGCGTAGTGGTTATGTGTGTGTTATGTGTGTGGGGAGCGGTTGTGTAGTGGTTATGTGTTGTGTGTGGGGAGCGGTAGTGTAGTGGTTATGTGTGTGTTATGTGTGTGGGGAGCGGTAGTGTAGTGGTTGTGTGTTGTGTGTGGGGAGCGGTAGTGTAGTGGTTGTGTGTGTTATGTGTGTGGAGAGCGGTAGTGTAGTGGTTGTGTGTGTTATGTGTGTGGGGAGCGGTAGTGTAGTGGTTGTGTGTTATGTGTGTGGGGAGCGGTAGTGTAGTGGTTGTGTGTTATGTGTGTGGGGAGTGTTAGTGTAGTGGTTGTGTGTTATGTGTGTGGGGAGCGGTAGTGTAGTGGTTGTGTGTTATGTGTGTGGGGAGCGGTAGTGTAGTGGTTGTGTGTTATGTGTGTGGGGAGCGGTAGTGTAGTGGTTGTGTGTTATGTGTGTGGAGAGCGGTAGTGTAGTGGTTGTGTGTGTTATGTGTGTGGGGAGCGGTAGTGTAGTGGTGATGTGTTATGTGTGTGGGGAGCGGTAATGTAGTGGTTGTGTGTGTGTTGTGTGTGGGGAGCGGTAGTGTAGTGGTTGTGTGTGTGTTGTGTGTGGGGAGCGGTAGTGTAGTGGTTGTGTGTTATGTGTGTGGGGAGCGGTAGTGTAGTGGTTGTGTGTTATGTGTGTGGAGAGCGGTAGTGTAGTGGTTGTGTGTGTTATGTGTGTGCGGAGTGGTAGTGTAGTGGTTATGTGTTATGTGTGTGGGGAGCGGTAGTGTAGTGGTTGTGTGTGTTATGTGTGTGGGGAGCGGTGGTGTAGTGGTGATGTGTGTGGGGAGCGGTAGTGTAGTGGTTGTGTGTGTTATGTGTGTGGGGAGCGGTAATGTAGTGGTGATGTGTGTGTGTTGTGTGTGGGGAGCGGTAGTGTAGTGGTGATGTGTGTGGGGAGCGGTAGTGTAGTGGTTGTGTGTGTTATGTGTGTGGGGAGCGGTGGTGTAGTGGTGATGTGTGTGGGGAGTGGTAGTGTAGTGGTTATGTGTGTTATGTGTGTGGGGAGCGGTAGTGTAGTGGTGATGTGTGTGGGGAGCGGTAGTGTAGTGGTGATGTGTAATGTGTGTGGGGAGCGGTAGTGTAGTGGTTGTGTGTTGTGTGTGGGGAGCGGTAGTGTAGTGGTGATGTTTATGTGTCCGGGGAGCGGTAGTGTAGTGGTGATGTGTGTTATGTGTGTGGGGAGTGGTAGTGTAGTGGTTGTGTGTGTTACGTGTGTGGGGAACGGTAGTGTAGTGGTTCGTGCGCCGTGCTACCAACCCCACGACCAGAGTTTGATGCCCGCTCAGAGTAAACATTGGTGACGAATATCTGAACCGGTCCTGGGCCTCCCCTATGTCGACTCAGCCTCAAATGAGTACCTGGTGCGGTATGTAAATATCGCTACTAGGGAGACAAAGACGGTCGGGCATGGTGCTGGCTACCCACCCCTTCACATGCCATTCCGGCTTTCATTGGTGCTACTCGCTAACAGCACTTGCCTCAACAGTCTGTTAAGGCTATATGGGGGATCTTTTCCTTGTTTGTTGTCATCACGAGCTTGTTATGAATGTGTCACTTGACAACCTTGCAAACGGGGCATCCAATCTCAGGGTTATTATCCCGGTGAAATATTTTAATGAAAAAAAGATATTGTTAATATGAATGATGGTGTTTGATGATGATGGTGATGGTAACGATGATGTTGATTTCTTGTCGATGTGTGCAGGCTCGAGGAGGAGTTGAGGGAAGCCAGCGAAACAATGAGGTGAGACCCACAGGTGTACTGTAAATACTGTATGTTGAACTTCTTTTGCACCTTAAATAGCCAACCGTGGCTAATTGGAAGTGCAGGGGAAGGACAACTAAAAGCAGTTGTAAAGAAATGAGATTGTCAATCTAGATTAAGTGTCTAGCTCTAGTGGCTTCTTAATATCGGAAGAGCGTTCCAGACGTTCTGCAGAAGCGCATCTGAAAGCGCCACGCGATGCGGTGACCGTCTTTGTTCGATGGCTAGCCCAAACAAATGAAAAAAAACCGATGCATCGATATCATTCTTTAACATCGGTCAGTTACTATGATTACAATTACGACTGTTTATGCCGTACAACCCCACCGAGCCTCAAGTCTCTTTCAGGAGGGACCTGCCCAGTCCTCACAGTCGGGAGTGCGACGTCTGTGTGACGTGCGGCCGACCGAGTAATTTGCGGGCAACTTTCACCAATAGCGGTTGCACTCTGCGATTGTTTTTTTTCCGCCTAAGCTCGCAAACGCACGCGCCGAATCGCCGGCGAGGAACCGGCGGCGTCGTGAGATTCGCCAAAACGCTCCGTGCCACCGGTGGCCGGTCCGCAGAGCGCTTTGATCCACGTCGGTGCCTCTCAACGCGCTCCGCCGCTGCCACCACCACCACAAGGGCTCTGAACAGCAGTTTAGGCGGATGGATTTAACCTCGTAATATACTCGGGACGTGAAGTACTCGCGCCATATATTGTGGTAGAAATATTTGTTTTTTTATGGACGGTATGGTATTCCCTCATTATTCGCAAGGGATACGTTCTGGAGAGGCTCATGAATGGAAAATTGCGTGGATAACGATATTGGCCTGCGAAAACAAATCTATTTCAAGAATTACCTCAAATCAATACATTAGCTTTTTCTCTCTCATCACTTGTTCCCATCGTATTCTCTCTCGTCACTGTATCTCTAATCATTCTATCATCACTTTATCTCTCATCACTTTATCTCTCTCGACGCACCAGTCATCGTGTAGAATTCCAGATGCGATTTGCGGATAGCCAAATTCGCGGACAGCAAGTTTGTGAATAACGAAGGAATACTTTACCGTTATTAATTCTTAGTCAAGGATTTTTATTTGCCTCCACCAGAAAGCTCTGACCGACAGCTACCCGATGCATTTCACCCTGGAATATACGAGAGACAAAGCACCAGCGCCATCTATTTAGAGGAAGTTGATATATATAAACACATGTAATTTTTTAGTGTACGAATTCTGAAGTCGGGGATTTTTATTTGCCATCAGCCATAACGAAAGCAGCCGTCTGTGCTTATGTGAGGGTTTGTCACGGATATTAATCCCTGAGATACGCAAATTCAAATTTAGCGACCCACGTGTTGGCCACCGCTGCTCTGTGCGATGGAGTTGCGTCACCCCTCGCAGCCACTGGAGGCGCTTCCGTTCGCTCATCGATCACCCCCAGCGAGTTTTAATCCGGCTTGGATATGCGCACGTGCAACATTTTGTACAAAACGCATCGTCTGCTTTTGGGTCTCTTCAACAAAACGAAAGAACCTGCGGATCACGCTGACGAGGGAACCTTGCATTACGTCTACTGCAGGAGCAGTAGACGTAATGTCATTACAGTGCCGTCGAAGCACTCTTATCTGTGATGAAGCCAGGGGAGGGATGAACCTCAAGGAACGTATCTCTGTGGTGGACCGCGGTGACCAGCGGGAAGCATTCGCTTCAGGGCACTCCTCAACTTCCAGTACGGCTCTCCCTCCCTGAGCTGTGGGGGGGGGGGTAGGCGGAGCAGTGAGCCCTTGAACTCCCAAACTGAGAGACGAGAAGAGGAACGCATAGATTAGGGGACGTACACACATTCCAGACGTCACGCTTAGTGAGAATGTGTGAGCGATGGCGAAGGCTTGGAGAGGCCTTCATCCAGCAGTGGATGATGATGACGACGAAGAGCCTGGATTTTGGACGGTCTGTGCTTAATGGGGTCCCCGCGTGTCACGGTGCAGACTTCGGCAGGAGCTGGAGGCCGTCGCCGAGGAGGAGAGGTAGGCCACACCCTCGCCTTGCCCACACGTCCAGCCACGACCTCTCCCAGGCCGGCCCCACCACACCCCGCGAGGGGTCTTATAAGCGGGACGGGTCAAAGGTTAAGGGCTCTCTCGCCCCCCTACCCTCTGACCTCTCCGCGGTCCTCCCCTCTCCCTCACTCCCAGGATCCGCATGCAGCACGCCTCCTCTTCCCCCTGCGCGCATGCACGCTCGCCAGGGTTGCCGCGATATCGTTTTTTAAGGTTCACAGTGGAATGATCTTTCATGCCGGCAGGTTTCCCTCAACTAGGGCAATTTTCGTTTCGCAATCGTGTCGCTTTAGTTGCTTCGCCGTGCCTGCCGCCAGGGAATGAAGGTCGCTTTGAAGGTCATTCCGCTGCAGTTCGCGGCAGCGCAAGCCTGCCAAAGGACGGACGTGCCAGTCACGGTAACTGGGCCGTCGACAATGCCTACGAACACACGTGCTGTCAGTTATGCGATAAAAAAATTTTTTTATGTATAAATTAACCACGGACACGATGATGCGGTTTAACCACGTGCCTTCAATTGGACCAGGACACGCTTTGCAAGGCACTCGTTTAGCAAGTAATAGCCACATAATTCGAACTTTGATCACTCTTGTTATTGCGAACTCTTAATTATTGCTCCTTCACGAACATTTTGGTCGGGAAACGAGCCATGATTGAAACGTCAGTGTCACCATATCGCAGCAACCGTAAACCATCGCCCTTTCCTGATCGCCCGCCCTCCGTTTCTTGATTAATTCCCTTTCTATTGAACCTCTCCCGTCACCTCGTCGCTCGTTTTGCTGCCCTCGTTTTGTTTGTTTTTTGCGTTGGTTTCAGATTTGGTTTTTGTTTTGTCGCCTTAACACAGAATGGATGACGCCTTGTTTAAAGCCGTGGCTGCCGCAATGTAAGCCCCAGCTCCTCCTCCTAACCCCTGACCCATAACCCCCCCCCCCTGACCCATAACCCCCCTGACCCATAACCCCCCTAACCCATAACCTCCCTGACCCATAACCTCCCACACCCCCCCACCGCTCACCTCAAGCTTTCCTTCGCAAACCAATCGGTAGAGCCCCTCCGGCGAGTGTTTTGGGGGGTTGTTAGCGCGTGACGTCCCACGTCCGTGACGCCAGGACCCCTCCCTGCACGTGGAGCGAAGCGTCGTGGACGGCCATACCCGGAACGCACATCGGAGAGCTGCTGCGGCACGACCTCGGGCACCAACACGGTCCGAGTATCGCGCTGCGAATGCCGAGGTGCACTCGGGCCAATCTGGTCTCGCCGTAGGCGTCGCTCGCTTCGAGCGTGCTCCCCGCACGCGACCCGATTGGGGCCTCCCCCGAGCAATCTCGTGTTGCAGCTCGGCTCGGTTAGCAGCCAGTGGAAAGAAAAGAAACAAGCACCCGTCGCCGCGCTGGCACGGCTCGGATGTGCGAGTGGGAAAGGGAGCCTCTTGCCATCCACCGTCCACTCGGCCCATCGCGGTCACCTCTGCTTAGACCGCCCTGCTCTAGGTGCGCTCCAGCGCGGGTGCTCACCCTCGCATTGCCGTCTCCCAGCAGGGAGTCGGAGGCGTCCACCTCGCAGTGACGGCGTCGGCCCGGGGGGGGGGTGAGCGGGGGTGGGAGGCGCGTCACCTCGCGGGTGCAGCCGCGACCTCGCCGGCGGCGTCGCGGCCGTGGTTGGCCGTCCGACGAAACCTCAAGTTCGACGACGCAGCACGGTGTGAGGGGTGGGGGTGGCGGGCGGGCGGGCGCATAGGACCGACACAAAACGCAACCCAACTTCGTCCGGCTATCTCCCTCCTGCTGGGCATCACCAGCCACGGCTGTCAGACGAGACGAGTTTGCGCGAGAGCACGCCATCGGCCGCGTGCTCTCTCGCGTCGCTCGACGAACACCCCCTTGTCCCCCACCCCCTTGTCCCCCGCCCCCTTGTCCCCCACCCCCTTGTCCCCCACCCCCTTGTCCCCCACCCCCTCCCGCCCCTTCCCCACCCCTCTGCATCGTACGGGGAGATGATTGCGATCGCTGAAGTGACGGCGGCGTGGGACGCCAACGAGCGTCGCGACGGGAGGAGCACCGGGTCTCGCCGCGCGACCTGAAGCCAATGCCGCGCGGGAAGCAGGCGCTTGCGCGGAGAGGGAACGAGGGGAGCGGAGAGGGTGAGGAGCACGACGGACGGCGTGGTTACCCGCGGGCCCTCGCGCCGAGCGTGGTTACCCGGCGAGGTCGCCAGGCAGGCCGGACCTCGTGCGCCACTGTCGACCGCGCACCACCGAGCCTCCCGCTACGACAACCTTCTTCGCGGTTGCGACTTTACGTTGGTGCGGCGTCATGAACGCGACCGCCGTGCAGAAAAACGGCGTCTTGAGACGGTGGGGCAGGTTCAGGTCGTGGGGAAGGACGTGGCGCTCGTAGGCGAGCGATGGTGAGGAAGGTCTCGAGGCTGGACTAGAGAGCAGCAGGCAGGGAGTCGACAGCACAGACGGCTGGGAGGGCGTTCCAGACTACGGGGATGGCAGAGGAGAACGAGCAACCTCCCACGAAGCCAGGGGTGGTGATCTTTTTGCTCATCAGGGGGGTCCAATTAGACTTCCGGATGCTTGTGGCGGATCGCACGTCAAGGCGCGAAGCTCGGCATTATCCATCAATGACGTGGCACGTAGCAGCGGGGAGAGGCCGTCACGGTGGCAGCGCTAGAATTAGAAACCCGTTGTCACCAAGTCGAAGATATTCCCCTCTAGAAGCTGATTATCGCAAAGATAAAATTCCACACACTCGTGTTCACGGTACAATTACTTGGTTTACGCTCGCAACTTCGCGTTAGAAATTGCACAATTCAGCGACGAATGCTTTCACGTTATTAAAATTGGCAGCGAGGTGGCTCGAGCGGTGGAACGTTTGCCGCTCATCGCAGAGGTTCAAGGTTCGAATCGAGCGGCGGCCTCCCGCGTTAATAATGCGGCGCAACAGCCATTGTGTGCCGGCGTCAGGGTCCACACTTGAAGAATTACGCCGCAAATTTACTGAATTGGGATTGTAAACGGAAATCACCGCCGCCTCCTGGCAGACGAATTCCCCCGAGGTCACTCTTGCAATTGACTCATCTTGGACTCCCGATTTCTCGCCTTGTTTAACAAAATACATTAGAAACGTGAAGGTATTACATTCGGTGCGTAAACAATTAAACCTAATACACGTTCATCAGTTTAAATAAAAATAAACATATCCAAAATTTGACAAAAATCCACGATCTGAAACATAAGAAATGCAAAACTCATCCGTACTTCACTTCCTTGGGCTGCGCAGATAAACTTGTGTGTTCAGCAACTGGCTCGGCAGCGGCCGGTAGATGCGTAGAGTTGCCTCTGATTCTAGCGCAGTGGGGTGGAGTGAACGTCGCGGATTACTCTCCGTCACCTTTGTAACGGAGAGTAATCCGCAACCAGCTACTGGGACAAGCCCAGTGGCAGACCCAATTGGAAGGAGGGGGGAGGGGGACGATTGAGAAAATTGTCTTTATTATGAACGTAGGGCCATATTGTAAAAGCTTCGAATTTTAGAGCCACCAGCCACCAGCCACCGCCCACCTCTCAGACACTCCCAGCTTCCAGAGTGTCTGTGACCCCACAGCAAAAGAGTGTATGCAATGCGGCACACAATAGCCTCCTCGCTCGCGTTACTGGTCGTTGTTAAGTTATATCGTGCGTGTGACATGCGTGGCGTATAAAGCTACAGCAGCACATAGACGAGGATTCCGTGCCGTCGAAAATCTGCGCGTGCGTGCGCGCGTGTGTTCGCGAATAAGGCATCGCCCAATCCTCGTGTGTTTATTTACCGCATTCCCCCGGATCGCGGAGACGTGCCGGAGCGTGAGACACACCCATAACCCGCGGTGCGTTCGACAGGGCAGAAGCGCCCTGCAGAGGGCTTGTGGAGCCAACGAGCCCCTTGTAAAGCAGCCACAGGAGAGCATTTGTGGCGAGGAGCTAACAACGGTCAGCGGTTGTAGGTGCGGGGTCGCGTCAGAAGTCCGGACCAATCGGTGGGCGCCGTTCCTTTGCTGCCGGCTCTCGGTTCGGCGGACACGCGCGCCAGCGCTCATTGGCCGAGCCGGGTGCGTTGTGACGTCACGCCGCCGTTGCTAGGCGCGGCGGCGGCGGCGGCGTCCGAGCCCGCGGCGCCGTTTGACGTCGAGGCGGAGGGGCCCGGCGCCAGCGAGTCGACAAGTCTGGTCACACGCCTACCGGGACCCCTCTGAGATGCACCCCCAACATTCGCTTTAAAATACGATAACAAACCCGTCGACCCGTACCAGTGCCTACCTTGTTACAGACCAATTCACACCTTGTTGGTCACCCGGTGCCCCTTATAAATCTCAATGTTCATCCTTACAAAGTGCTATCACAAGGCAGAAATACAAACACATTTTTGTTGTTGCTCGTTTTGAAACGGCTGTACGCCTTATGGACCTGAAAACTCAATTCCTCTGTGCAAGAATACGGAGTACACCGTACGGGTTGACACGGTACGCGATAAAGGGGATTGGTGGGGAATAAGTGCGTCTTATAATTATCTGGAGACATCGATCACCAGCCACGATGTTGTTCGCTGCGGTAGGACACCCGAACTGTGTGAGCCACAGTTGTCCTTTGACCGTGCTTCACCGCACTGGTCAATGCGGGTTGGTACATGCCCCCCCAAACCACATTGCCCCCCCCCACCCAAACTTGTACGCAGTGTTCGTAATATTACACACCGCCACGTCCCAGCGTTCTGATTGGCTTCAAGCCACGTGCCATTCAACGCGCGGGTAAGGGGGGGGGACGCGGGAGGTGGGGGGTGTTGGGTGTGGGGGGTACCAAGCACCTTGTGGTAAACACGCACTACACACGCACTACACACGCGCTGTCACGGGAGTGCGCCTTACAATACAGAATACGCCAATTCAATCGGTCGCCTATAACAATTCATACCCAAGTGGTTGCGCCGAACACTGCGTTAACGTGCGGCGTTGTTTGTGATTTCCACGTGGAAGTAATCCACTTCACCGAATCGTTCGCCCGCGAAATTATGATAAATACGGTCGGTTAATGTGTTGACCTGTGTTTGGGAGGAATTAAACAAATGAAAACGTTGCCATCGGTTCAGAGCAATCGATGACTGTGTGGCTCATTTTGGTGCGTCTATGTAGCTTTTTGTGCGTTGACGACCCCTAACATTAAATGCTCACGCCAATTTTTGTTTAAAAGGTCATTTAAATTAAATGCACCAACACCAAGCTGTTAAGGCACAGGAGTAATCCACGTGTACAGGGACTCCTCTACTTACGAACGAGTTAGGTTCCAGAGGTCTGTCCGTAAAGTCGATTTGTTCGCAAGTCCAACTTTACCCCTGTCGATTTCTCATGTTGCACGACATGTACATGTTGCAGGACATGTTGCGCGACATGTATATGTTGCGCGACATGTACACTAAACACGGGGAATGGCTTTAAAAGTTGTGTATTCTCCGGCGGTTGAACGTACGACTTTCGGTCCGAACAGGCAACTGGACATACGGACCAGGTTGTTCGTATCTCTTAAAGTTCGTAAGTCGAATGTTCATAAGTAGAGGAGTCCCGTGTATAAGAAATTGACCATCCAGGTTGTTTGTAAATTAAAAATCACGCACACACCATAAGGGTGGACAATGCAGAGCTTCGCATCTGGGGGTTCCCCGTGAGTGTTCCCCCCAATTACAGGTATCCCTCGCTTTCCGAACGTTCGGTTAACGACATTCGCGTTAACGTAAATTCACAAATTACGGACGCAATTTTTTTTCCCCCCGATTAACGCAATCGAATTTCCGCGTTAACGAAATTTCTCTACGACACGCGCAGTGACATAATCGAACGGGAAGCCACGAGGGAGGTTGGCGTCATCCATCGGCTGCCGCGTGACGGTGTGTCCGCATCACAACAGAAGCAACGCCTCCGACAACGCCTCGCCAGTCAGTCCAAGATGCAGCAACATCTTTGGAGAGTTCCCTGAAAAGGTGATTTTTTTCTTTTAAACTATTCAACCGTTTTCATATCCCCGTTCTTCATTATTTTAGTGTTGTGAAAAGTGATATAGGTGTATATTTTGTTTTAGGTTAGGAGTCGAGTTTGAATGACCAAAACAAAAATCTATTAATGAGAAAAGTAATTTCCGATTTACGACATTTCGTTTAACGCGTTGTTTTCAAAGAACGCATCCCCTTTCGTAAATCGAGTACAGCCCGTATGGGAAAATAAACTCATAGCCCCCACAAAACTCTCCGCCGTGCCGTTCAATGGCCGATCCAACCGCCCCACTCCCCATACCTTCCACCCTCCCCTCTCAATCGGTCGCAACTCGGTAGGGCAGCAGACAGCCGTCAACCTCCACCCCCTGGGCCTCTCGCGTGTGCGGTTGGGCAAGCGGCCGAAGTTTTGGTCCGCGTAGATGGCGAAAGCTGCGCCGCTGTGGAAGGAACACGGCTGAGAAAGCCACTGCGCTCCCAGGCGATGCATCTGTAAAGGAGCAGCGACGAGGTGTAGCAGAAGAGGAACAACTTTCCTTCCCCGTTTAGTCGCCTACACGTCGCTGACAGCATGGCAGCCATTGCCTTATCCGCTAGCGCGCCAGCAACTGGAGACCACGAGGCCGAACCTACCGGGCAGCAGAATGAATGAAGCATGGGGCGTCTCTGAGAGTCACGAGAGAAGAGAGCGGTCTTCTATCGAGCAGGCCACGCCTGCTAGTTAATTGCACGTGGTTAAAAGGGCCACTCATTACGTACCACTTCCCGTGCACGAGCCGGTGATATCTAGCCCTTCCCTCGTTTGTCAAAGACACGGATCCCTCGTGTAGCCTTAAGCAGACGCTTGGGACCAAGTGCTGTTTACGGAGCACCTTTTTCATCATCGTGTGGCCGGGGAAGCAGCTGTAGTTTGATGGCGAGGTTATAGCGATCCATTCGAAGGCTTCAGGTGAGAGCAGAGTGAGCGGTCGCGATGCCACCGGGGGACGGAATCTCCCGGGGCCAGGAGTTCGGGTGGTGCGTGGGGCGATCGTCTCGACTAACAGGTGGTGGCCACAGTCCCACGCCGTTCTGCTCCTCGCACTCCACTTGCGTGGAGGCAAGCGGCCGCCGCAATCGCCTTCCCCTGCCCCCTGTGCTCAAGCGCTCGAGGATTGGAATCCTGGGTAGGGGGGGGGCTTCACCGCTTAGTGTATCGATGACGTTTGCAGTCAACCGGGAGTTGCGCCATCGAGAGGGAGCGGCTGGCATCGGTGTGTAGGGGTTTGGAGTGGATTCCAGTCGGGGATGCGGGATTTCAGAGCTGTGCGTGCGTTGGGGGGTGGCCGTGGAATGTGGAGGTCCTGTGTCAGTGCGAGGGCTTCGCTGGGCTCAGAGTTGGTCGTTTCGGAGAATGTCTCCCCCTGCGGGCGTCTGGAGGTTCAATTGTGGGCTAGGGCAGGAAGCCCACTCGAGCTGGAGTTGGTCTCAGTGCTCCAGGAGGTATGCCGACTGCTGAGCCGGGTTGAGGAGCGCGACAGGAGGTACGTTGGGCGAGTGAAGCGTTGCGTGGCTGTCCCTGGCTCAGCTGCCCCAGGTGGTGCCCGGCAATGTCCGCACGAGGTTCACAACCTCGTCTTGACCTTTGACCCCGTGTTACTGGTAGGTGCTGGCCGGATGGTGAGCGTACGGTCAAGAGCGACGGCAGGGTGTTTTTGGTGTTCAGACCGTGTGGGTTAATAATAATAATAAGTGGCTTGGCCGCAGGACCGGGCAGGAAGGTGATTCCTGACCTTCGACTTGTTACCGGGGCACGGCCGAAGCGACGACAATCTTCGCAGCGCTTGGTGGGGGCCTCCCCATTGCTCGACCTATCCCGTCCAGAGAACGTATGGTCTGCAGACAGTGGCTTTTGTCTTCAGAAAACGTAGGGTCTGCAGACAGTGGCTTTTGTCTTCAGAAAACGTAGGGTCTGCAGACAGTGGCTTTTGTCTTCAGAGAACGTAGGGTCTGCAGACAGTGGCTTTTGTCTTCAGATAACGTAGGGTCTGCAGACAGTGGCTTTTGTCTTCAGAAAACGTAGGGTCTGCACACAGTGGCTTTTGTCTTCAGAGAACGAAGGGTCTGCCGACAGTGGCTTTTGTCTTCAGAGAACGTAGGGTCTGCAGACAGTGGCTTTTGTCTTCAGATAACGTAGGGTCTGCAGACAGTGGCTTTTGTCTTCAGAGAACGAAGGGTCTGCCGACAGTGGCTTTTGTCTCCAGAGAACGTAGGGTCTGCAGACAGTGGCTTTTGTCTTCAGAGAACGAAGGGTCTGCAGACAGTGGCTTTTGTCTTCATCTTCCCCCAGTGTCCCGGAGTCTTTTTTTAGCCAGGCGAGCCAGGCCCACGCCGTCAGCACGTGCGACGGAGCCGTGGACTTCGTGGGGGGCAGGTGACTGCAGTGCCGGATGATCCTAGTAGCAAAAGTAGCTTCACAAGCCACGGGCCCCGCACTTTCAAGGGCCCCGCGCTAAACGCTTTCAAGCTATCGATTCCGGTTCTGTGATTCTGCACTTGCTCTATTAATATAGTACTATACCGCCTTCAACTTTAACGAACGACTGGGTGTTTAAGGTTAGCGATTTGCCGTATTATCTGGCTGTATAGTAAATGAAAAAAATACAATTACTTTACTATGCAAGTAAAAAAAAGTGTTTTAATATTTGTGTTTTTTTTATTTAGGGCTCCTTTATAACATCGTGCTACAGGCCCCGCACTAGCTTAGTCCGGCACGGGGTGACTGGGGTCTCTGTTTTAAGGGGACCGGTCCGAGGACCGATCCCCGAGCAGCGCCTAAGGCTGGCACAGCACACACGAGGGCGTTGGTGGCCAATGCCCCCAACTCGACCGCCTTTGTCTCCCCCAGTGATGATGTTTACGCACCGCACCGGGTACTCGTTTAAGGCTGAGTCGACCTCGGGGAGGCCCCAGGACCGGTTCAGATAGTCGTCACTGGTGTTGGCCGTGAGCGGGAATCGAACTCGGGTTTGTCAGGTTCGTTTGCCTACGCAGCGCGCTAACCACTGTGCCACCGCTCCCCACACAGAGCGATACACACACACGCTCGCCTGGTAATAGGCATCATTAGATCACAAACAACAAACCCTATTTGGTCTATTAGCAACTGTAATGAACAAGGCATTGTTTCCTCCCAGACACGTGCGCACTCTGTACAGTCTTGGCATGTTTCATTATCTGATGAACGAAGAGCTATTGTTTGTGACTGTCGGAAACAATAGCTGTTCATTATCTAACGGGTCATGCGTTAACTCGGAAAAAAATAGCTTTTGGTTAAATTAGATAATGAATGAGCAGCTATTGTTCGCGACTGTAAGAAAATAACAATAGCTGTTGAGACAATGGTAACCAGCTGCAATGAGGCTGCTGACTGCACGCAGCTCCGCTCATTGGGTTACGTTCACGATTCCTCTAGCTTCCTTCTTCATGAAGCCAATGTGTCTGTCTGTGTCTTTCAATTTAAATACAACGCAGTTTTCTTTCACTCGAGGAGGGTGGCTGGAGATTTAATTCAATACATGTACAGATGTCTTGTGACCCCCCCCCCAAAAAAAAATAATTGACCCCTAACATTGAAATAAAACTTACTTTAAAATAAAAAGTTTTTTTACAGAATTAAATGGGGGTCACAAGATATCTGGACCGCTATGCATCGTGGAATTCTGTACCAAATCTGATAGTTGTTTACCCTTTAATGTAATTTAAATAGTAGCGTTATTATACAAATGAAATAATAAACGAACGTCTTGTATTCAATTGTGAGAGCGGTACCACGAGCGACTTCGTCGGAGTGTCTGCACGACGAGAGGAGGTGGAGTCAGGGACGTGACGCACGAGCGTGAAGCCGGAAAGACAATGGAGAGGAGAGAGAATGGGGAAATCGGAAGTAAAAGAATGGAAAATTCCCGTGCTGTTAGTCAGTGGCGGCTGGTTGACATTACCGCGAGATGGGGCTGTCGTGAGTGACCTCTGACAAGACGGTGTTCTCATTAAGAACCTCCTCGTCGTGTTATTGGCCTTCCCGTGAACGTGATGTTACTGTCTTGTCTACCAACGGTGAAGCATTTATAAACAATACGAAACTAAACAACAAAGCACTCCAATGCTTGTCCCCGTGACCCTCAAGTCCACGCTACGTAACCCCTTTGACACGGCCTTCTGGTGCGTGCAGGCCGCGAGCTGCTCCGTTTGCACGGTGCCACCTCGCGCGTTGAGACGCCGCCGTCTCATCCCAGCCACGGGCGCCTCTTTCACCACCGCCCTGAATGGGTTCAAAAGCGGCGTGGCTACAATGCTAAGAATATCGCAATGAATGAAGGGGGACACATCTATCACTCGGGACGCCTTCACAGCCGCCCCGAGGTACAAATCAGACTGTGGTGTTGCAGCGGTTTCTAATATGAACTTAAAATGTTATCTTTATTTGGCAATTTACGTTGAAAGAATCATTATGATTTTTAAAAATGTAACACAACAAAACAATAAAGCATTTTTAATAGGACAATCATTTCTCATCTCCAGCTGTTTGGTGGGGCAGCGCCACCAACGCCCCTAATGGACGAACCACGCCTGATGTTGGACTTCTTTCGCACCGTACGTAGCCAACCGTGCTAATCGGAGATGCGGGAACGGAGAAACGGCAGCCCGGGGAGCCAGGAGAGACGCTAGATGGGGAGGAAGAGGCGACACGAAGGCCTTCACGCTGCTGCACGGGGTGGCCGGCGTCTGTTTTCACAGTGGGCAGCGAGGAGAGGGGAGGGGTTCAGAGTGGGGGTGGCCACACAGACGTCACGTGATTTACGGGGAGGCTTGAGATGATTCAGATATAGAGACAGATGGGTTTGTTTGAATTATAATTTTTAAATCATAATAAAGCCATTGGTTGGACAACAGGTTGCTCCACGCAATTTTTATTGTACAAAAAAAATCAGTTTTCATTTTAAACCTGATACAAAAAAGTCAATAATGTAAATATCCAATGTTTTTATAAATCCTCAGGCCCTTCCTCAATGCTGGTAATCCTTCATAACGCGATGACTTCATAAAAGTAGCTCAAGTTTAAACAGATTATTTTTTTTCACATATCGAGAATTTGTCAAACAAATAAGGGGACAGGTGGTGAGGTCACGGAGGTCACAGAGGTCACGTCTCCAATGTTGCTGTACGTCGCGTAAGACTGTGCCACTTTAAAGTTACAAACTCAACATTTAAATATGACGACGATGATGATGCTGCTGCTGCTGGCACGCTCAGTCACGTTAGACCCGTGAAGGGTAAACATCTATCAACCCTGGGCGATCACTGACCGACTTACAGCCAACATCACCCAGCCCTCCCACCCACCTCCCCGTTAAAGCTCAAGAGAAAGTACATTGAGACGTATTCGACATTTCACTTTGTACATTATATCAAATTGTAGTAAAAAAAATTCGATACATTGTAAAACAAACACACAAAATAACGATGCATATTTCAACCGCCGTTAATCACCGTGATGTATAAACATGGAGTGGAGGGGTTTGAATCGGGAGTGGGGGGCGAGTAAAATATACTGCTGACAAAATTGCTGTTGTGGGTTTCGGCATTCAGGCAACCTTGTAAGCTTCACCCTCAACTTATTTCATCGTTTAAAAATAACAAATAAACATATAGAGGTATGTGATCTATACCTGACCAAGCTATAAAGAAGATCCTACTAACAGAAGTCTGTGTTTTTTTTTCTATGAGACACAATGCTACAATTATAAAAATACAAAAACATTAAATAATAATTCTGAAAAGTCACAACACCTAATATAAAGCATTATGAATTACCACAGTGAATGCTTTAAAAACACCCCCCCCCCATCACTAATAATCGTGGTGTCAAATTCAAGGCTTTCCCAACAAAGGATCATTCCCAGCCTCATCAGCAGTGCGCTGGCAGTCGGCGCAAACCGGCCAACGACCCCCCAGAGTGACATCTTTGCCGGAACGAGCCGTGCACGGGTTTGGCCGAGGAGACGAGACTCGCGGATTCTCCAGCTCTACCAGGAGAAGACATGCGGGCACCGCGACGAGGGGAGGACGGAGAGACGCCGAGGGGAGGACGGAGAGACGCCGAGGGGAGGACGGAGAGACGCCTCACGAAGGTCTCGCGGGCCACCTGACATCACCGCCGGCGCAGGAAAATCCGATAGGAAATTTTAAAAAAAAATCTGATTTTGAAAACCTGGGCCTTTCCTTAGAAGGGAGTCTTTAAGACTTAGCGGCGAAGGATGTCCTGGCGAGACAATTTTAATCCGACACGCCACGGTGTATTCATTTCGTTTTCTTTCCCCGCGAAAGGTCTTCTCTCAAACAGCCAACGCGTGCTTTGGGTCCGCCCCAGCAAAAAGCCTCCGCTAGCACCATAAATTGCGGCGCGTGTGACGACAACACACCGAGCACCGTTAGCAAGAGAAGGAAGATACAATCCGTCACGTCCACGACCGTCACGTGCCGAGTTGAAGCCCCGACGATGGATCGCTGAGTTCACGAGGTAGGGGCTCTATCCCCAACCCCATTCCTCAAGCTGCGCGCCAACTCTTTAATCGCTTGCGACAGGAGAGCACGTCTTTTTTCTGTGGTTTTTCCAGAAGCGCTGCTGCTGCTGCTGCAGCTCCACACGTTGCAGGCAGTGATACTAGCAAGGCACCCCATAGCAGCCTCATCGCCACAGCAGGCACCCGTGGTGAAAGTGTACATCTTACTTTCATATGAGAAGCAGTGCTTACCAATTAAAGCCATTTTAAAGGTATATCTTCCTTCTTCATAGTTTCCTATCATCCAATCACTTTCGGATGTAATACCTATCTCATGTCCTTTTGGGAGGCCACGAAAGTTTGTGTTTGAACATTAGCAGGTGTGGAGCGTCCGCAGGTTTGGAAATGGCACGTGTTGCATGTATGGATTCCGGCCGAACGAGTCGGAGATCGAGTCACATTGGGCTGTTCACCAACTCGGGGAATCGTGAACAGAGTTGGCCGGTGAAACCCACTGCCCTCAACGTGCCACGGGCCGTAACTACCACGTGACTACCACGTGACTACCACGTGACTACCACGTAACTACCACGTGCGGGCAACGTCAAGCGGTAAGTTGCCGAGCGCTGTTGGGCAGACTTGCTCCCTGCTCTCATTGTAACTCGATGATCTGAATGACGTGCCGCTCCGTGACAGTGCTCGCCACTGCGCGACGGCAAACGCGACGATAGCTCAACGCTCGGTCCAATTGCATTTTGAATACTTGCCCTTTTATATTTATGCCGCTTTCTGTAACATTTTTTTACAGGTTATATAATTAAGCCACGGTTAATAATTCGGGACTCGCGTCAGTCTGACGACTCGGGTTGGTGTGTTAATGTGAATGGCGACGATCGCCGGTACGCCGAGGTCAATTTTTTGTCCAACGAGGTGAAGTGTTACGTGAGCTAAAGTCATACGGAGAAATTATTCCATTAAAATTACAATTTGGTGTATTATTATGTTGGTAAGTTAATTGGTGCCGTGGAAGCTATCATCAGTGCTGCAATTAAAAACATTCACGACCACTCTGAAGCGTTGAGCCGATTTAATTTCATTGTCCGTGTCTTGTCGAAAGGGCCCCTGAGATATAAAATAACGTTTCGTGGAAAGGGGTGAGAAAGCGGCTGAGAGAAACTTTGTACTGAAGTCATTTGGTAGCATTCAATAAATATACGATTTTAATGACTACAGTAATAACACCAGTGTTGTTAACACGTCAGTGTAACCGTCCATGGTATTAAAATACCAGAGAGCCCAATTTATTTAAATGCTCAGTGATCGGTGTGAATAAAACACTCTAAGGGCCGTTTCTATCCTCAGTTTCGACATTTCAAGCAACAGGAGTTGAGGCTTAAATCGAGGACTACAAAACTGTAATTGAGAATGCCTGGATATTATTTTCTGTTTTCGTGGTAAGTTGGCGGTAACAACAAACGCAACGGATGACCTATGACCTATGACAGCCGCTCGTGGCCCTGAGAATTTCACACTCACAGCGGCGTGGGGTGGATTTAGCGCTGCGCTTGGGGGGAAATTTTCAAAAATCTCCATAATTTCACTTTTTTTACTTTTGTAACTTTGGCATTATTAAGTATAAATTCGACATAATTACAGTCTGCGAAAAGTCCATTGGGACCTTCCTAAACAAAAGAAAAACGACGACAAAACCGGGAGTGTGTTTCATTTACAAAATGTCAAAACGATCTTCATATTTCATTTGAAACATGTGAATTCCACACAAATCGCCAAAAATGGCCGCGACGACGATCTACCCTCCCCGACCCCCACCACTCCGACCTCCGTGGGCGCGCACCAGCGAACGCCGGGCCGCCCGCCCGCTCCGCTTACACGCACACACGCGCAGGCCTAGTACACGCGCGGGCCTAGTACACGCGCGGGCCTAGTACACGCGCGGGCCTAGTACACGCGCGGGCCTAGTACACGCGCGGGCCTAGTACACGCGCGGGCCTAGTACACGCGCGGGCCTAGTACACGCGCGGGCCTAGTACACGCGCGGGCCTAGTACACGCGCGGGCCTAGTACACGCGCGGGCCTAGTAGACGTCTATGTTCAGTTTGATGCGCAGCGCGGCGCCGTGCTCGCCCAGCAAGTAATCCGCGTCGTGCTGCCGCTCCATGCGCCGCATCTCGGCGCGCTTGAACGTCGGCAGGCCCACGATCTCGAGCGCGTACGGCCCGCGCCGCAGCTCGCCGGCGCCCCTCCGCCTCGCGTGCTGGTCCTTGCCGGCACCGGCGACCTGCAGCCAGGCGCCGTTCTCCTTGGGCTGCAGACGGAAGGCGCGCGAGCCGGGCCCACGCGACACCACGGCGTAGCGCACGTGGCGGTTGAGGGTGGCGAGCGCCGGGGTGAAACGCAGCAAGGGCTCGCCCGGACGCAGGGCCGAGGCGTTGAGGCGCAGCGTCACGGGCGCGTCCAGGTCCACGCTCGCCAGGCTCATGGGCTCCAGCTGCGAGCGCGGGATAAGGGAGGGGGGAGTGGGGTGGGGGGGGAGGTGGGATGAGATGGTGGCTCAGGGGGGCTAACGCTATGTCGGAGTATTAGGGTACAGGGTGTCTGAGTTTCAGCCACCCTCGTCAAAATCACGTTCGGAGGCACAGCAAGGTGCTGGTCTCAGCTCGGTCAATGATACAAATTAAAACGGCCATCGTATATATATAAAAAGAAAATTTCGGCTCCATTCGGCGTATTTCCAGCTCCGAGGACGAACATCTCCGAGTGCCGCGTGTCGGCGCGCGCAACGGCCGCGGTGCACGAGGCTGACCTCCCCGCCGGTGCCGTTGGCGCTGCGCCGCAGCCTCCCCGCCTTGCCGTGGCCATTGACCTTGCACTCGTAGCACGCTTCGTGCGACAGGGCGTCCTCGGAGCCCTCCGCCGCCTCCGACAGCTCCGCCCCGTCAAACTCCTCCAGGCCCTCGTCGCCGCCGTTGACCTGGGCGAAGCCTAGGCCTGTGAGGCAGTGCCTGCGCACGGGCGAGGCGGGCGGTGGGGGGGGTGAGAAACGGCGGAAGCGTGAGGCTCGAGAGCGAGCGGGTTTGAGTCGTCGCGCTCGTGTCCTCGCGAGCTCTCGGACCGGCGGCGACTCGCGCGAATCCGCGCGGGTTTACTCCGAGCCCTCCTCGATTTCCTCCGCCACGTGCATTTACACGCGAACGCGAACGCCTCGTCCGCGCTAGGCCCGTACCCCGACGAGAACCACTCACCCTTGGCCGGCGCGGTAGTACCCGCTGGGACAACCGCACAGGTAACCGCCCTCGGTGTTGGAGCAGCCGTAGTTGCAGGGCGCGTGCGAGCCGGAGCACTCGTTGACGTCCTGGCAGCCGCTGCCGACGCCGTGCTGGTCGAAGGCGAACCCGGAGGGGCACAGGCACTTGTAGCTGCCCAGCGTGTTGTGGCACGACGCGGAGCCGCACAGCTGACGGTTGGCGCACTCGTTCTCATCTGCATGGTTCAGTGCGGGGGGGTGGGCGGGGGAGGGGCGAACGCGCAGAGTGGCGGCGTCACGGTGGCAGACCTGGCCCCCAGGCTCCAGTCTTGGATCGTATTTGGTTGGGCTCATACCTATGGTTGCAGCGCCGCAGTGGCGAGATGTTAACTACTTCATCTGGTGCGCAAGAGATCGTGGGTTCGAACCCGATCATGACGCCTGCTCTATAATTGGAGTCTGCATTTTTTTCCCTGCGGTCGCGTGGATTTTTCTCCGGGTCCTACTGTTTTTTCCCTCCACATTTAGAATCAACACCACGCGCTTGAGAGCATTTGGCTGCTCTAAATTTCCACGTGATAAGCCACTGAAGAAGAGCTACGTAGCTCAGTGGGCCTTACCTGGTAAAATAAAAAAACTAGTTTTAGTTTAGTGGCTTTAATAGCTTCGTGAGGAGAGATGGCAAAGGCCTTCATCCAGCAGTGGATAGCTCATGTCTGATGGTAATGATGACGATAACGAACAGCACGATGTAAGTGGATTCGTTTGGGTTGGGGGGGATTTGATGCCGACTTCCTAGATTTTCCCCGATGATGCTTGATGTAGTTTCACTACACTTGGTTATGAGAATTGTTATAATTATATTATTATTGTTCTTCAATTTACCGGTGAGCCGAAGTAATAATGAAAGGATCGTTAAATGCTTGTGCACCACGTGACAAGTTAATTTGCGGGGCTGTGTCGGGTGGTGGAGAGCAATACCAATTTTGCCAGATCATTACGTAGTAGCCATAACCAGAAATATAACATGAACATCATGAGAATAATGTCAACTTGTAACACGCCACGCAGCATTCGCTCACTCTTGTAGACAGGGAGATGCGAAGAGGAACCACATACAAGCGTGAAGGCAGCCACGCGATGAGCCCGTGCCAACAATTGCCCAAGCTCTGCGGTCCTCCATATATGAAGCTGTAATCGGCCAATTAACGGGTGTTTACATGTGCGAGGAAACCTGGAGCACCCGGAGAAATCCCAGGCGTGCGAGGGGGAAACATTCGATCCCAAACAGACGGAACGGGCGGGAGTCCACATTTGTGCCGCACCACCGCCTTCTCCTGGCGTGCCAGGGCAGGGCATGGCACCTCCTCGACGCCCACGGCAAGGGAAGTTTCGCACAACGTTCGCGCGGCAGTCCACCGACCCTCGTGTTGAGCCCTTGCCGACGACACGTGCTCCGCGCGATCCGCAGTGCGGGGTTACAGGCCACGTGCCAAGTCGCCGCCGCCGCCAGGAAGAATTTACTTTGAAAGCCCCAAGAACGGTGGGGGGCTAGACGGGGAGGACGCCGGTACGCGGACGTGGCGCGGGAAGCGGGGGGGGGGGTGGTGCTCGGCGTGATGACGTCGTAGCGGCCCCCGCCCCCTCCCTCCCGCGTGTGCCCCGCTGCAACACCCACCGATGCACTGGTTCCACTGGTAGTGCTGCAGGTATCCCTGCGGGCAGGAGCAGCGGTAGCCGCCCAGCATGTTCTGGCAGCCGTGCTGGCACCGGTGGCTGCCGTCGCATTCGTTCACGTCTGCAGAAAAAAAACGGGTGGCATTGCGAGCGCGGGGTTTTTGTTCGTCTCTGTGTGTGTGTTTGTGTTTCACAGCCGTCGTCGGCGTCACGGAGATGATACGTCCCGCATGGATCTCTCGCGGGAGCGCTGCGACACCCTTCGCGATGTGATAACGGCCAACGGGAGTGGATATAGAGCTACCTGCAGGTGACCACACGGGGTCCATACGCAGTAGAGGGCAGCACTTCCTCTAGTCGCTCTGCCGTAAGAGAGTGAGATTCGTTGCATGACGGCCGAACAGATATTTTAAATCTCAAAGCTGGAATTGAGCCAGATAAAGCGCAGGACCAGATCTAACGTGATGGGGTTTTTGTTCGTTCTTGTCCAGTCATTGGTTAATGGGTTGAGTCCACTCATTTGAGGCCGAGTCGACCTAGGGGAGGCCCAGGACCGGTTCAAATATTCACCCACTATTGGTCGTGAGCGAGAGTGGAACTCGGGTGGCCGCGTTCGCGTCGAAGTGCGCCAACCATTGCACCGCCGCTCCCGACGCATACAAATACACCCACGCACACGTGCATCGCGAACACGGAAATGACACGCGTGGCTTTCACCGCAACTTATGCAGCTGCTGTTTCCCCAGTCGCTGAGTACACACCGGGCGCGTGAACAACTCTGACCCTGACGCCGCACTGCAAGGGTGCAGTGAGGCGGGGAATGAGACCGGCGGTCTCGCGCGCCAGCGCAGACCTCATCTCTATTCTCATTGTGTATTTACACAGCGCCTTCGATCGAGGAGCTTCACGTAATAAAAAAAATGGTACGAAAAAAAAGCCACGCTTTAGATGGACGGGTGCGTGGAAGGGATGAGGACTGGGTGACCACGACGGAGGGGTGAGGAGGGGTTGGGGAAGGGTAGGGGAGGGGTCACGACAGAGGGGTGAGGAGGGGTTGAGAAGGGTAGGGGAGGGGAGGGGAGGGAAGTGGAGGGGCAATGGAGAAGAGCTGAGCTCTGGCGTGCCGCTGACTGACCTTCACAGTTGACCCCAGTCCCATCGATGGAGAAGCCGTGCTGACACTCGCAGGAGAAGCTGCCCGGAGAGTTCTGGCACATTCCTCGTGCGCCGCACAAACTCGGCTGGGAGACGCACTCGTTGTTGTCTGAGTGGAACGGACACGTGGGGTTACATAGGTGCGTGTCCGTGTCCGCGTGTGTCCGTGTACCTATGTCGACCGGACGTGCTGCTGGGGCCACCCACCTCTTTTGTGTGCCGTGCCGACCTTCAGAGATGCTACTGACTAACAGGACTTGCCCGAACAGTCTGGCAAGGCTATATGGGGTGTCTTTGTGTTTTGTCTTGCGTACCGATGTGGGGAGCAGTGGTGTAGTGGTTAGCGCGCTGCGCTACGAACCCTGCCACTAGAGTTTGATTCTCGCTAACGGCAAATATCGGTGGTGTATATCTGAACCGGTCCTGGGCCTCCCCTAGGTCAACTCATGTCTTAATTGAGAAGCTGGTGCGGTGTCATCAGCATTGGGGAGACAAAGGCGGCCGGGCATGGTGCTGGCAACCCGTCCCCCTCGTGTGCTGTGCCGGCCTTCATCGGTGCTGCTAATCGCTAACAGCACTTGCCCCAACAGTGTTAGAAGAGGCTAGATGGGAGATCTTTGACTTTATGTACCTGTGTGTGTCTGAGTGTCCCTGCTACCCCGGTGACCTGCGGGGTCTTGCACGGCCATCGGAAGCCAGCGGGTATCCAATTGCCTCGGTTAACTTAGCCTGAAACAGTGTGTTAATATCAGCACTATAGACAAAGACATCAAGGCATGAGTCTGGTCACAATACACGCCCGTGCATTTACACTCATTCATTGCCTCAAAATATCTCAATGAAAAGAGGACCGCAGAGCTTGGGAAACTTTTGCCGCCGGCTCCCCGCCTAGCTGCTGCCTCTCCCGCTTCTCCACAATCCCCCTGGGCGACCGCGAGCGATGCGGTTTGCAGGAACGTCGGCGATGCGACGCGCGAAGCTAAACGTCGACATCGTTAGATTTGGCGCGACCCACGCCGCTTCCACGCGGGCTCCAAACAGAAACGTCGCCGTCGCCCCTCGCGTCGCACCAACTCTCGTCCGGGGCCCGGGGCGCTGCCGTGGGAGTCGGCGGGTGGGGGTGCGGGGTGCTCACCTATGCAGGCCGAGTGGTGCTGCGCGAAGCCGGGTGGGCACTTGCAGTTGAAGCTCCCGATGGTGTTGACGCACAGGAACTGGCAGTTGTGCTGCTTGCTGGCGCACTCGTCCAGGTCTGTGGCACGACGCGGGCAGACACGAAGCGCGCCCCGTGTTAGGCGCTCACTCGCACACCCAAGGGTGCACGCTCACACATACACACACACACACATATATATACACGGACATACGCATGTATGCACGCTCACACGCTCACACGTACGCACGCTCACACGTACGCACGCTCACACGTACGCACAGGTTGTTGGTCATTTTTGCGGGGTGGCTCCGGTGGAGAAAGGAGCGGCCTTCGTTGGGAGGTGGCAAGAGAGCGAGAGAGAGAGTGAGAGAGCGAGAGAAACAGCGAGAGAGATAGAGAGCGAGAGAGAGATAGAGAGCGAGAGAGAAAAAGAGAGCGAGAGAGAGCGAGAGAGCGAGAGAGAGCGAGAGAGTGAGAGAGCGAGAGAGAGAGAGCGAGAGAGACAGCGAGAGAGATAGAGAGCGAGAGAGAGATAGAGAGCGAGAGAGAAAAAGAGAGCGAGAGAGAGCGAGAGAGAGAGAGCGAGAGAGAGCGAGAGAGAGCGAGAGAGATAGAGAGCGAGAGAGATAGAGAGCGAGAGAAAAAAAGAGAGAGCGAGAGAGTGAGAGAGAGCGAGAGAGAGCGAGAGAGAGAGAGCGAGAGAGAGAGCGAGAGAGATAGAGAGCGAGAGAAAAAAAGAGAGCGAGAGAGTGAGAGAGAGCGAGAGAGAGAGAGCGAGAGAGAGAGCGAGAGAAAAAAAGAGAGAGTGAGAGAGTGAGAGAAAGCGAGAGAGAGCGAGAGAGAGCGAGAGAGATAGCGAGAGAGATAGAGAGCGAGAGAAAAAAAGAGAGCGAGAGAGTGAGAGAGAGCGAGAGAGAGAGCGAGAGAGGGAGAGTGAGAGAGAGAGCGAGTGAGAGAGAGAGAGCGAGAGAGTGAGAGAGAGCGAGCGAGAGAGTGAGAGAGAGAGAGCGAGAGAGAGCGAGCGAGAGAGAGAGAGCGAGAGAGTGAGAGAGAGAGCGAGCGAGAGAGCGAGAGAGAGAGCGAGAGAGTGAGTGAGAGAGAGCGAGAGAGAGAGCGAGAGAGGGAGAGTGAGAGAGAGAGCGAGTGAGAGAGAGAGAGCGAGAGAGTGAGAGGGAGAGTGAGAGAGAGAGCGAGAGAGCGAGAGAGAGAGTGAGAGAGTGAGAGAGAGAGCGAGAGAGCGAGAGAGGGAGAGTGAGAGAGAGAGCGAGAGAGCGAGAGTGGGAGAGTGAGAGAGAGAGCGAGCGAGAGAGCGAGAGAGAGAGCAAGAGAGAGCGAGCGAGAGAGAGAGAGTGAGAGAGAGAGAGCAAGAGAGAGAGAGCGAGAGAGAGTGCGAGAGAGAGAGCAAGAGAGAGAGCTCACCCTTGCAGGTCTTGCCGTCCTCCTGCATGATGTAGCCACGTGGGCACGAGCACTGGAAGCTGCCCTCCGTGTTCTTGCAGATGAAATTGCATGGCTTGGGCGACTGTGAGCATTCGTCCAAGTCTGCAGAGGCAACACATAATGGTGCCAAAGGAATGTAGTGACAAGTAAAACGTGTCTGCCTCCACAGCGCTGCAGGGGCAAGGGTTGGTGGATCACACAAATGTCACGAAACTCCCTTCCCTTGCTTGCCAGGAGAAGAAAACAATAATGTTCCGTTTGTATGGGATAGAGTGTTTCCCCATCACACGTTTAGGTGGTCTCCAGACGCTCCGGTTTCTTTCCACTCATCAATTGTCCGAAAATATATTTATATATAACAGGAGCACTTTTGCACGTTACAAGTTTAATTTATTATTTTAATTCAAGCTTTTTTTTTTAATCTTATCCAGCACCCAAAGCATTCTGCCAAATCCTGTCCCAGTCAAATTTCACTCGGCGGGAAGTCGCTCCTTCTCCTCCCTCCCCTCAGCCGTTGGTGCTATCGACTACTCTGCTCTCGTTCCAGTCCAGGCTCAGCACTTCCCCCTTTCCTGCCGTCTCTCTCTCTCCCGTCAATAGAACAAAAAGCGTTTCCTCGTTCCCAGGGTGCCCACGTCGCACCGCCGTGCAGCGGCGGCGGCGGCGTGCTTTGGGTCGATCTGCCGGTGTGGCGGCGGCCTCGGTGGCTCCACCGCGATTGACGCCGTGCGTGCCTCGCCGTTGGTGTTGCGTCACTCCTGCGACATTCCCGCGTAGGCCCAAGGGGCCACGCGGGTTTTTGGGCGACGTCGCTTTTGTCGGCGAGAAGACACGCAAGTGGTTACGCGCCTGTGGGTTATCTGAAAATCGTGGAAGGGATTTATTTTTGTTCGATCTGAAATTGGCGTAAACATTTTTTTTAAATCTGAGACGTTTCAATGCGAAACGAATTCCTAGTTGGGTACACATTTCCACGTGGGCAGCCGCTTGTTGTTTTGAGTTGCGTCTCACGTTGAGCGCCGTCCACTGTCAAAAACTACTCGGTCTCCCCGGACGACGCAATCCGCGGGCTGCCGACGCCTCGAGCGAGGAGACGCCACCGCGGACCTACCGACACAGGCGGTGGAGGTGATGTCCGTGGTGTAGCCGCGGTTGCACATGCAGCGGTACGAGCCGGCGCTGTTGATGCACTCCCCGTTGTGGCACGGATTGGCCAACACCTTGCACTCGTCGATGTCTGCGGGGAAACATCAGAATCAGAATATTTATTTGCTCATACCGGAGGAATCCGATGAGCTACGAAGCTCTTTTTTTCGCAGACGTCCAGCAGACACGCGGGCCGCGCCCCCCCCCCCCCCCCCCCCGTTCGGCTCGCGTGGCGTGACGGACGCCGCCTCTACGACGCTCGCCTCCGTTAGGCGTCCGACTCCGAAGCTACCCCAGACGGTCACCCAAAGTGAGGCGTTGAGAAGCGGTGCAGCTGAAGGGACCGGCGTGACCCAAGGAGCTGACGAGAGAGATGATTTTTTTCGATAGATAGATTTTATTCACGTCAACTGGAAGGGCCCAATGAGCTGTCATGGGCGTCCTGCGATGTAATTGTCTCCATTCTCTCTATTTTTATTTCACCAGCCTAGGTCCCACTGAGCTACATAGCCCTTTGTCAGAAGCGACCACAAATTACAGTTCAACAAAAGTGGATTTTTACGTGGACATTTATAGCAGCCAAATACTCTAAAAGGGAAGCTGATTCTAAATGTCGAGGCAAAAACTAGAGGAGCCGGAGAAAAATCCACGCGATCACAGGGAGAACACGCAGGGTTTGGGATGGAACGCACGAACCCACGACCTCCTGTATACCAGGCGAGGTAGTTAGCATCTCCTAGCCACCGTGGCGCCACAAGATCAGTGCACCGACCCCGCCGATACACACTGCAGCGTACCGTCCCTACCAATCATGGCCAAGAGATCTTGCCAGCTCCACTCGTAACAATAAAAAAACCCTATACAGTACAGAGCTTAATATCGTGTCAAAAGATTTGAATATTGTTTAGTGTGTAGCAGTTAACGCACTGCACTACAAATCCGCCGACCCGAGTTCGACTCGTGCTCACGGCCACCACCGGTGACGATTATCTAAACCAGTCCTAGGCCTCCCGTAGGTCGGCTCAGCCTCAAATGAGTACCTGGTGCGGTGTGTAGTAAACATCGCCACTGGGGAGAGAAAGGCCACCGGGCGTGGTGCTGGCCACCCACCCCCTCGTGTGCCATGCCGGCCTTCGTAGGTGCTCGCAGCACTTGCCCCAACAGCGTGTTAAGGCTATACGGGGGATCTTTGCCTTTGTTGCGTGCGTGCGTGCGTGCGTATGTGCGCGTGCGCTGCGTGCTGACCGCGTCCGTCCGTGGTGTAGCCCGGCCCGTGCGGGCACAGCTTGCGGTATTCCCGCGTGCCGGGGAAGGGGCACATCTCGCAGTGCCCGCCCCAGCCGCGCCCGCCGTCGCAGCAGCACTCCGACTTGGTGACGGCCTGCCGGCTGCTGGAGGACATCTGGCACAGGCCCTGCACCGCCTCGGCAAAGCACAGGCCCTGGCGGTTGTCTGCGCGCGTGCGTGTTTGACGGGAGTGGGCGTGAGGGTGCGCGTGTGTGTGTGTGTGTACAGACGGTGTGTGTCGTGGCAGAGGTGGGTTGTGTTCACAGAAGTACAATGTGAAAAAATTGAAACCTTTTCGTGAGCACGACTGCAGTCTTGTCGCTGCTTTCGAGGCGTTGTTGTTTCAAGCTCCGCTCTCTAGATTGAAAGGCATTAAGCTGGGGGTGTGTGTGTGTGTGTTGAAGCGTGACCATCTTTTTAACTTTAATCATTATATATTAGGCCCAGAGCGACTTATAATGCACAGAATACGGCATTTTATTTAAAAAAACGGCCCGCAGTGGGGCGGACCGGTGGCCTCTGCCCAAGGGGCGCTCCGCGTGGTCCACCGAGCACGCGGAACAACAACGGGCACTATTTCATCGTGTGTTGTTAGGAAATCGAAGCTGCAGTCGTAATCATGGAGCAACGTTCAAAACTTGCAACGTGTCCAGCTTTGCACGGACACCGCGCCACCCACGTCGAGCAAGCGGAGAAACAAGTCACCCCGCAGGGCTTGAGCGACACTAGCACTGGGCTTGTCGGAGCCTGGGGGACGTCCCCCCCCTGCCCCCCCTGCCCCCCTGCCCCCCCCCTCCACCCCCACCCCCACCCCCCCCCGTGTCACCCTCCCGCGTACCCAGGCAATCGACGCCGCTGTCGCTCTCCGCGAAGCCCTCGTTGCAGTCGCAGCGGTAGCTGCCGAACGTGTTGAGGCAGCGTCCGTTCTCGCAGACGCCCGGCTTGGCACGGCACTCGTTCTCGTCTTGGGTGGGGGGGGGGGTTCCGGACAGCAGGGGTCGTCCAGAGGTCGACGGTCGGCACGGCGGCGTAACGAGGTAGGGGAGAGCCGGGTAGGGGACGACGCGGTGATGTGGACGAGGACCAGGGCTGAATTTCTCGTGGAATATTTTCCAAACTCCCATCCTCATCCCCCGTGAGGGGAAATAATTTCTGGAGCTCAGACCAAGGGTGCTCCGGATGAAATTAAGCCCTGGTGGAGACCATTGTTGACCATGCCACCCGTTAGGCCATGACACAATCGTCGCCAGGAAAGTTTGTTCCACGGTTTTCTCAGAGAACGAAAAAGAAAACGCCGTAGTTTCCAAAAACCCTGAAAAATCTGGTCGCCGCACGGCATTGTGGGCAACTGGGATGGCAACCTCCAATCAGATCACGGGCGGAGGTCATGTGACTACCCGAGAGCGTAGACCATCGTTCGCACCTCCGATTAACGCGGTTGGCTATGTACGGTGCGTAATAAGTCATACGTTCATAACATACATGAAATGCAACACGCATGTTCGTGGCATGCTGTGCTTTCGTTGGCTGGAGAGAGGTCTCGGTGCCAGCGGGTTTCCCGTGGCGTTCACGCGCGCCCCCGAAACTAAACTCACCGGTGCAGCCCTCGCCGTCCGGCCTGCGGACCATGCCCGGCGGGCAGATGCACATGAACGTGCCAATGAGGTTCTTGCAGACCATCTGCCGCGAGTCGCAGTTGTGCAGCCCCTCCGCGCACTCGTCCAGGTCTGTGGACGCGGGCAACGGCGCAAAGTGAACGAGACGGCCGATTCACCGCGGGAAGGCACCTCGACGACACGGAGCGCCGCGAAGCAGCTCGGAGCGCCGTCAGCATAACGGGTTCCCGCCGAGGGCCCGCGACGGCAGCGCAAGCGCCTGCGGCGAGCCAGCACCGCGGGTGGCAGCTGATCTAGTCCGCTTCTTCCTTAGATATTTCTCCGCTCGCATTTCCGACGTGCGCTACACCCCGGCAGTAAACGTGCGGCCCGGCGTTCCGCGCCGTGCGCGTCCTCATTCACAGAGCTTGTTGGGGAAGAGCGGAGCGGTTAACATGTGGGAGGCCTAGGATCTGCGCACGTTGGGAGCTGGGAGGTAGGGTGGTCGGGGGGGGGGGTAAGGGGGGGCGGGGGGGCTGGCGGAGAGGGTGGGCTGGAGGGGGGCGTGCCTCTTGGTGATACTGGGCCCAAGGGTCTCGGTGCGTGAGGTGGCTTTAAAATTGTTGATTCAGGAACGCATCCCATATTCTTTTAAAAATCTGCCTCGTTTCCTTGAAGCGCTGGACAGGACACGGTGGGGAGAGCCTGCTGACACGGGGGTCCGTCTGTACGGCGGACTGTTAGGGTGTGGTGGGTTTTATCCGGGTAACTCTGGCTCACTCCTGCGAGTTGAGCATCCGGCTCACGGGAGTTTTGTCGAACGTAATAAATAAATGCGGGACCCTCCGCAAGAAGCGACCGAGACTCATGAGGCTCGTTTCCTGGATGAATGCGTCACGTCGTTACTCTGTTACTCCCGTTTACTCTGCAGATCAAAGTGCTGCAACTGACGGTAAAAAACAAACATTAGGCGCTATTTTCAACGCACACATTTACGAGTGCACAGGTTCATGATGTTGTAATAAAAAATGTCATTATTTTCATGGGGCCTTTTTTGCCAGTATCAAAGTATGAAAAATAAGAATAGGTTTTACCTTTTCTGCCAATAAAACACGTGGTGTGAAGAAGTTCAAACACCAAATAGAGTGTGGTATTTATTTGGTATTTAAACATCTTAACAATAATTATTGTTGTTTCTTTAACCAGGAAAGCCCCACTCAGTGTGAAGACTTTTTCGGGAGCGCCCTGCTACAATGGGATATTTAAATCAATGCCGGCTAATTTGTGGGGGTTTTTTAGTTATTGAAGGAAATTTGAGAAACGGGAGTAAGTCCATGCAGAAACAGGGAGAGAATACAAACTCCACACACAGAATGGCACCCGAGTCTGAACCCAAGCACTTTTTGCAGTGATGCACAAGTGTAACCACTGCCTCGTCCTGCCACCCAGACGTTTACGTGTTTCAGTCCATGCGTGCAGTACGCACGGACGTGCCAGGAGCGGTAGTGCAGTGGCTAGGGCACCGGCGACACGAGTCAGAGTTGGGTAGACAAAGGCGGGCGGGCGGGCGGGCGGGCGTGGCGCTGGCCGCCCGCCTCCTTCGTGTGCCATGTTGGCCTTCATAGGTGCTCGCTAACAGCACTTGCCCCAAGAGTCCGTCAGAGGCTACGCGGGGGACCTTTGTCTTTGCGTGCGCGCGCCGTACCCTTGCACATGCGACGGTCTTCACGCAGCGTGTACCCCGCGGGGCACGTGCACTCGTAGGCGCCAAACGTGTTGATGCAGCGGAAGGCGCACAGCAGCGGGTTCTGGGAGCACTCGTTCACATCTGTTGGGCACGCGTTTCAGCAGCGGTCACGCACGCACGATCACATACACGCGGTCACGCACGCAGTCACGAAATCATGCGCACGCACACGCAGTCATGCACGCAGTCACACACAGTCGCACACGCACAGTCATGCACGCACAATTACATACACGCAGTCACGCACGCAAAGTCACAATTCACGCATCAGTTACTGATATACCGTGCTTTACTTGCTCGAGCAGTCATCGCTGGACGCAATCGTGGGCCGCGATGGACGTGGCAATCAAACGCCTCGCTGAAGCCGTCGCTCACGCCGTTTCATTGGGGGGAGATTTACCTTCGCAGGTCATCATGGGCCCAGGCTCAAAGCCGTCGTCACAGGCGCACTCGAAGCCGCCCAGCACGTTGGCGCACGTGCCGTTGCCGCACGGGTTGCCGATGGAACACTCGTCCGTGTCTGTGACGAGGGAGGGGTGGGGGGCCGCGGGGGGGGGGGGGGCGGGGGGGGGGGGGAAGGCGTCGTCCCGGTGACGAGTGAGCCGGGTGAATAAACGGCCGACGTGCCGCGACGTCTCGATGTTTAGGCTCCCGTTCCCAGCCACGTCGTGCGTGTACGTTGCGAGTGCGTGTGCACATTGAACTTCTTTCGCAGTGCGAGGGAAGGACAACAAAATAAACGCAACAAATCGGTCCGAAAGAAATGCGTTTGGAATCTAGACATGAAAGTGCACCGCTCCGGTGGCTTCCTAATATCGGAAAGGAAGAGCGTTCCAGACGGCCGCAGGGGCGCAGCTGAAAGCGCCGCGCCATGCGGCAAGCTCACCGATGCAGTTGATGGCCGTGTAGTCGAGGCTGTATCCAAGAGGACACTCGCAGCGGAAGGAGCCGTCCGTGTTGATGCACTGCCCGTTGGTGCAGATGCCCGGGTTCTCTACGCACTCGTTCATGTCTGGGAGCACGGTCGCACACGCGGACGCGCGATGCCAACAATCACGCCACAAAGACAAAGATCCCCCGTATAGCCTCGTACGGACTGTCGGGCGCAAGTGTTGTTTGCGGACGCCTACGAAGGCCGGCACGGCGCACGAGGGGGTGGGTGCCCAGCACCACGCCCGGCCGTCTTTGTCTCCCGAGTGGCGACGATTACACACCGCACCAGGTACTCGTGTGAGGCTGAGTCGACCAATGGGAGGGAGGCCCAGGACCGGTTAAAATAATCGTCGCTGGTGTTGGCCGTGAGCGGGTATCGAACTCGGCTCGCCGGATCAGGAGCGTGGCGCGCTAACCGCTGCGCCGCCCCTCCGCTGGGGTAGTTTAACAGCAGGGGGCGATGTTGCTGAGCATTCTGACACTTGCGCAATTTGCAGGCGGCGCGTTTATTTTTCATAAACGCGTGAAATTTTTGTTACCATGACACCGGCGCACGCGGCCTCCTGCTCCTTCTCTTAGAACTACGTCACAACGGATTCGTCAGCGTCCACTGCGTAGCGGACGGCGCGGAGTATTTGCGGTCACGTGTTTCGGACCGCGCCACCCTCTCAGTCGTGTCGCTACGGTGCTGCGTGGGCGTCACCTTCGCGCGTGTCCCCAGGGCCCGGGATGATCCCCACTCCCAGGGGACACAGGTCCTCGAAGCCGGCTGTGGAGAGGGGAGAGCGGAGAGAGAAGCAGAGGAGGGTGAGGGAATTAGATGGCCGGTCCGTCTCTCTCTCTCATAGTCGTCCGCCGTACGGCGCAGGTCTTTGGCCCAAGAACGCTGTCCAATCCTGACCTCTCTTCGTCCTCTCACCGTACGCATTCCTTCCGTTAAAGTCGTCAAGGAGCATCTTCTTCTTACATCGCCTCATTCCCTCACCGAGCTCTCCACCTCTGACAATGAGCACCTCAGAAGTTAATAAAAGTGCTTGCGCCGACGCCTAGTGCGGGCTGTACCATCGCCCTTCGCGGTTGCATGTCTATCCACTGCCGGATGAAGGCATCAACGACGCGCCATCCCCCGTGGCCCCGCGGTGCCACCCTCCTAATCCCTGCGCACGGACCAATCCTCCTCGCTCCATCTCCGTGGCGGTCGCCCTCTCGGGCATGTTCCACTTGCGGCCGCCATGCTATCGCCACTCCTTGTCCTACCTGCATTCATCCTACGCGGCTCGCAGTCCCCGAGGTTACGAGTTCAAATCCTGGTCGGTGGGTTTGGACTCGGCCCATCATCCCTCCGTGGTCATTAAAAATCAGTACCACTTTGTGGGGGAAGTCAACGGTGGCCATCCTATCGGCAGTCTCAAACTCCACGATAGGAATGTGGAATTTCTTCAACTGGCTCAGGATGGAGCACCAATGCCTCAATGGTCATTTGAAAGAAACGGCATCATTATTATTACTACCACGCAACACAAGGCTTCAACGCACACACGTACGGAGTACACCCACAACATCTGTGCAATCAATGTACAGCATTACCACAGGGTGGGTGTGGCAGGTGGGACAGGGCGGGGTGTGTGGGGCAGGGCAGGTGGGGCAGGGTGGGCAGAGCGACCGGGGTAGGGCAGGTGGGGCAGGTGAAAAGGGGCAGGCGGGGTGGGCGGAGAGGGGTCGCCACCCCGGGCACCCCTCCCAAGGGAGTGCGTGTGTGCGTGTGTGCGTGCGTGCGTGCGTGTGTGCGAGCGTGCGTGTGTGCGTGTGTGCGAGCGTGCGTGCGTGTGTGTGTGTGCGTGGGTACGTGCGTGCGTGTGTGCGAGCGTGCGAGCCGGGCCCGTACCTTCGCCTTCCCGTGGGCACAGCTCGCAGGGGTCCCCCCAGCCCTCGCCGGGCATCGCGCTGCAGCAGCAGCGCGCTTTGGTGGTGTTCAGGGCCCTGGGTACGGAGCACTTTCCGCTCTCGAAGTTCAGGAAGCAGAAGCTGCTGCGAGTGTCTGTGGGCATCGGCAGGCACCACCAAAGCGTCAGCATCGCCGCCGCCGCCATCGGCGCCATCGTCACCCGCAGAACCGGTATCACTCGCATCACCATCATCACCTTGAACCGGCATCGCTCGCATCACCATCATCGACATGAACCGGCATCGCTCGCATCACCATCATCGACATGAACCGGTATCACTCGCATCACCATCATCACCTTGAACCGGCATCGCTCGCATCACCATCATCACCTTGAACCGGCATCGCTCGCATCACCATCATCGACATGAACCGGCATCGCTCGCATCACCATCATCGACATGAACCGGCATCGCTCGCATCACCATCATCGACATGAACTGCTGTCACTGGTAATCGTCACAGGTACATCGTCGTCATCATCAGCAGTATCGTGATCCCAAGGTTTAAG